>NC_057836.1:2121212-2424242 GCF_910594005.1 Cervus elaphus
CAGACAGAACAATCAAACAGAGCTGAAGAATCCAACATAAAATAAATGAAATAAAAAATATCCTAGAACGAGTCAGCAGTAGGTCAGATGATACAGAGAAATGAGTTGGTGAACTAGGAGACAGAGTTGTGGAAGTAAGAGGAACAGGAAAAAGAATTTAAAAAATGAGGACAGTTTAAGCAACTTCTGAAATGACATCAAGCTGCACAGACATTCACATTACAGGAGCCCCAGAAGGAGAAGAGAGCGAGACAGAGGCAGGGAACACATGTGAAGATGTCAAGGTGAAAAGTCCCCTCACCTGGGAAAGGAAACACACATCCAGGTCTGGGAAGGACAGAGTCCAAGCCAGACGAGCCCAAAGAGGCCAACATCAGGACAGATTACAATTAAAATGGCAAGACTCAAAGACAAAGAGGCGATATGAAAACCGATTAGGTACATACAGGGCTATCCCCATGAAGCTATGGACTGACTTCTCAGCGGAAACTTTGGAAGCCCTCAGGGAGTGGCACGCTATACCTGAAGTGATGAAAGGAAACTCGTTATCACCAAGAATACTCTGTCCAGCAAGGCTCATGCTCATATTCGAAGAAGAAACCGGAAGTTTTGCAGAGAAGCAAAGGCTAAGAGTTGAGCTCCAGGTTTACAGGAAATGTGAAAAGAACTTCTCTTAGTAAAAAAGAAGAGGCCACGATTAGAGAAATAAAATGTACGAAAGGAAAAAGTCTCATTGGTAAAGGTAAGTATACGATAAAGGCAGCAGATAGGTTACTGATGAAACTAGTAGAAAGGCTAAAAGACAAAGTAGTTAAATTGGCTACATCAGCAACAGTGGTGAGGGACACAGAAAACAGAAAAGTGTGAAACAGGATGTCAGCAACGGCACAGGTGGGCAGGGGTTTAACACAGAGGATTGTTAAAATGTCTATTTTTCAACAATGTGTCTTTAATGACCCACTGAATTCACAACGATAACAGTAACATTAACATCTACTACCATCTAAGAGGTACTTTAACCATATTCCAAGCACATAGGTGAAGAGAATATATTCAATATTCACAATAATCTTATAAGATAAATATTTCTATAACCACTTCAGAGATGAACAAACTAAGAATGGCAAGCAATTTGCCCAAGACGATATTGGTAGTAGGGGTACAGCTAGGAGTTAAACTCAGGTCTTTTAATACTCTTTCCAATACATTCCATCACCTGCCACGCAAAGTAATTTCATTCTCAGCCTGAACCTGGCATTTCTAGGAAAAATAAATGCTCTGCAGAGAAAGTTGTTCATTCTAAGGCCAAAACATTTATTTAAATCATTTTGTTTATGTGAAGCTATCTTTACTTAGCTCCAGATAGATAATCACAGTTGTAGAAGTTCAAAATGCATTTGAACTCAAGAGATCAGCAACTTAAAATAATCAAGGACTTTCACCAGCACGCTGCGCCTGCCAGGACAGCCTCGGTCAGTGTCCCCGCCCCTGCGGCAGGCCACCGCCAACCCAGGCCTCGCTGGAGCCTCCTGGCCACTCCCGTAAAGTCGGGCTCAGTCTCTTGTGGGGTCTCTGTTCCTCTCTCCAGGTCCTGTTGTGCACAAGGTTTTGTCCGTGCCCTCCGAGAATCCCTGCTTCCCCAGGTCTGTGGAAGTTCTGTAATCAAACTCCACCGGCCTTCAGAGTCAGATTCCCTGGGGATGCTCAGTCCCTTGGCCGGATCCCCCAGGTTGGAAACTCTGTTGAGGAGCCTATAACTTTCGCAGCGGTGTGAGAACTTCTTTGGTATAATTGTTCCCGAGATAAGGGAAACGAAAGCAAAAATAAACAAATGGTGTTCTATCAAGCCAACAAGCTTTTGCTCAGCTAAGGAAGCTATCAGCAAAACAGAAAGACTGCTGACTGGGAGAATATCTTTTCAAATGAAGCATCCATCAAGGGGTTAACATCTAAAACGAACAAAGAACTCAGACAACTTAACATCAAAAACACCAACCCAATTAGAGAGTGGGCAGAGGGTCTGAATAGACATTTCTCCAAAGAAGACATACAGATGGCCAACGGGCATATCTGAGGCTCGACACTGCTAATCGTCAGAGAAATGCAAATCAAAAGCATAGTGAGATCTCCCCTCACACCCGTCAGCACGACTCTCATCAGAAGGACTGTAAATAGCAAGTGTGGTGAGGATGGGGAGAGAAGGGAACCCTTGTGTCCTGCAAACTGATGCAGACACTGTGGAAAACATATGGGGATATCACAAGGAATTAAAAACAGAACTGCCAAATGGCCCAGCAATCCCACTTCTGGTTATTTATCCAAAGAAAATAGAAGGACTCATTTGAAAAGATGCACGCACCTCTGTGTGCATTGCAGCATTATTTACAATAGCCAAGACAAAAGCAGCGTAAGTGCCCATGGATAGATGAACAGATAAAGAAGATGTGGTGTCTGTGTATATACATACAGCACAATTTTACTCAGCCTTAAGCCCTGCCATTTGTGACAACATGGATGGGCCTAGAGGGTATTATGCTAAGTGAAATAAATCAGACAAACACAAATACTGCAGGATCTCACCGATATGTGGAATCTAAAAACCAAAACAAGCCAAGGAAACTAAACAAAAATGGAGCCAGAGACAGAGGAAAAGCACACAGGTGGTTGCCAGTGGGAAGGGGGTAAGGGGAGGAGAGAAAGAGTTGAGGGACATCATGAAGTCCAAGCTTTCAGTTACAAAACAAATGAGTCACAGACATGAAATGTACAGTGTGGGGAATATAGCCAATAATTATGTAAAATCTTTTTATGGTGACAGATGACAGCTAGACTTATGGTGATAATTTTGAAATGTACAGAAATATAAAATCACTGTGTTGTGTACCAGGAATTCACATAGTGTTGTAGGTTAATTACACCTTATAAAGAGGCAAACTCATAGCAAAAAAGAAACCGGGTTTGTGGCTCCTATAGGCGCAGGGCGGGGCTAAGGGACTTTAGATGAAGGTGGTCAAAAGGTACAGACTTCTAGTTTTAAGATAAGTGTTACGGGTGTGATGAACACGTGATTAACATAACTGACACTGTTGTATGTTATCTATGAAAGTTAGTAGAGAGTGAATCTTTCAAGTTCTCTTTGCAGGGAAGAACCTTTTCTTCTATTTCTTTAACGTTGTATCTACATGGGATGATGGGTGTTCACTAAACCTATTGCGGTGATTATTTCACAATATACCAAAGTCAAATCATTGTACTGTTTGTGGTAAGTTATACGGTGCTGTACGTCAGTGATATTTCTTTCTTTTATTTTTATAGTTGATTTACAATGTCGTGTTAGTTTCCGTTGTACAGCAGAGTGATTCAGTTATCTATATCTAAACAATATTTCCATAGAACTGAAAAGCAGCCAGCCGGTCCCATGGTGGAGAGTGGACTTTGTGGGCAGAGATCCTAGCTGGGGCCGCTGATGGGCAGATGCTTGTGAGTCATGGCGCCTGGCTCCTGGAGGCGGTGTTTCAAGACACCAAGGCACAAGCTGCATGGGATTGCTGAAACAGAGTGGGATCCCCAAAAGTCACTTCCTCTGATCCCAGTGGTCTGATCCCAGCCTCCCATGGAGGCTAGCCCAGTTTCAAGGAGACGGGGGTCAGTCTCCCTTGCTGGTTGACCAGCAGCGTGTCAGCAGAGGAGCAAGCAAGGCCAGCCAGCTCTGGAGGCCACCTACGGTGCCTGGTTGTACGAGGGTGCTGCTGAGCAGGCAAGGGGCTGCTGTTCTGAGTGCGTCGCTTGCATTGGCTTACTTCATCCTCAGAACACCACCCTTAGGACCACGCAGATGGTCCTTCACTCAGTGATGACTCACCATGAAATCTGAAATCACGCTGCGCTGAATTCTCACTTGAGCAAGGCCTCACCCTCCTTGGGGTTGCCTTCATGTTTCTGCATCACCTGGGCAGGACAGTATTCCCCAGGATCCTGGCAGATGCAAGGATGTGGGCTTTGTAAGCGTCTCTACAAACTGGCTAGAGGCCTGGGTCAGTTGCTCAGTCATGTCCAACTCTTAGTGACCCCATGGACTGTAGCCCTCCAGGCTCCTCTGCCCATGAAATTTCCCAGGCAAGAATACTGGAGTGGCTGCCATTTCCTACTCCAGGGAATCTTCCTGACCAGGGATCAGACCTGCGTCTCCCGCGTCTCTGGCACTGGCAGGCGGATTCTCTCCCACCAGCGCCACCTGGGAAGCCCAAGGCTGCAGGTGCTTGAGGTCCAACAGTGGGAACATCTCCTGTGGCAGACACACAGTAGGTTCACAGCCACTAAGCAAACTGGACGGGAGGACGTCCCGCCTCTTTCTGGAGCCAGCCTACTGCCAGAGCAGGTGCAATGGGATGCTTCTTGGAATTAAACATAGAATTAGCAAGATGTTACTCCTGCCTTAATGACAAAGGCAGGCAACTCAACCGAGTGGTAATTTGCACTGACTGCTCTACCACTTGGTAATAATATCTTAGACTTATAAAAATAACAGAAATGGGGGAGCCGCCCTGGTGAATTAAACATGCTCTGGCGTGCTCCCTGGAAGCTGGGAGCATTTCGGTGGCCAGTGCAGAAATGCACAATGTAGGGGTGACACCGTGGGGCCCCGCCGGGAGGTTTTCCTGCCACGGAACTGGCAGTCATGTGGGGGGTGCATGCTGGCATCGTTCCCACGTGGCAGATGGTCAATAGCTGCCCATGAACATGCGCCCAGTGCGCTCATCCTGATGAAGCTTTCTGGAGGTTCATGAACGCACTTTACCAAATCATTTTGAGATGCCTGTTTGGATCCTGCATACTTCGTGCAACCCCAAATGGTTGTTTTTCAAGAAACATGCAAATGGGCCATGTTCAGTCTCCGCTGGAGTCGTCTGGGTAAGTTGGGAAAGATGCCAAGGGACAGGCCGCTGGGAACCGGAGCCGCTCGACAGCAAGCCAGCGTCAGCCTGGGCGCTGACACCGCCTCTTCCCCTGTGCCTCCATCCTCGCCTTTGACCTTGGCAAGGACTTGTCCTCTCTGAGCCCCTGCGTCTGACTCTTTAAAACAGGATCATGCCATCTGCCGTGAAGGGTTGTTGGAGAGATCAGAATTGCCTGATGCTTTCAATATTCGAAAACGGTAAAAATCATCAAAACGGGAGCCAAATTGTCCATCCAAGACTCAGCATTTCTCAGAGGCAAGAACACACAGGAGCAGATTCGGGCTCTCTGCTTTCTCCCTCATTTTCAAGGGAAGGACAGAAAAAGTGAAGTGTGGCGGAGATGAGAGGGGGCGTCATGAAATTCAAGCATGCAAAGACCACCCTGAGGGAATGTTTATAGCCCTGGGTTCATTCCTGTCCTGAACCTGGAAGTTATCAAAGTAGTAACAACTCTCATCACATTTAACAACATCATCTGTGCATCCAGCGACATTCATTAAGTGCTTACAACGACCCCACAGACAAGGCGCTGCCCGACCACCGTCCCGCTTTACAGGTGCTCGGAAACCCAAGCCCAGACCAGCCTCTCGGGTCACCGTCAGCAGACCTCCACTCGAGGCTTTAGGACCCCGGGCTTCGCTCCCCCTGCTAGAGCTCCACACGCGACCAGAGCCGAGGGGCTGCCATTTCCTTGTCCAACAGACAGGAGCACCTGGCATGTCCGCAAGCACGGGCAGACATCCCTTCAGCTGCCATCCTGCAGTCCGCTTAGCGCTGTTTGGACAGTCAAGTTCACGACCATAACAGCCTGGACCAAAAGATCCATATTGTTTGATGAGGCTCATTCCCAAACCCCACCTGTGGTCCATTTCCACTCAACGTCCTGACCAGCAGGGGGACTGGGCAGCAGCTTGGAGGCCCTTGAACTTGGCCACCACGAGGCTTGGCTTAGAGGAACACCTTGTCCACTTGTGGGGAGACAGAGAGAGGCGCAGGCCAGGACACAGATTATACAATCCCAACTTCATGGGATTTCCATGAAGCAAAGCTCTTGTTCACCAGGCATTCAATGCCCTCTACTACAGAGGGAAGTTGTTGTTGGAAGTAGCAGGTTTTTTTTTCCCCCTACTTCCTTTAACAACGGTAACCTAACACTTTACTGTTGGACTTTGTTGCAGTTAGACTTTTTTTGCATAACAAAGCACCTCAAAACTCACCATCTTAAGACAAGAATCATGGATTTACTCCTAGGTCTGAGGGCTCACAATTTGGATGGGGCCCAGCAGGCAGGGAGCGTCCCTGGCGGCTCACTGGTAAAGAATCTGCATGCAGTGCAGGAGATGGAGTTTCCCTCCCGGAGCTGGGAAGATCCCCTGGAGAAGGAAATGGCAACCCACCCCAGTATTCTTGTCTGGGGAATGCCATGGACCGAGGAGCCTGGCAGGCGGCAGTCCACGGGGTCGTCGAGTCGGACACGACTGGGCCACTAAACAGCAGCAGCAGGGGCCAGGTCTCCTGGTCCTGGCTGGTGGATGGGGTGCCTGCAGTCAGCTGGCGGCCAGCAGCCTCGCTCACGGGGCCGTGGGCCCGAGGAACCGGGTGATGGGGCCGCATGCCGCCGTCCCCCGGCAGGCCAGCTGGGGCTTTCTCACGCGGTGGCCGCAGGTTTCCAGAAGACCGAGGTCAGGATCTGCACGCCTCTTTCTGTCCCAAGGCCAACGCACACTTCAGGGCCAAGAGGAAGGGAAAAAGTCACAGCCTCTGGATGCTCTGCTGCAAACGGACCCAGAAAATGAGTTATGCAAGCAGAGCTCAGCGTCTCTGCTTAAAAACAAAAACAAAAGCACCAATTTTCCCCTTAGAGACGTCTCAGCGCACGTGTTTACGAAACACTCAACGCTAAGGCTGAATCGAGCATCATCTGACATTGAGGAGAGTGTCTGGTGTGGCCCAAACTCACCGTCTCAGCTTTCTCCCACCTTCCAGAACATTATCAGATTTTATTCGTTTCTTGCACCATGAATTCAAACACAGCTTCAACACCAACTTAATCCAATCTCTATATTTAAATCTGAAAGCTCCTGCCAGCTGAATTGCATGTTTTTACAGAACTAAGCTTAAAACCAGAGAGCGGTGGTGGGGGGCGGGTGGGGGAGAATGTTTCCATGGAAACGGCACACAACACCCCTCACAAGAGTCAGATTTGCAGAGCGTTGGCTTTGGAGCAAGTGGATGTAAATGTTTCTGGGAGAACCCTAACAAAGACCTGCAGCACTCGTCCAGTTACGCCGAGATTTTAGGGAGCAGCACGCTGCACGGTCCCCGCGTGCTGTAAGGGGAGAGCAGCTGGGTGCTGAGTGCCCTGGGTGATTATTCTCTGGGTCAGCTCTGTGGATGAACAGCGGGTTCTGAAAGGCAGTGCTTGGAGGCCTGGAGGAGCTGGGGCTAAGCTGTCTCTTCCCCGAGCAATAGGAGACTCGCAGAGGGGGCTGGCGGCCCCACGCCCGGCAGGAATGTAGCCCTCAGCCCAGGCAGGAGTGTTTGGGGACATTTGTCTTGCATTCACTGGCCCCCAGGACCCCAATCCACCCGGGAGATGCTTTGAAAGTTGACTCAGCACCACAGATTTGCTCCGTTATAGCCACACCTTCTCCAAGAGGCATCTTGCCACTGGCTCAGATTCCAGCGCCTGTTTTCTTAGAAGCTCCCACAGTCCTTAGTTCATTCCCTTGGGAACACTCCCCCTGGCCTGTCAGAGGGCGCTGAGTGGGTTGAGAGAGATGGAGGCAGGTGCGAGCTCGCCCTCGGGGCCCCTGCGCCCGGCCCTCCGGGGACTGAGTCCCCTGACCGCCCCCCCTGCGGACTTGCCACTGCTGGGTCCTGTCCCTCTGAGGCTCTCCCCGCTTCCTAGGGATCACCTTCTCCTACATGTGGTCCTCAGGCCTGTCCCTGGACCCAGCCCTCAGGAAGTGTGGCCTGGACATTTCTTGAAGGAGTAAAGGGCCTCTCTGTTAGTGACAGTCAGCATCTATCCCAAGGGGCCAGAAGGTGTCACGTGACCCGTGTTTAAGGCCGTGTGCCGGGGTGACTTCACACTGGAACCCACACTCCCTAACTCCACTTTCAGCGTCTTTAACAGCTTCTAAGTCAATGTCTGTCGTGTCTCAGCCTGTTGGGGAAAGTTCTAGAATTTGGATGAAATTCTGCCTTTCCTCCTGCCTCGAATTTCTGCAGGGTTTCGGCAACCCCTCGGCTCCCCCCGAGAGTCCATTTGTGGTCCTCCAGTGGGCAGTCCACCGTGAAGGCCAAATCGAAACCAGAGCGAGGCCCCACCTGGTCACGGTGAAGCGGGAGCTGGCGTGAGAAGCTGGGCGGCACGCACAGCCGCCGTGACAAAGCGTGGTGTTACCTGGTGCCCCTTGGACATTTGTTGCCAGGTTTCCCCAATCCGCTGCTGTCGGAAAGCAGGGTGGAAAAACCCTGGAGAAAGCGGGCTTCTATTTACCCAGGCAGGTGAGGGGCCAGGGTCAAAGATGGACCTGACGTCCCCCCCAGCCTCTGCGGGGATGCTGTGGGTCCTTGCGCCCAAGGTGGAGAAATAGCAAAGATTTGCCGCCTGCGAGAAAAATCAGCAGATCCAGGGTTAAGTTGGTGGTAAACCTTCTTTGTAAATTCAGCTTGTTTGTTTAAGAGGCTTTGTCTTCAGCAAAGCCACTGCTTCGGAGCGGGTGATGAGGAGGTCAGTGTGGGATGCAGCTCGGAGCGGAGCGTGCATTCCCAGAACCCCCAACCCCAGCGAGCACCTGGCTGGCTGGCCCCATGGCATGGTGTCCTCCATGAGCAAGGCAGCGGCGCCCACCCATGAGGTCGCCAGTGTCCTCCTTGGTCTCCGTGGGTGACAGGGGTGGGGGGCGTGTCTGCCCTTGACCTTCGTGGGTGTCCTGTGGCCTCTGAAACAGACAGCCCGTCATCTGCTCAGGACAAGTCCCATGCGATTCCAGACCAGCCTCTGCCATCGCCTGGGAGAAGCTTTTACTTCCACGAGAACATCCGCATCTATTGGACAACATCAAGAGGTGAAAAAGTGAAAGTGAAGTCGTTTAGTCGTGTCCGACTCTCTGTGACTCCACCGACTGTAGCCCGCCAGGCTCCTCCATCCTTGGGATTCTCCAGGCAAGAATACTGGAGTGGGTTGCCATTCCCTTCTCCAGGGGATCTTCCCAACCCAGGGATCGAACCCAGGTCTCCCACACCACGGGCTGACACTTAACCCTCTGAACCACCAGAGAAGCCCATGTCAGGAGGTGGGAAGTACTTTCTGGATGATTCAGTGAGCCAAGTGAGGCTTGTGTGCCTGCATGCCTGACTCATGGCCACACCATGGACGGCGTGCAGCCCAGTCAGGCCTCCTGGAGTTGGTAGCCATCCCCTTCTCCAGGGCATCTTCCTGACCCGGGGATCGAACCTGCGTCTCCTGCAGTGGCAGGCGGATTCCTGGCCACTTTGCCACCTGGGAAGCCCCGTGAGGCTGGAGGGCAATGCAAGGAGGGCAGTCTGTCCTGCGTTCAGCACGTTAGAGCCAGGCTTTCTCTGCAGCTGTGAGAGACAAGGACGGGTTTACCGGCTTTATTTCCATGATGAGTGTGTTCTAATTTATAAATCTATTCATTGTGTACTTATTTTCACGTTCAGTTCAGTTCAGTCGGTCAGTCATGTCCGACTCTTTGCCACCCCATGGACTGCAGCATGCCAGGCCTCCCTGTCCATCACCAACTCCTGGAGTTTACTCAAACTCATGTCCATTGAGTCGATGATGCCATCCAACCATCTCATCCTATTTTCATGTAGACTTACTTACAAACAGATGCTTATTTTTTGAACCCACTAAAACAGACTCACTGGTGACTTAGGAGTGTGTATCATGCTCCCAACCCTGCTTGCTCACCGGGATCTGGGGGCCGGGCCCCCTCACCCGGCTGACCCAGGCGCTTCTGCTGAGCAAGATCCTTTATTCCTAAGCGGCCAGCCTGAAGGCTGCTTCTCATGGCAGGCTCCCAGACTCACACCCTCTTTTATTAGAAGAGCGGAGGACGCTGAGTCCTCCCGGGCACACAGGCGACAGCAATTTCAAGAGCTCACAGCACAGCGGGTGTGGGTGTGGGGTCTGGACGGGGTGTGGGGTCTGGACGGGGTGTGGGCCCTGGACGGGGTGTGGGCCCTGGGCGGGGTGTGGGGTCTGGACGGGGTGTGGGCCCTGGACGGGGTGTGGGGTCTGGACGGGGTGTGGTGCCCTGGACGGGGTGTGGGCCCTGGACGGGGTGTGGTGCCCTGGACGGGGTGTAGGGTCTGGACGGGGTGTGGGCCCTGGACGGGGTGTGGGCCCTGGACGGGGTGTGGTACCCTGGACTGGGTGTGGGCCCTGGACGGGGTGTGGTGCCCTGGGCGGGGTGTGGGCCCTGGACGGGGTGTGGGGTCTGGACGGGGTGTGGGCCCTGGACGGGGTGTGGGGTCTGGACGGGGTGTGGGCCCTGGACGGGGTGTGGGCCCTGGACGGGGTGTGGGGTCTGGACCGGGTGTGGGCCCTGGACGGGGTGTGGGCCCTGGACGGGGTGTGGGGTCTGGACCGGGTGTGGGCCCTGGACGGGGTGTGGGCCCTGGACGGGGTGTGGGGTCTGGACGGGGTGTGGCCACCCTGCTCCTTGCTCCTGGATCAGAGACGAGGTTTGAGAGGCAGAGGGGAGTTGAGGCCCTCCCAGGACTCCGGCCTGAGAATGGAACCCTTTCCCGATCTCAGGGGCGGGGCGGGTGGGGGAAGCGGGTTCCGGGGAGAAACCCAGAGCTGGGGTCCCACGTGTCCCAGCTCAGGTGCTCAGTGAACGTCCACGTCCGTGGGGCTGTGAGCTTGCAGCAGGAGGGATAGGGGAAGGACGGCGGAGGGCGAGGGCCGGAAGAAACAGCGACGTCTCTGCAGACAGACGGCCCCGGAGACCCCGCGACTGGGCGAGGCGGCCGGGCGAGTCCACAGAAGGGGGCGGGGAGCGCTGAGCAGACGCACACACTTCTGGTCACGGACTGAGAGGGAGCCAGGGAGGAAGCCGGAAGAGGACTCTGAGGAGGAGCCAGGCTTGGAGGGGCGCCTGCTGAGAGAGTCGGTGATGGAGGCCGGGCACGTGGTTGGCAGGGCAGCCAGGCCAAGGGCAGGCGGGGGCCCTCTCCTGGAGGGAGGCCGACGTAGTGCCTTTCCACCGCTGGAGGGTCAGGCTGTGCCCTGTGGGCACTTAAGTTTATCTCACAAATGAAGGAGAACGCACTTGGCCAAGGCGGAGGGGAGCCGGGCCATGTCCTGCAGAACGGGGAGCCCCGTGGTGTGGGGGGCCTTCCTGTCACTGGAGCCCCCGGGAGAAGCAGGTGGAAGGGGTGGAGGCGGGACTTGGCCTGGGGTGGAGAGCCGGCGGGAGTGGGGGCGTCTGGCAAGGGGGCCGGTGGGGGCTGCAGCTGCTGGGAAGAGGGGATCGGCCCTCCGAGGAGATGGGGGACCCCTCCATCCCACAGACACTCAGAGGATCAAGACCTCCCCCAGAGGAGGCCAGCGGGGGCTCTGCCTGCCCTGCAGGTGGTAGTGACTGTATGGGGGACTCATTGCTCTCTGGGACCCCAGACCCCTGCCAGCAGCTGTGGTTAAAATTTGCATTTCAAGCAATGAACCAATTTCCCCAGCCCGTCTGCATCCATGATAGGAGGACCGGTGGACAAAGGGTGGTTTTGCACTCTCAAAACCTCTGGCCCAACAGGTGTGCTGACAGGCCCAGGGAGCCCCGTGGAGCCAGGGACGATCCAGGGACACCTCCCAGCCCTTCCTGCCCGCCCCACAGGAGCGCACAGCCTCTCACGTCCCCTCGGGGGCCCTGAGTGTCAGTCACATCCAGCGAGGCACTGAGCAGGGTCCCTTCCGGCCTCGGGAGCCTGGCTGAGTTTGAGCGAGAGAGTCGGCTGAATTGAGAATTTTTGCTTTAGGCATTTTCTCTCTTTGAAAACTATTCTAAGAGCAAGACTGTGCAAAGTGACTCCAAAATATAACTCCAGGGAAGAATTTGCAAACTGCAGGCTGAAATCCATTTGCTTAAGTCAGAAGCAAGCTTTTGAGTCACGCTCCTTTAGGTACATGTGATACATTTTTTTAATATAAGCACGATTCCTGGAAAAGTTTATGCTGCTGAAAGGCACAACCTCATGGAACTCGGTGGTCTCTTGGTGGTCTCCTAAGTCTTCTAGGCCTGGTCCTGATGGCCAGCTCCCCCCCAACCTGCCAAAGTCACAGGGACCCTCCTTCCTGGGGATGGGGCCTTGTAGCCAGGTGCCTCTTCCTGTGTCCTGTGGGGAGCAGTGAAGTGACTGTCCTGGGACTCTGTTACCTGTGCTGGGAGCTTCCTGGGTGCTCCCGTCACCCCCACCAGCTCTGCGGCCACGTGTCACCAGCTCCATCCTCCCACTCAGGAGGAGACAGGTTCAGACAAGGGCGTCCACGAAGGCCACCCACTGGGTAGCCCTGAGCCAGCGTCAGCCCGTGATGTCTGTCCGCACCCGACTCCTGCATTTCTTATTCAGTTGTTGTTATTCAGTAGTTGTTGTTCAGTTGCTCAGCCGTGTCCTACTCTTTCTGACCCCATGGACTGCAGCATACCAGGCTTCCCTGTCCATCACCATCTCCCAGAGTTTGCTCAGACTCATGTCCATTGAGTTGATGATGCTGTCCAACCACCTCATCCTCTGTAAAGAAAAGGAAAATGTGCACTCACTTTGGTTTTGGTCTTCCTCCTGATTATTTTGACTTTATTACTTGCACGAGAAGGGCATATAAAAATTCCATCCCTCTTCACATAGGTCCCACAAGTGTCTCCTAGGAGGGGCTGAAGGGCAGAGGCCAAGCTGGGAGGGAGCCCACAGAATCTGTCAACCTGACCTGTTTCCAAAGCGTCTTGGGCCCTGGGAGTGGTGCGGGGCCGACTTCCTGACCTCCCAGTCTCCCCGAGACCTGACTCCAGGCCTGCTCCCTCCAGGGAAGGGAGAGTGTTCCAGTGGGAATAGCCCACCCAACCAGGGTGGAGGGGGGAGATGAGCTCTTGTTTTCAGTCTCTCTCTCTTTAAATGACCTATTTTGAAATAATTTCAAACTTAGAAAAATTGAAAACGCAGTTAAAAAAAAAAAGCCCTTTTATGCAGTCTCCCTGATATGCAATATCACGTCTTATTGCTTTATCTCCGGCACTCGGTTTTCATTATTATTATTATTGCTGCTGCTGTGTGATCTTTTGAGGGTGAGTCACATTTCCACTTAATAATTCGGTGTGGATTTCCAAAAAATTAGGATATGCTCTGAAATAATCACAGTATGGGTGTCACATTGAAAAATGGATCAGTGGTTAAGTCATCTCATATGTAGCCTGCCTTCTGATTTCACGAATTGCCCCAACAATGTGTTCTATAGCATTTCTTTCTGGTTCTGAATCCAACTGAGGCCCCACAGCGCACTTAGCTGCTGCATCTCTTTAGTCTCCTTTTATTCAGAACATTTGTCAACTGATAAAAGAAAAAGCACGATGTAAGAGTTGTGAGTTAAGTTCTGTTTGGGGCAAAGTGAGGACTCTAGCCTAGGAGCGCGTGTGTGTTAGCCGCTTGGTCATGTCTGACTGTTTGTGACTCCATGGACTATAGCCTGCCAGGCTCTTCTGTCCATGGACTTCTCCAGGCAGGAATATTGGAGCGGGTTGCCATGCCCTCCTCCAGGGGCGTGATTCAGAGACTGAGCCTGGGTTTCCTGCGCTGCAGGTGGATCCTCTACAGTCTGAGCCACCCAGGGAAGCCCCTTGCCCGGAAGACAGCACCTCAGACAGCTCTGAAGGGCTGCTCCAGAGGCAGGGAGGAAGGTCAGTGCACGTGTGATTTTGGTGAAAGAGGAGCACTCAACGTGCACTCAGACACGTATTTTTTACAAAAGGTTACTGCTGGTCACGAGGAACAGACATCAGCTTGAAGAATTTTAGTGTATTTCTAGATATGAGGAAATACAAGACTTGGGCTCATAAAATCTCCTCCTGAAATTAACTATCCTGAAGACCTGTCCTGCCTATTTTTCCCAGAGCACAGAGCTCCCCATTCCTGATCTCCACCCTGAGCTCCCTTTGGGGGCTATTGAAGGTCAGCAGCTGCAGCAGCTCATGATTTAATCTTTGTAGACATAGATGGCAAGTGCCAGTTTGCGGTTGGCACATTCCTCAGCTTTGTCTTCTTCTTAAAAGGAGCCGAGGCTCCCTGGAGAAAGACGACTCAGGAGGTGAGGCTGGACGGTGCCTACTGGGCTGTAAACATCTTGTGCCAGAAACTACAGATGCATTCACAGGCATAAGGGGGGCAGGCAAAAGGATAGACGTGCCTGCTCGGAGGAGCATCCACTGGCCAAATCGGGGATGATCTGGACAACATCAACGTCATTGGGGATGACACTGTCCATGAGACAGTGGAAGACTCATGGATTAATACCCATTAAATAAAGCAAGACCAGTGAGTCCATATTCACTCTAGATAAATTAATGTGTGTGTGTTCTCAAGTGTGAAGTCATGTCCGACTCTATGAGACCCCATGGACTGTAGCCCACGAGGCTCCTCTGTCCATGGGATTCTCTCAGCAAGAATACTGGAGTGCGTTACCCTTTTCCTCTCCAGGGGATCTTCCTGACCCAAGGATTAAACCTACGTCTCTTATGTCTCCTGCATTGGCAGGCAGATCCTTTACTACTAGTACCATCTAGGAAGCCCTAGGGGTATAAATACCTACAAGCAGTCAACAGATAAATTAATAGTTGAGTAGATAGAGGAGAATGGGGCTTTCTTGACTGGAATGTCCACTAGTAAACACCCAGGAGGGAGGAGACTAGAAAAGGTCATTTGTCATCGTCTTAGGGTTCCCAGGTGCTGGTGGTAAAGACCCCGCCTGCCAGTGCAGGAGACATAAGGAAACATGGGTTCTATCCCTGGGTCAGGAAGATCTCCTGGAGGAGGGCGTGGCAGCCCACTCCAGTATCCCTGCCTGGAGAATCCTATGGACAGGGGAGCCTGGTGGGCTACAGTCCGTGGGGTTGCAAAGAGTTAGAGAGGACTGAAGTGACTTGGCGTGCGTGCATGCAGTCATCTTAGTAACAATTTGTTCTGCAAACTCTCGGTGCTTCTGGTGTCTGGGACATAGGACAATGTGTGTTGAGGAGCAGAATATTTGTATCATCTCAAAAATAATAATCTCCCTATAGAGTAATTGCTAATTTCAAAATGAAAACTAGTAAATATGGTGAGAAACCAGGTCACACTTGAAACAAGTGTTCAAAATTAGTTTTGAGATTAGGGGCAAACACATAAATGAGTCCTTTGTGGCTCCCTAGAAAGACCAACATCATTTCTGTAGTATTTCAGCCAGGATGTGTAAACCAAATCTAATCATTGGGAAATGTAAGACAAGCCAAAATTCAGGGACATTTTATAGAGTAACTGATGTGCACTCTTAAAAAATAGATGTAAAATCACCTCTGAGCCATCCGGTTCAAAAAGCAACATGTCCATAGAAGCAATATAAATGTCTATCAACAGATTAATGGGTAAAGAAAACAAGCAATGGAATACTTTGTTGTTGTTCAATAACTAAGACGTGTCTGACTCTTTGAAACCCTATGGACTGTAGCATGCCAGGCTCCTCTGTCCTCTACTTTCTCCCAGAGTTTGCTCAAATTCATGTCCATTGAGCCAGTGATGCTATCTAACCACCTCATCCTCTGGCGCCCCTTTCTCCTTTTGCCTTTAATCTTTCCCAGCATCAGGGTTTTTTCCAGTGAGTCTACTCTTTGCAACAGGTGACCAAAGTATTGGAGCTTCAGCTTCAGCATTGGTCCTTCCAATGAATATTCAGAGTTCACAACTTTTAGGATGGACTTGTTTTATCTCCCTGCTGTCCAAGGGACTCTGAAGAATCTTCTCTAGCACCACAATCCAAAAGCATCAATTCATTGGTGCTCAGCCTTCTTTATGGTCCAGCTCTCACATCCGTACATGACTACTGGAAAAACCATGGTTTAGTGGCTAAGTTGTGTCTGACTCTTGCAACCCCATGGGCTGTAGCCTGCCAGGCTCCTCTGTCTGTGGGATTCTCCAGGCAATAATACTGGAGTGGGTTGCCATTTGTTTCTCCAGGGAATCTTCCCGACTCAGGGAAAAACCATAGTTTTGACTATATGGACCTTAGTCGGCAAAGTGATGTCTCTGCTTTTGAATATGCTGTCTGGGTTTGTCATAACTTTTCTCCAAGGAGAAAGTGTCTTTGAATTTCATGACTGTAGTCACTATCAGCAGTGATTTTGGAGCCCAAGAAAATAAAATTTGTCACTGCTTCTACTTTTTCCTCTTCTATTTGCCATAAAGTGATGGGACCAGATGCCATGATATCAGTTTTAGTGAATATTGAGTTTTAGGCCAGATTTTTCACTTTCCTCTTTCACCTTCTTTAAGAGGCTCTTTAGTTCCTCTTTGCTTTCTGCAATTAGAGTGGTATCATCTGCATATCTGAGGTTGTTGATATTTCTCCCTTAATTCTGAACACCAGGCCACCTGACCTGCCTCCTGAGAAATCTGTATGCACGTCAAGAAGCAAGTTGGAACTTCACATGGAACAACAGACTGGTTTCAAATCAGGAGAAGTACGTCAAGGCTGTATATTGTCACCCTGTTATTTAATTTATATGCAGAGTACATAATGAGAAACGCTGGGCTGGATGAAGCACAAGCTGGAATCAAGATTGCTGGGAGAAATATCAATAACCTCAGATATCCAGATGACACCCTTATGACAGAAAGTGAAGAAGAACTAAAGAGCCTCTTGATGAAAGTGAAAGAGGAGAGTGAAAAAGTTGGCTTAAAACTCAACATCTAGAAAACTAAAATCATGGCATCTGGTCCCATCACTTCATGGCAAATAGATGGGGAAAGAATGGAAACAGTGAGAGACTTTATTTTTTGGGGCTCCAAAATCACTGCAGATAGTGACTGCAGCCATGAAATTAAAAGACACTCCTTGGAAGAAAAGTTATGAGCAACCTAGAGAGCATATTAAAAAGCAGAGATCAACAAAGGTCCATCTAGTCAAGGCTATGGTTTTTCTAGTAGTCATGTATGGATGTGAGAGTTGGACTATATAGAAAGCTGAGTGCTGAAGAATTGATGCTTTTGAACTGTGGTGTTGGTGAAGTCTCTTGAGAGTCCCTTGGGCTGCAAAGAAATCCAACCAGTCAATCCTAAGGGAAATCAGTCCTGAGTATTCATTGGAAGGACTGATGCTGAAGCTGAAACTCCAATTCTTTGGCTGACTGATGGGAAGAACTGACTCATTGAAAAAGACCCTGATGTTGGGAAAGATTGAGAGTGGGAGGAGAAGGGGACGACAGAGGATGAGATGGTTGGATGGCATTACCGATGCAATGGACATATGTTTGAGTAGGCTCCAGGGGTTGGTGATGGACAGGGAGGCCTGGCATCCTCAGTCCATGGGGTCACAAAGAATTGGACATGACTGAGTGACTGAACTGAACTGAACTGTGCTTCATCCAGCCCAGTATTTCACATGATGTACTCTGTGTATAAGTTAAATAAGCAAGATAACAATACACAGCCTTGACCTACGCCTTTCCCAGTTTTGAACCAATCTGTTGTCCCATGTCTGGTTCCAACTGTTGCTTCTTGACCCACATGCAGGTTTCTCAGCAGACAGGTAAGGTGGTCTGGTATTCCCGTCTGTTTAAGAATTTTCCATGGTTTGTTGTGATCCACACAGTCAAAGACTTTAGCGTAATCAGTGAAACAGAAGTAGATGTTTTTCGGAATTCCTTTACTTTCTTAATTATCCTACAAATGCTGTCAATTGGATCTCTGATTCCTCTGTCTTTTCTAAATCCAGCTTGACCACCTGGAACTTCTTGGTTCACATACTGCTAAAGCCTAGCTTGAAGGATTTTGAGCATTACCTCGCTAGCATGTGAAATGAGTGCAATTGTATGGTAGTTTGAGATTTCTTTGGCATTGCTCTTCTTTGGAATTGGGATGAAAACTCACCTTTTCCAGTCCTGTGACCACTCCTAAGTTTTCCAAATTTTCTGACATACTGAGTGTGGCACTTTAACAGCTTCTGTCTTTTAGGATTTGAAATAGCTCAGCTGGAATTCCATCACCTCTACTAGCTTTGTTCATAGTAATGCTCTCTAAAGTTCACTTGACTTCACACTCCAAGATGTCTGGCTCTAGGTAAGTGACCACACCATCGTGGTTATTCAGGTCACTAAGACCTTTATTATGTGGTTCTTCTACTCAGCCATAAGAAGGAAATCAATAATGCCATTTGCAGCAACATGGATGGGTCTACAGACTATCACACTGAATGAAGTAAGCCAGACAAAGAGAGATATCACTTGACGTCATTTATACGTGAAGTCTAAGACATGGTGCAAATGAGCATATCTGTGAAACAGACCCACAGACATAGAAAACAAAGTCATGGCTATGAAAGGGGAACGGCGGGCAAGGATAGAATTTGGGATGAACATGTACATGACTATGTAATATGGGCCTCTCAGGAGGCACTTGTGGTGAAGAGCCCACTTGCCAATGCAGGTAGATAGAAGAGATGTGGGTTTAATCTTTCAGTTGGGAAGATCCCCTGGAGGAGGGCATGGCAACCCGCTCCAGTGTTCCTGCCTGGAGAATCCTTTGAACAGAGGAGCCTGGCAGGCTACAGTCCATAGAGTTGCAAGGAGTTGGACACATTCTACATGTGTAAAATCAACCTTCAACAAGGACCTACTGTATAGCACAGGGAACTATTTTCAATATTCTATAATAAACCATAATTGGAAAGAATATATATATATATATATAACCGAGTTACTGCAACAAACAGGCAAAGCAGCATGTCCAGCTCATATGGTATAAGATCGGCGCTTCAAACACTCTCCAGACAGCATTCATTTGTCTTTTTTCAAGAATATTCTACAATTGGATTAACCAAATTCCACATCTTTCTGTGGACAATGTCGTATATAATCATCACAAGCTCCGTTGTGTCCCACTCTTTGCAACCCCATGGAATGTAGACCACCACCGCTGTAGACCTCCTCTGTCCATGGGATTCTCCAGGCAAGCATACTGGAGTGGGTTGCCATTTCCTTCTGCAGGGACTCTTCCCAACCCAGGGATCGAACCCAGGTCTCCTGCATTGTCAGGTGGATTCTTTATCACTGAGGCATTGGGGGAGCCACGGACACTCAATGAAAACAAACCCAAACTCCAAGCTCAGCCCCAGGTTCCTCCGTGTCTATGTGTCAGAGCTCCCTGCGGCAGCAAGAGCTGGAGAATGGCTTTCTGGGGATGGATCAGCTGGGGTGATTTAAACTGTGCTGCAGCAGCAAGTAGCGGTGGAATCCGAGGGCTGCTCACTTCCGGTTCTGCACAATTTGGCCGGAACTCTTCTCCATACCGTCTCTCAGGGCCCCAGGAGGACAGACGCTCCACTTTCTTGAGTCTGAATCGTGTGGAGCTCAGCCTCTTCTCCTGCCCCCATGCGGGGTGGTGAGGAGAATTTAGAGAACAGAGAATCTATAGCAAGTGCACCTATCACCTCCAGGCACAGTCCACTGGGCCCATTCAGACCCTGTGGCCCTTCACTCTAGAAAATAGAGAATGGCATTTTAAAAGGGGCAATTTTTATAGTATGGGATTTACACCCCCTTTAAAAACAAAGACACTGAACATAGAATTACCCTTCCTTCCAGAAAGAGTCCCAGAAGGGACACAGCCTTGACCCCTTCCCCAGGGTCCCCATGAAGCCCAAACCCCATCAGGCCATGTGGACACCCTCTGAGGCCCCATGGTCCCCACGCCTTCTCCCACAACCAGTGAGGGACCCGCCTGGTTCCCTGGGGGTGCTGTGCCCAGGGAGGGGGCAGCACAGACAACTGAACGTTCATCCTGAGCACGTCCTCATCTACAAGGGCTGGGATCCCTCTGAAGGAACCAGCTCATTTCCAAGGGTACAGACTCAGAGCATCACCTCTGCTCCGAACCCCCAGCCTGCCAAGGCCACGGCTGGCTCACTGAAAACGCCTTCCAGGCTGGGCGGTCAGAGCATGTGGCCACTCCCGCCAGGCCTCCTCCTTCCCCGGCCCTGCAGGGGGAGCGGGCTCTGCAGGCCTCTCACCCGACCTGGGTCTTACCTGTGCCACACAAAGCCCACTGGCTCTCTCGCACCCAGGCCGGAGTGGGGGCAGTGACGTTGGCGTGTCTGAGCCGCCCTCTCTGAGTGGCAGATGGCCCTGCCTGGTGACACTGTGTCTGCCTGATGTTCTCGGCCACGGGCAGGTGTCCTTCTGCATAGACCCCAGAGGAGCCAGCTCGCGGCTGTCGTAGCCTCTCCTGACCTTGGATGGTGGCAACAGACACAGTTGTGATGGAGACGCAGTCAGGCTGGGTATCCTGGCACCAGTGAGAGATAACGTCCGTCTCAGCTTCCCAGGTGGAGCAGTGGTAAAGAATCCGCCCGCCAGAGCAGAGTATGTAAGAGATGTGGGTTCAATCCCTGGGTCAGGAAGTTCCCCTGGAGAAGGGAATGGCCACCCACTCTGGTATTCTTGTCTGGGAAATCCCATGGACAGAGGAGCCTGGGGGCTACAGTCCATGGGGTCGCAAATAGTTGGACATGACTGAGTGCTGACTTAAAACTCAACATTCAGAAAACTAACATCATGGCATCTAACCCCATCACTTCATGGCAAGTAGATGGGGAAACATTTTGAGCTCCAAAATAACTGCAGATGGTGACTGCAGCCATGAAATTAAAAGATACCTGCTCCTTGGAAGAAAAGCTATGACCAAGCTAGACAGCATATTAAAAAGCAGAGACATTACTTTACCAACAAAGGTCCGTCTAGTCAAAGCTATGGTTTTTCCAATAGCCATGTATGGATGTGACAGTTGGACTTTAAAGAAAGCTGAGCACCGAAGAATTTATGCTTTTAAACTGTGGTGTAGAAGAACACTCTTGAGAGTACTGTGGACTGCAAGGAGACCCAACCTATCCATTCTAAAGGAAATAAGTCCTGTATATTCATTGGAAGGCCTGATGCTGAAGCTGAAACTCCAATACTTTGGCCACCTGATGCAAAGAGCTGACTCATTTGAAAAGACCCTGATGTTGGGAAAGATTGAAGGCAGGAGAAGGGGATGACAGAGGATGAGATGGCTGGATGGCATCACCGACTCTATGGGCATGAGTTTGAGCAAGCTCCGGGAGTTGGTGATGGACAGAGAGACCTGAGGTCCTGCAGTCCATGGGGTTGCAAAGAGTTGGACACGACTGAGCGACTGAACTGAACTGAGCTGAGTGTATACGCCCATACGCAGCATGTGATGGGTGTGTGCTGGAGGTGGGAAGTGCATACCTTGCAAAGATGCTGGTGTTTTTAGATTCTTCCTGTTGCACAACCAAGCCCATTCTGAGCGATGCAGTTGCCTTGGAGTCTTTTAACAACTCAGTCCTGTCCTAAACAGGAAAGCGGCCAGGCAAGGTCTGGGGTTGGGGAGGGTCACGTGGGCTCCTAGCGCCTCATCCAGGTGAGGGTCAGGAGAGCGGCAGTGGCGGGGAGACGTGGAGGGTGGGGAGCAGTGGGCCTGCATCTGATAGGCCAGGGATGATTGCTCCCCCTCGGGGCGGAGGGGCAGCACTGGGGGAGCCAAGGGGTGGTTCCCTGGCTCTTGGGTGGGCAGCTCGATGGGGAGGCTTCACGGTCAGAGTGAGCGGTCAAGGCTGGCGCCAGGAGGGGTCACTTCTGTGCGTGTGGCCTGTGAGCCCTGGGCACACGCTGGTGCAGTGAGCTGTGAAGGGAATAAAGAATAAAACACTCATTCTCCCGCCGTGCACTGAGGTTTGGGGGTGAGAAACAGCCTGGAGGAGACGTCCGTGCAGACATAGTGCAGACCCAGCTCCTGTGACTGTGCTGGACTGCGTCTGCAAGGCAGGCCCTCGAGAAGGGCGGGCTGGACCCCTCGGCACAGGTGGGGTTTCCTCCCCGTGCGGGAATCCTCTGCTCTGCTACTGAGGCCTTTCCCCTGACTGGGTCAGGCCCCCGTTATCTGGGGCGACTGTGCCAGCAGACGTGCATTTGAGCCACATCTGTGGAGCCCTTGCTGTCTGTGTGGCTCTACCTCCCAGGCCAAGTCTGGAAATCCAGGAGGAACGTGGCACTCACCACATTTCCATCTCCAGGGTCATGGCCAAACCCCAGCTCCCAGAACCTGATGGTATACAGTTACATACGTAAGCAAGGCAGTTGGTGTGCATGTATATTTATGATGGGAGAAAAAAGCAGAGATCTGCTGAACTTTTGATTAATTCAAAAATGGCTCCTGCTATACAGTGGGACATGAGGGTCACTAGCTTTTTTAAAAATTGCTTCCCTTTCGGGGTCTCCACTCCAATCAGGTCCTGAAAGCGTGCAGATATGCAGACACAGCTTCCCTACAGCAGAGTGGCATCCCGGCCCCGGGAGGAGACTGAAATGGACCACCAACGTGCCAGCTTGCTCTGACTGAGGCCCCCTCCATGAGCGTCAGATCAAGGGCCCAGTGAGACATGGCACCTCCCCGGCCAGATGGGCCTGCAGGGCCCACAGCATGGCTGGCCTGCTCAATGGCCCGGGGGTTCAGACGCCCCCATTTCTTGGCAGCCATCCATGGACTCTTTCTCTCCAAACACTCCCATCTCCAGAGAGGGGAAGCTTTCGACCAGCGGCCGTAACAGACACACCGCAGGGTGCTGGCCTCCCTGCCGAGGCGTGTGTGTGGTTCCCGGGTGACGGTCTGGGGCTGAATCTGATTTTGTATCACCTTGAGGTTCACACCTGGCTTCTCCTCCCAGAGTCAGGCCTTTACTGACTCAGAGGGGTCACTAAGGAACTGCTGTGCTAAAATGAAGGACTCGGCTACAATTTGTTGCGGATCTTTGCCCAGCCACTAAAAAACATATCACAACTCGCCTCTTCCTGGCCAGCAGGCCCAGGGCACAGAGCCTGAGGATAGCGAGGACCCAGCCTCGAGGAGCCTGGACTCCTCTCAGCCTGCGTGGGCCGGGAGCGGCTGTCTGCACACCTCTGCTACATCACCTGTCGGGAGGTGGGGAGCCCTGACCCCCCAGGGCCTGTGACTGGCCATCCGTCTACACGGGACACTGTGGAGACGCTTGGTCTTCAGCCTCCATCTCATCTTCTTTCAGGTGGAGAAGCTGAAAAGCTAATGGTGACACCTGGAGTGGAAGGAATGGGGGTCGTTGTTCTGTTTCGCTGCTGACCTGGGAGGTAACGGGAGGCCTCCCGGTCAGGCTCGGCCTTCCTGCGTCCCGTCCCGCCCAGCCCCCCCGGGGCGGAGGGCGGTCTGGGGCTGGCCGGTGGTGTGTGCTCCCACCTGCTCCTCCAGCCTCCCTGCTGGCACCACGTAAGCCCGTGAGGAGCTAACACCTGCAGCTTGGAGCCCACAGTCACCACCCTGCAAGACCTCCCTGCAGACAGAGGGGGGCGCACTGCCCCTCCACGTGCACCCTCTGAAGACCACTTAACTGAGACACCTTGGAAGAGGGTGCCTGAGCTTTAAGCCCGGGGCCCTCAGGGTGACGCCTAGGGCAGACCACACCCGGAAAAGCTCGGAGCAGAGCACGGTCTCCACCGTCCAGGACCACAGAAGCAGAGGATCCGCCGCAAAGCGAGGTCTCAATAACTGACGGCTGTCCCGGAAACGAGGCCGCGCTCCCCGGGGCACGCGCTCCACAATGACGGGAAAGCCCGCACGTTCAGGCGAGGGCCCTGCAGGGCTGCTGCGGTGATTAGACAAGGATCTGCTGGAATCGGCCCTGTCAACTCGTGGTTCCCGAAAATGATGTTAAAGCCTTGCTCTCAGTCCACGAGCTCTTCTCCCCTCGTCTCTCTGCCCACAGCCAACCAGTCCGCCGCCTGAAAGCTTTCCTTTGCCAGCAGTATGGGGACCCCAGGCCGCGTCCCCCAGTTGGGAAGATGGGGAACTTCCCAGCCCAGAGCTCTGGAGGTGCAGGGAACACAGCCTGGAAACCTGGTTCCCAGATTTTCGTCTAGATTACAGGTGTGTGTACACACACGTCCCTGGGAATCACTGAACTCTAGAGACCACCCAAGGGCTGTTAAAATATTCCGGTCAAAGAATGGACAGGCTTGGTTGATGCAATTCAGGGAGGGCATCCGCGATTTGGTACCAAGACTGAGAGATTAGAGGGGCAAAGACCAGCAGGGGGGCTGCCCCCAGAGGGGGGACGGCAGGGGGGACACATGTATTTCCCTCGAGTATCCGGCAGGTGCAGGGGGCTTGGACGGCCCTGGTGGGGTCCTGGCACTCTGAGATAAGCCCATGAACTGCCTGCATGCCGGGTGCCGCCTCCCAGATGACCAGGGCGTGCTGAGCGCCTCCGGACCAAAGTGTGAGCACAGACTCTGCTGCCCAGCTGTTCCCGCTGCGACAGGAGCCCCGTTCCTGACAGAGGAGATCCCGTCCTGCACAGGAGGTCCGCTGAGCCTCCAGAGACATCAGGGCTTTACAGCTGTGATGGCATCCCGGGAGGAAAGCAGGCGACCGGAAGCAGGGCAGAGACCCCACGTGTCTGCCCACCAGGAGGCCACCAGGATGCTCCTGCTTGCGGCCCCTCGCCCTCTGAGCCCTGGAGTCCAGGCTGCCGGGCTGTGCCTTCCCACACAGACACTGGCACCCGGAAGGCACCCAGGACCCCCCTGGGGAGGAGTAGAAGCGTAGAGAAGGGAGACGCGGAGGGCACTTAGCAACCCCAGGGACTGAGAGAGTGATGGTGTGTCAAGGCCGTGGAAGGGGCTACACGCCAGGGCCTTGGAGATAAGCCTTCTGCGTCAGTGGCCCCTCTGCCCACACACCCCATCCCTGGCCAGCGCGCCCGGCTTAGCGGCCGAGCCCAGGGGTCCCCAAACCTGGCTGTGCCTCCGAATCTCTGGGGACACTTTGTAAAAACCTGGGTTCCTAGGTCCCACTATGAGTTGAACTCCCTAGAATTCATGTATCAAAGGCCTACCTCCCAGCACTCCGGAATGTGACATTTGGAAACAGGTCACTGCAGACATAATACATTAAGATGAGGTCATCCTGGCAGAGGGTGGGCCCTTAGTCCAACTAGACCGATGTCTTTATAGAAAGGGAGTGTTTGGACACAGGGAAGCACAGGAGGAAGGCCACATGGGCACATGCAACCCTCTACAAGCCCCGGGGAGGCGCTCAGAAGGAATCAGCTCTGCCAGCGTCTTCAGCTCGGACTCCTGGCCTCCAGACGGTGAGAGAATAAACTCTGCAGTTTTAGCCCCCAAGTCTGTGGCACTTTGTTAAGGCAGCCTTAGCAAATCAGGATCAGATAGCAGGAGTCCTGGACTCGTCTATTCAACAGCCATGGATTGATTCTTACAGGAATTTTGGCAAGTCCCATGAACAGGACGGGGCTTTGCAGGTGGCTCAGTGGTAGAGAATCTGCCTGCAGTGCAGGAGATGCAGGTTCAATCCCTGGGTTGGGAAGATTCCCCAGAGGAGGGCACGGCAATCCATTCCAGTGCTCTTGCCTGGAGAATCGCACGGACAGAGGAGCCTGGCAGGCTACAGTCCGTGGGGTTGCAGAGAATCGGGCATGGCCGAGTGACTGAGCACACAGCATGCACATGGACGGGACGCAGGGCTCTTGGAACTTGACTGTGGGTGTGGCTGACCTGGGGATGCTGGTCACATATGATCACATGCAGGTGGGCCCAGCAGGTCTGGGGACTGAGACTCATCCCATGAGCTCTCACACATCACTGATGCTGCTGTTCCATGCATCTCACTTTGTATAGCAAGGAGCTAGTGTTTGAAGGCGATCAGTCCCTCCAGGTGCCTGGTCCAAGCGTGTGGTCCATCTGTGTCTGTGGCCCATCCGTGTGCGTGCGTCAGTCGTTCAGGCGTGTCCAACTCTTTGTGACCCCATGGACTGTAGCCCACCAGACACTTCTGTCTGTTGAACTTTCCAGGCAAGAATACTGGAGTGGGTTGCCATTTCCTCCTCCAGGGGCTCTTACTGACACAGGGACTGAACTTGCGTCCCTTGCATCTCCTGCATTGGCAGGTGGATTCTTTGGCAGGTGCCACCTGGGAAGCCTCCACGCAAGTGTGTGATCCATCCAAGTGCGTGTTCCTTCCAAATGCATGGGACTCCCCCGCTCACACATGCTAAAGCTGAGTGGGTCCTCCAGGGGTGCATGCCCACGGTCCTCACTCTGCAGACTCGGAATGAGGCGCAGAAAGTCAGGGGCTGTCTACACTCACACCTCCAGCTCCTCGTGGACTGGGACCTGCAAACCTTTCTCTCCATTCCTGGCCCCACATCCTCAGGTGCATCCTGTGTTTTGGACCTTGCCTAAACGGTGTGGAATAAGGAGAGGAAACACTGCTCTCTCCTTGAGAGTTCACAAGCCAATTTGAAGACTCAAAGCTGGTTGAAGAGAAGTGGCTGATAGAGGCAATTAAGCCCTAAACTGACCTCTGTTATCATGAAGCTCATTCATTTACACAGCCTCTCCGGGGCTGGCCCAGACCCCCGGTCAGCAGACCTCTCGTGTAGCCAGCCTGAGCTGCCTCGCTCCCGTCCCCTCCCTGGGGCCACCTCTGGCTTCCTCTGGAGGGGGCTACACTTTTCTGTGGCCCCCTAGGGCTGGCACAGGGCTGGCTAATTTCCCCACTTCCAGGAACTTGAATACCTTCTCGGGGGCTTTGGCACCATCCCCTTTATTTATCTTTTTTAAACTTAATTTTTATGGGTGTGTAGTTGCATTACACTGCTGGGCGTTCTCCTCTGCACAGCAAAGGGAATCAGCCGCACGTATACATACGGCCCCTCTTCTTCTGTATTCCCTGCCTATTTAGGAGAGCGTTGAGCAGAGGCCCCGCGCTGTATAGTAGGTTCTCACTCGTCATCCACTTTATAGAAGGTGGGGCGTGTATGTCAATCCCATCTCCCAATCCACCCACCCGCCTTCCCCCTGGTGTCCATATGTCTGCTCTCTACATCTGTGCTTCTAGCTTCTGCTTTGCAGATAAGATCGTCTGTACCGTTTTTCTAGAGTCCACACATACGCCATAATAAACATGCTTGTTTTCTTTCTGACTTACCTTACTCTGTAAGACGGCCTCTAGGTTCATCCACATCTCCACAAATGGCCCATCTAACTCTAGACAGACACAGGAAAGGGTCGTGGTCAAGGTCAGGGCTCTGCAGCAAACCTGCAGCCTCCTCGTTCAAGCTGGAGCCTCAGTTTTCTTATCTGAAAATGGAAGCCTCAGCGCTGCTTCCCTGCCGTGGCTCAAAGAGGGACACAAAGGTCAGAAGCAAAGTGAAAGGCGCTCAGTCGTGTCTGACTCTTTGTGACCCCACGGACTATGCAGTCCATGGAGTTCTCCAGGCCAGAATACTGGAGTGGGTAGCCTTTCCCTTCTCCAGGGGATCTTCCCAACATTGAACCTGGGGCTCCCACATTGCAGGCAGATTCTTTACCAGCTGAGCCACCGGGGAAGCTCACACAGGGACGGTGACCACAAATATTAGCTCTGGTCAAGTACCTGTTTCATTTGTTACGAGTCTGTTTTTATTACAAAATGCTACATCCATCGCATTTAAAAATCCATGCGTGTACTCCCACAGTATATCTGGTAAAATTATAATGAAATAAACACCAATGTTTCTAGTAGTCATATAGGGATATGAAAGTTGGACCATAAAGAAAGCTGAGTGCTGAAGAATTGATGCTTTTGAACTATGGTGTTGCAGAAGAGACTCTTGAGAGTCCCTTGGACTGCAAGGAGATCCAACCAGTCCATCCTAAAAGAAATCAGTCCTGGGTGTTCATTGGAAGGACTGATGCTGAAGCTGAAGCTCAGGCTCCAATACTTTGGCCACCTGATGCAAAGAGCTGACTCATTGGAAAAGACCCTGATGCTGGGAAAGATTGAAGGCGGGAGGAGAAGGGGACGACAGAGGATGAGATGGTTGGATGGCATCACCGACTCGATGGACATGAGTTTCAGCAAGCTCCGGGAGTTGGTGAGGGACAGAGAGGCCTGGCGTGCTGTGGTTCACGGGGTCACAAAGAGTGGGACAGGACTGAGCGACTGAACTGAACTGAAACACCAATGCACCTGCCATCCAGGTGGAGACAGTGAGTGCCACCGGTGAGCCTCCTCAGGACATCTGTCAGAGGTAATCACCACTATGGAGCTCCCATATACAAGGTTTACTTTTTCCAATGGCATTTCTCTCTGTTTGGGGTTATCCCTAAAATATAATGTGAAGTTTTCAGTTTGGGGACTTCATTTACATGGCATCATTTCTCGCCATCCTCTCATCCCACCCTCTGTATTTGAGAGGTTTCTATTCCTTTCCACTGAAGGAAGCGTCCTGGCTGATCACACTGCTGTCTAGTTCCTACGTGCTGGACTGTGGCCCCTTCCTGTCACTAGACACAGTGGAGCTGTGGACAGTCGTGCTCACGCTTTCCCTGCCCTACCCTCAGCATTTACACACAAAGGCTCCCCCAGGGACTGTGCCCGGGAGTGGAATTCCTGATCTCAGGAAAGGGACAAGTGCAACACACATTCGGATAACAAGCTCTGTCTTCCAGTCATCTTCCCGGTTCAAGGACCGGCCATCAGTGGGTGGATATTCTCGTCCTCACCAACACTTGGTAGTGGCTGCCTTTTTCATTTTAATCTTGTCTGCCTCTTAAGTTTTAACCACCCTGGTGGGTGAAACCAATCTGAATGCAATTTTAATTTGCATTCTTTTATTAGTGATGAGTTTGACCATCATTTAAAACATTTATTAACTATCAAAGTCTTCTATTTTGTGAAAACTGTTTTTATATACTGTCTTCCTTTTTCACTGGCTGACATGTCTTTTTCTTAAAGGTTTATAAGAGACTGTAATTCTGAGTGTACTAATTCATCCTAGATTAAATGCATTCTAAATATCTTATTGCAGTCTGTGTGGCTATTTCCTTACTTTTTAATGATGCTGTTTCATAAACAAGGGCTTCTGCTTCTAAGATGCTTTATGGTTAGTGCTTTTGTGTCTTGTTTAAGCAACCCAAGGATTCCTATAATGCCATCTTTTAAAATATTTATAGCTATGCTTCTTGCTTTTAATTCTTTAAACAATCTATAATTGATGCTTTTAACATGGTAATGTAGGATGCAGTTTTTCCTCCGTGTGGATAAGTAGCTGTCCTGAATCACAGAACGGTTCTCCTCTTTCCTGCTGAGTTGCAGCACCGTCCTGCACTTCATCCTTTCTTTGGATTTTGTATTCCATTCCACAAGTCTCTCTTTCCTGTCCTTGCACCAACACCCCGCTCTGATCGTGAACGTGGATTTACGACTCACGGAGTAGGCTTCAGGAGCATCTTGTCTTGCCGTGGTCCTTTGCTCCTCCATATAAATGTTAGAATTATCTTGTCAGTGTCTACAGAGACCAGCACTGGAATTTTCCCTGAATCTCTGACTCAGTGTAGGCATATTTGACATCTTTGAATATTGAATCTTCCTCACCATAAATATGAAATATATTTCAGTGTATTTATGCTTTTCAATAAAGATGTGCAATTTTCCTCATGTGAGCTTTGGCACATATTTTAGTAATCGCTTCCCTGTGTACCTTGCATTGTTGTTGCTATAAAAATCTGTAAAAGTGACATTTCAAATATTGATGATTTATAACACAGTAACTGTGTTTTTGTATTTATTGATCTTATATCTAGTGCTTTACTAAATGCATACTAATTTTAATCACTTTTTTGGAGAATATTTCAAGCACTCCATCTAT
This sequence comes from Cervus elaphus, assembly GCF_910594005.1. Taxonomy (NCBI): domain Eukaryota; kingdom Metazoa; phylum Chordata; class Mammalia; order Artiodactyla; family Cervidae; genus Cervus; species Cervus elaphus. The sequence continues at coordinate 2,151,183 of NC_057836.1, forward strand.
TTAACATATACAATAATATTAATACCTCCAAATAATGATAATATTTCCCTTTCCATTTTCTTATTTTTTTTACTTTATTTTATGAAGCTGTCTAGAACATCTCACAAATAATGATATAAAAATTATTCCTTCTTATTCATGATGCTATTCTTTTAAAAATTTTAATTGGAGTATATTTGATTTCTAACATTGTGTTAGTTTATGCTGTATGCCAAAGTGAATCACATATACACATACGCATTCTTTTTAGATTCTTTTCCCGTATAGATCATTACAGAGTATTGAGTAGAGTTCCCTGTGCTATACAGTAGGTCCTTATTAGTTATCTATTTTATACACAGTGGCTGGAGAAGGAAGTGGCAACCCACCCTAGTGTTCTTGCCTGGGAAGTCCCACGGACAGGCGAGCCCGGGGGGCCACAGTCTGTGGGTCGCAGAGTCGGACAGGACGGAAGTGACTGAGCGCACAGCAGGGTGTATGCGCCCATCCCCATCTCCCCATCGTCCCGCCCCCTTGCTCTGCTTTAAATGTTTCCGCATTTCCTTATGAAGCAGGAGCCGTCCTGGAAGCCGTGGTCCCACATCCTGAGCCGAGGATCCGCCGATTACCGCTCGGCTGAGAGCCTGCCCCTGCTCCCTCGCTGGGATGCCAGGGCCGGGCGTCTGTGAGTCCAACCTCCCAGACTCCTTTGCCAGCCGGCATCTAATTAGGTTCTGCTCTCGGGAAGGTCTGGTGGGAGATGGAAGGCAGGAGGAGGCGAGGGGGACTTTGTCCTTTCTCCAGCTCCTGTCAGCCTGGCAGCTGGAGCAGAAATCCAGATCCTACAGCTTGACGTCCATCTGCCCGGGCGACCCCGGCCCCGGCCCCGGCCCCGACCCCGGCCCCGGCCCCGGCCCCGGCCCCGGCCCCGGCCCCGACCCCGGCCCCTCCGGGACCCTGAGGCGAGCCGTGCCTGGGTGGCCCTTCCCTGAGTACCAGCCGTGGGACTCCACGTGACGGCCAAGCCCCAGGCAAACGGCGTCTGTGTGTGTGTGTGTGTGTGTGTCTGTGTCTGTGTCTGTCTGTGTGTGTGTCTGTGTGTCCATGTGTGTCTGTGTCTGTGTCTGTGTCTGTGTGTGTGTGTGTCCATGTGTGTGTCTGTGTGCATCTCTGTGTGTGTGTGTCTGTGTATGTGTGTGTGTGTCTGTGTCTATGTGTGTGTCTGTGTGTCCGTGTGTGTCTGTGTGTGTGTCTGTGTGCGTCTCTGTGTGTGTGTGTGTGTGTGTCTGTGTCTGTGTGTGTGTGTGTCCATGTGTGTCTGTGTGTGTGTCTGTGTGCGTCTCTGTGTGTGTGTGTCTGTGTGTCTGTGTGTCTGTGTCTGTGTCTGTGTGTGTGTCTGTGTGTCTGTGTGTCCATGTGTGTCTGTGTGTGTGTCTGTGTGCGTCTCTGTGTCTGTGTGTCTGTGTGTGTGTCTGTGTGCGTCTCTGTGTGTCTGTGTGTGTGTGTGTGCGTCTCTGTGTGTGTGTGTGTCTGTGTGCATCTCTGTGTGTGTGTGTGTGTGTGTCTCTGTGTGTCTGTGTGTGTGTGTGTGCGTCTCTGTGTGTGTGTGTGTCTATGTGCATCTCTGTGTGTGTGTGTCTGTGTGTGTGTGTCCGTGTGTGTGTGTGTGTGTCTGTGTGTGTCTGTGTGTGTGTGCGTGTGTGTGTGTGTGTAGGGGGATGACCTTCTGAGCCACACGTTCAGGCCTGGCTCTGATGTCAGTTCTCAAGATTATTATATTTGAGCTGGCTCAGCCTGCTGGTGATAACTGCTCCTAGAATGTATTGCCTTGGGGGTACCTCATTAAACAAATACAAGCCTTCAGCAAATCAACAACCCCTGCGTTAAATCCCCTAATTTAACATCTCTAGCAAAGTTTCGATATTCTGACTGAAGTGGAAATGAAAGTGTTAGTCGTTCAGTTGTGTCTGACTCTTTGAGACCCCATGGACTGTAGCCCTCTAGGCTCCTCTGTCCATGGAATTCTCCAGGCAAGAGTACTGGAGTGGATTGCCATTCCCTTCTCGTGGAGATCTTCCAGACCCAGGGATTGAACCTGGGTCTCCTGCATTGCAGGCAGATTCTTTACCAGCTGAGCCACCAGGGAAGTCCGTAGACCTTAATTTATCAAATCACCTTTATTTCATAAGAAAATGTTGTTTGGTTTTAGTTTTCATCAGGATTGGTGTCAAATTTCACTCCTTCATTAATATGAATCCATTTCAATAACACCATGCTCTCCTCCTTAACTGTGTTAATGTCCTGTTTGAGTGTCCAGATCATGCTAATCTGGCAGAATGTGTTTTCCTAATCTCTGACAGATTTCTCGGCTTAGAGACATCTTGTCATTGGAGGGTTGTCAGTGACCTCCTCTTAAAGGAACAAGGTTTTGGTTTTGATAAATTACTTTGAAAATGTCATTTATTTATTTATCTAGCTGCAGTGTGTGGGCTTCGCACTGTGGTGACTTCTCTTTTTGTGGAGCAGGAGCTCTAGAGCGCATGGGCTTGGTAGCTGTGGCTCACGGGCTTAGTTGCCCTGTAGAATGTGGCGTCTTCCTGGACTGGGGATTGAACCTGTGTCCTCCGCATCACTAGGCCACCAGGGAAGTCCTGATAAGTTATTTTTTATTTATCGAGTTAATTTCATTAATGTATCAGAGATTTGAAATGAGAGATTGAGCAATGAAATCTATTTTAAGAGACCTGGAGAGTAAGTGGATGAGAGAATTAGACAGAAATGCCAGGGGGAGTCCATATGAAATTAGTGCTCAGTAGGGCTGTGTGTTTTCCCCAGGCCCGTTCACTTCTGCATTATATTCGCCTCAGCTCAACCCCATCTGAAAGGTACTTTTAGTGCTTTTAACAGACCAACTGTTATTATTTTTACATCTAATAGCATATATATATTATTTCTAAATTGCACAAATTCTGTATTATTCTTTGTTCACAGTTATTCACATTTCACCAGTGTGGTCAGCATCTATGCTTGTTCCTTGCCCTTTGTTCATACTTCATTAGTGTTTTTGCCAAAATTTCTTCTTACAGCTCATGTTTTTATTCTGGGGTCATTTTCATTCTTTCTGAAGTACATCTTTTAGAAGGATTTTTTTTTTTTTTTTTTTTTTGCTGAGGATCTGTTGATGTTTTCCTTTTGAAAATCTTTTATCCCCCTCTTGTATTTTTACTGGTCACAGAAGGCTGCACTAGCCATGGCTTTTTCTCAGCATCTTGACTGTGTTGCTACTCAACTTTGCCACGGTTGCTGTTAGGCGTCTGCTGTCAATGTAATTGCTAATCTTTTCCGGGTGAGCTGCCTTCTCTCTGTAGCGGTTTGTAAGAACTCTGTGTTTTATGCAGTTCCGTGACAATGAATCCAGGTGTGATTTCCTCTCCATGTGTCCTTCTGGTCGTGTGTTTCGCTTTTTGTATCTGTGGATACATGCCTTTCCTCAGTTCTGAAAGAATAACCAGCCATTAACGTTTATTTTCTTTATTCCCGCCCCAGCCTCTTTGGCTGGCATTCTGGTTGTGCGCACATGAGATTTTCTGGCTTTGCTTCCTGTATTTCTTCACTTCTGTCATACGTTTCATCTCATCTTTCTCTCTGCCACATTTTGGTAATTTTATCTGATTTGTCTTCCAGTTCTTGGATTTCTTTCTTAACTGTCTAGTCTGCTGTGTAACTCGGCTATTGTACTGCTCATTTTAGCCATTGTGTTTTAATTTCTGGAAGCTTTATTACTCCTTTATGAAGCCTGTCTGGTCATTTTTGTGGTCTGCCACTTATTCTTGTTTTTTTTTGCCACTTCTTACTCATTTTCTTATGTCATATTTCAATTTTTTAAATTTCCATATAGAATTATTTCACACTCTTCTAACAGTTAAATATCAAATCTCTCTCTCTTTTTATGCTGCCTCTTGATATTCATGGTTTCTTCCCGTGTTTTGGAGTGCATTTTATTTTATATTATTTTTATTTAAATTTTCTTTCACCTTTGTGCTTGGCTGCATTTAACCTGTGGTCATTCTGAGAGATCTGAATTGAGGATTTACTCACCCAGAAAAAAATTGTATTGTTACTACCAGGTACCAGAAGGAGCTAGCAGCCTGAAATCTCTGTAATTCTTTAGCCAGGGTCTGTGACAATGGAGGTAAAGTTGAACTTCAGAGTTCCGTGAGAATAGGGTGGTAACCACAGTAATCAATGGAGACAATTGTTACTGGCACTGTTTCCACCTGGGACTGTAGCAGAGAAGACAGATTCCCTTGGTTTTCAGGTGGGTCCCACCCCACCTCTTTCAGGAGACATAGATCCCCAAGAACCTGGCTTCACATGGAAATCTCAGCTTAGCTCCAACACTAGGCAGTGACCACATTCTATTCCTGACACCCCAAGCTGACAGACGCCCCAAGCTGGCATTGACCCCCAGATTCTAGCTTCTTGATCAATGTCGGCTGTTCCTCCAGAGCAGCACCAGCTTTGTGTTTGCACCATGTTCTTCTACCAACTTTTATGGTTTTGATATGTTCTTATTTATTTCTTCTTCATAGGCAATTTTAATTTCAATGTTTCAAGCCAAACATTTTTTTTTAGGTATATATACTGTAATTTACCCAGAATCTGGGAGATGTTTGTGTCTGAGGGCAACTCAGAAGACCTATTCCATCAAGCTACTCTGAATATGGCTTTATATTTCAGACACAATGGAGTCAACGTGGATGGTGAGGAGCCTCGTGATCAAGAGTGGGATGAGACTTCTTCAAGATGTCATTTGGTAAAGATGCGAGCCTGGGCCTGATGGTGGACTATCTCAGCTCTTTATCTTCATGGGTCTGATAATAACGTCTTTGGGAACCTGTTACAGGGGCTAAACAAGGGCATGTATGTAAAGTGCAGGGGCAGCGTCTTGCACGAGTTTTGCCCCAGAGTTTGCCGGGAGGACACATGGTGATGTCACTGACTGCAGTGGCCCTCCATGAAGCTCATCTGAGGTCTCTGCCCCTCGTGACTGAACCGGGGCCTCCACTGTCGTCCCGCTGCACGCGGTTCCTTCCAAAACTGCAGTGACTGAGCATCACTCACGTGGACACAGGGCAGTCACGCAGGCATTGCTGTCCCCGGTGTCCAGCCCCTGAACCTAGAGGTGAGCGAGGGGCAGTGGGAGCCCACGGAATTCTAACCATCACACTCGTGTTTAGACAGTGCAAGGCGGTTTGCTGCACCGAGGGGATGTAGACACTCAGTATAATCTGTTGAAACCTTAAAGTCGGCTCCCAGACAATGGCAGTTCTTGTGCTTTGCTGAACATACAGACTTCAGGCTGGTGGCAGGGACTGCTCGCCACTCAGGTGGATGCCCCTTGCTCACACACACCCTGTTTCAGCCCCTGTGGGTGGCTAGGACCTTCTTCCCTAGAGCTGGTACCTCTCTGGACTTTGGTCCAAGGTAAGCCATATCCTCACCTATTCACCAGGGCAAGTCCTCAAAAGAAGTTGGAATATGACTGCCTGGTCCTTCAAGGAGATTTGAACTCTGATGTTGGGTTACATGCAACAAATGTACCCTCAGTTGGAAAAAAAAAAGAAAGCATGATCTGTTGTGACTTTTAAAATGTCTTTAGTACAGGTTGTATTAATATGGGATTTAAAGAAGATGGGTGGATATTGAGTAGCAAACCTGAAGTAATAATTGCCTCAATTTATTTTTCAGGAACCAAAATTAGAGACAAATGTGTCCCCAGTCTCCTTTCTGGAAACACAGCCTCCTCAAACCAGCTATGCTTAATTTAGATAAAAAGCCATTATCCCTCCCGAGTCCTCAGGGTTTCATGCACCTGCAGCCCTGTTACTTTGATTCATTTCTCCCTGGAATTCATCTGGATCATACGTCGTTTTCAAGGTTTGTTTGTGTAATTTCAACAAATATTTGCAGGGCACCAGGGTGGGGGGGAGGAGCATGCTTTTGTGGGCTCAGGGTGCAGAAAGGCGTGGGGCCAGGCGTCCAAGATCCGGGTCAGGGGAGGGAGGCATAGCAGGAGCCACTGACCTGACTCAGGCACGTGGTTGGTGAATTTCAGGCGCCATGGGAATACAGAAGAGGTTCAGTTGAGGCTGTCTAGATGGATCCTACAGAGGAAATACGACCAAAACTGGCGGATGAGCAAGAGTGAGGGAGGCAAACCCAGAAGGAAGGGGACGTCAAGGGGAGTAACGTCAGGGAAGGGTCGTGGGTAAGGTGTGTGCAGAGAACAGAGTGTATCCTTCAAATCAGCGTGCGTTGAGACCAAGAGAGACGCTCTAAGGCCCTGGTTGGGACCGTGGGCGTGAGTCAGCGTGGACCAGGCAAACTGGGCATCTGGTCACCGCGTGTGGAGGCACCCACCATCTGGCCTGACGCACACATGCAGCGCTCTATCAGTGCTGGGGTTGGGGTTGGTCCCTGGCCGTTCGTGCAGGTCAGGCCAGGCCTGGGCATCCCGAGGGAGGGCCATACCCCTGCTCGGGGCCCAGCTCCCCTGTGTCTGCCCGCAAGCTGGATCAGGCCTCCCACCCGCAGCCCCGGGACTCTCCCGCGTGGAAGAGGACAAAAGCGACTCCTCGTTCTTAACTCCTCACCTTCTTTCACATCCATCTGGTGCCTGTCGCTCTTTGCTTTGCACCAGTTCTCATGAGATTTTAATAAAAATGCTTGAGCATCCATTTGCTCACAGTCCTGTTGATGCAGAGACCCATCTACTATCTGGAGTACCAGTGAGCATGTGGGTGGTGGGGAGGTGGTCAGGAAGAAGCAGGTGACCCGGCAGAAGGAGCTGGGGTGCTGGGACCCCTGGAATCTAGTCCCACATGCCTTCTGGAGGGGGCAGCGCTCTGATGCTTTCTGAGATCCTTCTGCTCGCTGTCCAATTTATTCCTCACTCTGCAGTGAGGACCGCGTCGCCGGGCCATCACGGGGACTTAGCGGGAATGCCAGGTGGGATGGAGTGATAAACCACTCCCGTAAATCAATCTCTTGAAGTTTGAAGATTGCTTTTTCTACTTAATCCCAAGGAATTTCAAGTCAAAGCTCCCTTTAATGTGAGCTAGAACCAGAGCCAGGTACTTCAGGTCCGGGGCGTACGTTTCTTGTCAATTTTTACTCATAGAGAAGATGGTGGCACGGAAGGAGCAAATAATAATAAACCACACAGTTTCCTTTATTATAAATTCCACACGGACAGCTGATTCTCATGGGGGGCTTCCACCGACTCTTGCTGGTCTTGTACAAGCAGCCAACTAGAATTGCAGTGGATGAATGAGAGTAGGTCGGGGTGGAAAGCAGGCTGTTATATCCTTTGCATTGTGAGTAATACATAAGATAAAAGCAAGGCAACTGACACCGCCGGCCAGTGACCGGAGGGACTCCTTTCTGAAGCTGGAGGGTCATGTTCAGGTTCTGGAGGGATCTTTCTTCGTCCTCTATGCGATGCCCTGCACAGCAGCTATAATCACACACACTTTTTTTCACTCCTCTGAACCCTGGGCATCTTCTCCATCAAACTTCCTAACAGACCACAAAATGGCAAGCCGCCTGGACCTGTGGCATTTGTCAGTTTCCACAGTGTGAATATTCACAGATTTCAGAACACAAACCTGACTCCATTCTTATGGCTGCCAGTAAGTAAGGATGGGGGGAAGGGATAGTTAGGGAGTTCGGTACGGACATGTGCACGCGGCTATATTTAAGACGGATTGCCAGCAAGGATCTACCATATAGCATAGGGAACTCTGCTCAATTTTATGTGACAGTCTGGATGGAAGGGGAGTTCGGGGGAGAATGGACACATCTGTGTGTATGCCTGAGTCCCTTTGCTGTCCGCCTGAAACTATCACAGCATTGTTAATCGGCTATACTCTAATACAAAATAAAAAGTAAAAGAATGTGATTTCCTTGAATGGGAAGGGGGGTCAGTGTTTGGAAGTGATGCTGCGTCCATATGGTTATACTGCGATCCACCACACAGGAAAAGCAGATGTAAACAAGAGTTCAGGAGTGAAAATCCCACTGAGCGGCAGTGAAGCTATTAGGAGGCGCTGAGTATGCTGAGTAAGCTATTAGGAGGAGCTATTAGGCATTGTCCTTACCTCATGTTCTTGACAGAAAGTTTACACATAGGCTTGCTAAGTTGCTTCAGTCGTGTCTGACTCTGCAACCAAATGGACTGTAGCCCGCCAGGCTCCTCTCTGCATGAACTTCTCCAGGCAAGAATACCGGAGTGGGGTGCCTCCTCCAGGGGATCTTCCTGACTCAGGGATCGAACTCACATCTCCTCTGACTCCTCCAATGAAGGCAGATTCTTCACCACTGAGTCACCGGGGAAGCAATGCCTATTGTCTTAGCTTCCTAGGGCTCCTTTAACAAATGACAACAAACAGGGTGGCTTAAAGCAACAGACTTTGATTTGCTCACAGTTCTGGAGGCCATAAGTCTGAAATCGGGGTGTCGGCAGGGCCATGCCCCGCCCCCGTCCTCCCCGCCTGCGCCTCCGGCTTCTGGATCTCCAGGTGCTTTTGCCTGTGGCTGCATCATTCCATCTCTGCCTCCGTCTTCACACGGTCTCCTCCTCTGAGCGTCTGAATCTCAAGCCTCCTCCTGCCTTTCTCTTATAAACCCACCACCTGCCCAAATCTAGCATGACCTCATCTCAGGAGCCTTAACTTAATATATCTCCAAGACCCTTTCTCCAAACAAGCAAGCTCACGGGGACAGGCGCGGAGGGTCCACAGTTCAACCTGCTGCACCTACATCTAAGCAACCATCTCATAACACGCCTGAGAAACTAACAACCTTCTCTCATAAGCCAGCCCCAGAACACCGCTGGGAAGGGTGTCCGTTTCCATCACACTTTCAGTGAAAATAAAGCAAAGCCCATCTGTCCTCTTGCTCCATCACGTGTTAATAGTTACCAGACCCCCACCAGGTCCCCAGCAGGCAGGGCAGCCGGCTGGAGGCCCCTCACCCCGAGTGCCTGCTCCCCGGCCGCCCCGTCGGGTCTGGTGGGAGCAGGTAGGGGGCGTCATCCTCCAGGGAGGAGGTGGACAGCGTGAGTGGGCTGGAGGGACCTCCCCGGCAGCGGCAGCTGGGTCAGAGCCCAGAGGACAGGAGGGGCCCTGGGGGAGGCTCAGTGCCCTGACTGCTGCGTCTCTGGAGCACCGCTGCTCGCTCACCTTGAAGAGGGCCACGCAGGTGTCAGTTCCGAAGGGCCATAAAGGGTGGGAGGGCAGTTGAACGGCGTTTCCCAGACCCCTCTGCAGCCGGCCTGCGGGGCGGATGTCGCTGAACGGGGCACCATCCTACTGCAGCTGGCAGCCTGGCTCCCCGGACGCCCACTGAGCTGATGGTGGTGGGCTCCACGCCTGAGTCATCGCTGGTGAGAAGCTGGGGGGAAAGCAGGGAAATTGTCCAATCCGGTGACATTTTCCTTGACGGGGGAATCCATGGCTACAGGGCTTCTGCCAGGGTCTGAAAAGGAAAGCAGGTGGGAGCTGGAGGGGAGACAGGCCTGCATGGTGGGCGAACCGGTTCTGCTGCAGGACAGGACAGGACCTGCCCGAGGGCTCACCCTGAACCTTGGCTTCCTCCCCCACCAGGCTCTGCTGCGCTCGCTCCTTCCGGGGCATGCCAGAGGACTGACAGGGGGAAGGCATGAGAATAACAGACCCCCAAGGTCAGGGTGATCGGATTTGCTGGACACCAGATCTGAGAGGATGGGGTCAGGCAGAGCCGGTGCAGGGTTGGGCGGAAGCTTCAAAGTCTAGCCCCTGGCTGGGGGCTGCAGGAAAGCTGTGTCACTCACCCTGGCAGGTGGCCCGGCCCTCCCCGTGGCCCCGCAGGAGCCGGTAGGAGAGCGGAAACCCAGGTGTCCTCCCCCGTCTCCACCTGCAGCAGGTGAGCTGGTGTCTGCCGGATGTGGGCATCACATGGGGGTTTCAGAGTCAGGACAGGGGGTGCTGCGGGAGTCACCCCCCAGGGAGCTGACACAGGATGCCCCTCGAGGGGCCATCAGCAGCTTCCTCCCCACATCGGAGGGGTGACAGCACAATCCATCCCCAAGGGTGTTGTTGAAGATGAAATATGCCAAAACATGTCCAGGTAAGCACCACCCACTTCAAATGCCAGCTCAGGGGCTGGAGCCAAAGTCTCCCATTTCTTACATCTCTGTTCTTTCCATAAAGAAAAATACAGTTTCTGATCACACACACACACACACACAAAAGACACTGTTTGATCCTATAACCCCAAGACTACTCTGTCCTGAGTCCACTGCTGCCCACACCTGGTCCCCGTCTGTCCACGATGAGGGTGGCCCAGCTAAGCTCTGGTTGAGTCCAACACTTGGAACTAATGAAAGAGCAATCCCTCAACACACACAAGCATTTCCTTCTCACAGCTGCTTTTGGATGGAGAACCATTGAGTCTCAACCTGTTGTCTCTCATCGTTTGATGGGCTGACTCACCCTTGGTTGGAGGCACTCAGGACATTCTTGTCCAGTTCCTGGATAAGTGGTTATCATCAATCAAACAATGTAAGGTTGGTTTTCCAATGCAGTGCGTTGACGTTTTGAGTTTGTCTGATTGCTGTGTGTGCGGTATTTCTGAGGGAACTGACTGCTTTTCACTAGATTGAGCACCTCCCTAAAAACCATCATCTGATAAGCACTCTTCAAGGAACTGCGATGTGCCAGCCGGGGTGTCAAGGGTGCCTGGGGCCTGCACCTCACCCTCTCGACCTCAGAGAGGGCGCGTGCCACACAAGGAAATCATGCCCATGATTGCCACTTTGCCTGGAATAGCAGCCCAGTCAGGTGGAGTGAACCGAGGACCAGGCTTTTCAAAGTCTTCTCCCTCTCCGCTCCCTAGACCTGTCTTGCTGGGGTTGCATAGTGAGAGACAGGTTGGATGAGGCCAACAGGTCCGTTTGCAGAGGGATTTTCATTCTGGGCCCCTGAGTGTGGACCATGTGTCCTAGGAGATGGAGCCTTGTCTTTTGGGGGAAAAGTGTCAAGTTGCCCTTGCTCTCAATGGTTCGGTTGGAGGTCTGGAGGCAGGGGGAAGTCCACAGTGACCCATCAAAGGCATGTCTGACCTGAGGGGCTGGGGCACAAGTCAGCGGCCCTGGGCTTCACTGTTGGCAGCTCTGGCCAATGCGGCTCTTACTTTGGGCTGATAGTGCTGCCTGAGGAACTGGCTTGGATCCCACCAAGACCAGTCCTGGCCCGAGTCATGCGTCTCCTGCTAGAGTCCAGGGATCAGTCATCACCGGGCACAGGGTTTCCCAGGTGTCTCCATCCCCACCTGAGATTCTCTGTCAACAAGGCTAAATGTCAATAAATAGATGATAAATGTAAAGCGAGTCCAAGAGCCCGCACTCCATAATCTGACAAAGTTTTAATCTCATGTCTGTCTTAAAAGCTGTGAGGTACTTTGGCCATGATTTATCTTTTGATTTTTTTTAAAGAAATCACTCTCAACTGTGTTTGTGCTTCAGAAGAGCCACAGACACAAAAAATGCAATCTTTATTATAACACATCATTTTATTTCCTGCCATGTGAGAAAGATTCAAGGCAGAAGTTGTGATTGTCCGGTTATTTTTACATTCAAATGAATGGCAAATCAGCCTGTCAGGACACGTGTCCTGTCTTAAGCATTTAGCTCATTCTTACAGGAATCAGGGAGCCAGATGTCTTGGGAGCATTTGGACTCACGCCTCTCATGTGGCCTCAGGACAACACCTGGTAGTTTTCCATCCCTCCGTCTTCCTGGACCAGGTCAGCATCAGGACCAGGAAGCTGGCGGCCAAGGCTGGATGCGAAGGCGATGACTCAGATATGCTAAGACGGGACCCAACCAGAGAGCTGCCCTCAGCACTCCCCTCACCCTCTACTTCCAGGTCAAGCTTCTACCCATGACGGATGCAGACCCTCAAGGTCAGGGTGGCCTGGGAGCTCTCAGGACGAGCCTGGGGGAGGCAGCAGTCAGGATGCCCTGAGGATCTTCACTGTATCTTGAAGATGCTGAGAAATGACTTAGAACGTGGAGGGTGGGAGAAGGCAGGGGGCACCCTGAGGAGGGTGTCCTGGGGGAGTAAAGGCATGGAGGTCTGCACGGAAGGAAAGCTGGCTCCAGAGTCAGATGGCACAGGGGAGCAGACGGAGGCTGCACCGTGTAACGAGAGCATGTACACTGGGCCTGTGCTGGCCCTGGTTCAAGTCGTTCTGTCTGAGTTGCTGAGCCGGCACCGTGATGTAGGGAGGCCACCGCCCCGATTACTGAGGCCCAGGGCCACGCTACGGCGTGCCTGGACTCAGTGTCCAGCCAACAGCAGAGCTGGGGTCGGAGCCCAGGTGGCTGGTTCTGGAGCTGAGTGCTTCCTACCCCCCAGAATGTAGGAAACTTCTGGGCAGGGAGGAGCAGGGGACGCAGCTGGGACAGGATCAGGGCGTTTCACAGCTCTCAGCCCAGCTCCCCCAAATCTGTCTTCCTGCGTGGCCCCATCTCACTGGTGGGACCACCAACCCCAGCCTGGAAACCACTCTTGGCTCTTCTCCCCCGCACCGGCCCCTCCTTCCCAGCCCAGTGACCACCAGGCTCTGCTACGCGAATCCGAGCCCTCCAGCCCCACCGCCTGATCCTGGCTCTGTTGTCTTCCGTCTGCGTTCCGGTGAAAGGCTGACGGTGCTGGCTCCATCCCAGGGGGCTCTTGTGAGGGTAAACAAATCAGCCCGCGAGTGGAGCCTGGCACAGGGCACCCTCTCATGCAACGTCCTGTGTCAGGGTGGACTTCCACATGTCCTCTCTGCCCCCTCATTTCCTTCTGTCCCACCACTAGCTGCGTTCCCTGCCCGCCTTGTGATCAGCGGACTGTGCGATTGAGTGCTGGCCAGTTTTTAGGACTGACCCCTCCCTAACACTCTTGTGATCTGTGCTCCTTCCTTTTTTGCCATTTTGACAGCCAGTTGAAGAGAATGCAACAGAGAACACTGAGACCCTAGGATGCTGGTGTCTCAAACAAAAAGGAGGCTGCACCCATGGGTGTCTGCGTGGAGACCTCCCAGCCATCCCCACTGACCCACTGTGGACCCGGGCAGGATGGACCAGCTGTATTATGAGACAGCATCAGTGGTAGCATCATCATCACTCTCGTTACATTTTAATGTCTAAGCATTTATTTCTTTCATAAGAAAAAGTAATGCATTAAAATGGAATACATATATATTTGCAAGAAGTTTGGATTTTGCATTGAGGTGCTCAAGGATAACAGAAAAAAGATAATTGAGAAAAAAGAGAGCAATGATCTTACTTCTCTATAAACACATTAATTCCAGTTACGTTAGAATTAATGATCAGTATGAAACTTCAATAGCAAATTTGCCAAAAACCAACTGACAGAACATGCATGGGTCTCCGCCTGGGCTCCGTTCTGCTTATTTGTCTGTTGGTTTCTACCTGAGCCTGAATCACATTGTCTTGATGATTGCAGCTTTATATTAAATTTCAAAATAAGATAGTGTAAAAATCCTCCAAATGTGTTATTTTTTTTAAAAAATTTCATCAGCTATACAGATCTTCATATTTCTACATATAGTTTGGCTTCAACCTGTCAATTTCTGTTTAAAATATTGATTGTAATTACTTTATTTTTATTTGGCTGCATAGCACAGCTTGTGGCGTCTTTGTTCCCTGGCTGGGGATTGAGCTCAGGATGTCAGCAATGAAAGCCTGAAATCACTGGACCTGCAGGGAATTCCCAGCAGGGATTCCTTTAAATTCATGGATCAACGAGAGAAAGTTTTCATTTTAACAATGTTTGCTGATTTTTGTAGATATAGTATCATTAGGGATTTTAATTTAATTCAGTTTTCATCAGATAAACTCTGTGGGATTTGATTTGGTTGGCATTTATTGTGCCTAGTTTATGGGCCAGCATCAGGTCCGTGTTGGTGAACGGGTTCTGCACACTTGAGAAGCGAGTGTTTTGCTGTCGCTGGCTGCAGACCCTACAAATATCAAGTAGGTTTGCGGCAGGTAATAGTACGTTCAGGCCCTCTTTGTCTTCACTGTGTGTTGTTTAATCTATCAATTGCTGAGAGAAGGTGTTAGTTTCCAACTATTGTGATGGGGCTGTCTTTTTCTCTCTTGCATGCTGTCAATTTTTGCCTCATTTATTTTGGAGATCTGTCATTAGATGCATGCACATCAGATTTTGGTTTGCGTTTTTTAAAGTCTTAATGAATGTTTCCTGTTTCCACTATGAAACAACCCTCTTCATTTCTATGATATCCCCTCTCTTTGAAGTCTGCCCTGCCTGATATGAGTGTCATTGCACAAATGTCTCTTGCTTATTGCTTGCGTGTCAGGCCTTTTGCCATCCTTTTTCATCCTATCTGTGTCTTTTCATTTGGAACATCCCTCTTGTAGACAGCCTGTGCATATCTTGCTTTTCTCATCTAGTCTGGCAGACTAGTTGGATTGTTTGATCCGTTTACGTTTAATGTAACTGTGGATCTGTTTGGCTGTGTGCACCTCCTGCTTTTTGTTGTCCATCTCCCCCACTCTCTGCTTCTTGTCTCCTCCTTGCCTGTTTTCTTTGGTTTAGTCAAATATACATTTGTTTTTGTATTCTATTCTATGCCCTCAATTGGCTTTCTGTCACACCTGTTTTTTTCTCTCTTACTGCTTGCTCTAGAGATTGCAATACTCATTTTCAATTTATCATAATTTATCTGAGTTAAAGTATGCAAGAGCCTTCTATTCAGCCTTCCTGCCTCTTGTGTTCTTATTGTTGTATATATTATTTGCATATATGGTATACACATCAAAATAGATCATTGTATGTCCCTTGGACTGCAAGGAGATCAAACCAGTCAATCCTAAAGGAAATCAACCCTGAATATTCATTGGAAAGACTGATGTTGAGGCTGAAGCTCCAATCCTTTGGCCGACTGATGTGAAGGGCTGACTCACTGGAAAAGACCCTGATGCTGGGAAAGATTGAGGGCAGGAGGAGAAGGGGATGACAGAGGATGAGATGGTTGGATGGCATCACCGACTCAATGGACATGGGTTTGGGTGGACTCCAGGAGTTGGTGATGGACAGGAAGCCTGGTGTGCTGCAGTCTATGGAGTCACAAAGAGTCAAACATGACTGAGCGACTGAACTGAACTGTTGTTAAAATGGTTGTCTTTATAATTATCTAGGTACTTATCTTTACAATTGGTCTAAAGTTTATAACAGATTTATAGATGGGAAGATTAGTTCAGCATCATGTCCTTCATCATTATCAGAAGCCAGAAGTCATATAATCTGTTCTAGTATGAGTCACCTTAAAGCGTTGATATATTTTTCTGTGAGTCATTGAATTTCCCCAATATTTACATTTCTGCTTCTGAAGGGCACCTACACTAGCTTGAACAATGTAGTCACAGCCTTTTTTTTAATAACAGCTTTATTGAGATATGACAAAAAGATCACTCCTTTAAAATCTATAATTCAGTGGACTTTAGTAAATTTTCAGAGTGTGTGACCATCACCACTATCTCCTTTAGAGCATTTTCATCACCTCCAAAGGGAACTCTGTGCCCATTAGCCATTGCTCTCCCTTCTCGCCCAACCCCATGCCTGGCATTATACCTACTCTCTGTGCATATCTGCATATTCTGGACATTTTGTCTAATTACAGTCAAATGCTATGTGACCTTTTGTGACTGTCTTCTTTACTTAGCATAATGTGTTCAAGATTCATTCATGTTGCATTAATAACCAGCATCACTACTTCACTCCTTTTCATGGCTAAGTGCTATTCCATTGCATGGACTTCAGCTGATCCACAGAACGTCAGCGAATCCACGTATATGGTCACCTGCTCTGGTAGATCTTCCAACCCAGCTTTTAGGTGTAATAAAGCTGCCACTTCTGTTCCAGCCATCTGAATTCCAAACCTCTCTCTAAGTTGAATCACAACAAGGGTGAGGATAATAGAGCGTATTTGATAAGACTCTTCTCTGTGACATGAAGTAATGATGGTTAACATGATAGCATCAGTCATATCTAAAAGACGGGCTCTTGGGTTCATGTTACAATCTTCACAGTAATTTTATATATGGTGGGAATAATTTTTACTGAAATTGCTTTAGTGGACTTGACTCTGAAAAGGAAAGATTACAGGCACATTAAGAAATACCCCATTTAATTGTGTTAATGCAATTTTAAAATTCAGCTCATGGATTTATAGCTCCCTGAAGGGTGAGAAAGGTAAAGGAATACACGGGACTAGACATGGCAAATTTATTCTGCAGAATAATGCTGGTTTCCCTCCACTGGAAAATCAAAGCTAAGGTCACATTGATGTGCTTGGAGCCGGGGAGGTAAGTGTCGATTATCAAAGTCTGTGTCACAAAACTGAGATAATTTGGTGCTGATCCACACAACCTAGAAAGGAAAAGATATTGATTTGTAGAACGGTCAATATTTTCTCCCTATAAAGGAAGAGGAATTGAGCCAATTGTAAATAAATTCTCACACTTCTCAAAGAAGCCGCTGGAAGATGGGTCATCTGAGTTTGATGTGCTAGTCAGGGGAGGGGGAGCAGAGCCTGGTGGCTGGGTTTCTGCTGGACACAGAGAAGGATTGGGACCTGGCCACGGTCATCACTGTGTGATGACCCTGCCGGTGACCTGGATGGAGTTCTGAACTTGCCTCTTGGCCAAAAGCAAATGGGCGCAAAAATCTCAAAAGGGCGGAGGAAAGACTGGCTCGTTCCTTCCTACTCCGACCACTGGCACCCAGCACCTGTGGCCAACATCCTAGGACCCAACCCCATGGAGAGCCCACAACCTGAGTCCTCACGTGTGACGGACCCAAGTCTTTACGCTCCTGAGGACATTCCACCTCTGGGCCCAGAGAGGAAGAACTGGAGTGAGAGCCGCCAGTGCCCTTCTATCTCTTCATACCTCCCAACACAACAAATTAACGGGCCTCTTTTCTCTCTTTTTTGTTCCACAGTGGAATTCACTTTGTTCTTATTGCTAGATTTAATTTTTTAGGGGAAAGACTTTATTGATGCCCTAACACTGAAGATGTATAAATGTAGTTTCCAAAATTTTATCCTGAGGGTTTCTTTTTTCATTTTAATCTATTTTTCTGTATGGTGTGGAAGGAGAGCTCAGCTTAATTTCCTTCTATCTGGATGATAAAGCATCATTTTTATACCGATTTAAAGGATTTTCTTGGTTTTATATTAAATTCCTCAAAATATTGTGTTCTATTTCTGAATATCCTTCTAGCCCACTCACCTCTCTCTGTGTCTATTTTTAGGCCATTTCGGAATTTTGGTGATGACAATGGCTTTGTAGTGAGCGTCTGGTCCGTGGAGGACTTTCTCACTAATTTTTTGTCATTTAGTCTCTTAGCTAACTTTGAACGTTTATTGTGCCGTGTGATCTTTGTAATTACTGTATTCTAATTTTTTTTTTTAAAGAGAGCTTGAAATACATCCACGTTCATTCTCGTTATCATTCGTTCTCCACCGTTTATGGCTTCTCACCAGGTTCCAGGCCTGATTCAGACGCTGGGGTTCAGGTCGAGAGGGGACAGATGGCCCTGGCAATGCTCACATCACAGCTGGAAAGAAACATGAGCAGGGAGATGAGTAGAAGGTGCATCGAGTTACAATTCTGAGAGCAGTAATGCAGGGGCCAGGCGGTGACGGGTGAGGTCATCCTTTGCGCTCAGCCCTAAAGACGGTCCTAAACTCCAGAAAGGAGGGGCCTCATCCAGGGCCACAGAGCGCACTCTGCCCCCTGGTTTGACAACCACAGATTAGGGTGGGCAGGTGTGTTATCACCAGGGCTGCTGAAGCAAAACGCCATGAACAAAATGTCTTGTCCCATGGTTCCGGGGGCTAGAAGTCCAAACTCAAGGTGTCAGGAGAACCCCATGCCCTCCAAAACCCCGGGGCGAAGGGTCCTTCCTGCCTCTCCCAGCTTCCATGCTGCCAACAATCGTGGGTGCATTTCCGCTCACAGATGCAACCTTGCCATTCTCCATCCTCACCTTCTTCCCCGTGTGTGTCCAAATCCCCTCTTTTCTCAGGACACAGTCTTATGGGATTAGGGTTCACCCTCATGATCTCAGCATAGCTTGGTTTCCCTTGTAAAGGCATGGTTTCCAAATGAGGCACGTTCAGCAGTGCCTGGGGTCAGGGCTCCAACGTACCATTTTGGGACACAAAATTTAATAACTAACAGCAGGGTTTTGTTGGGCATACAGAATTCATCTGCTTTTCAAATGTAAAATCTGTGTCAAGTGTGTAAAGTGACAAGACGGTCCCTTCTCACCTGCCGGGGGCCTGTGCATCCCAGGGTACCTCGTTCCCCTTCAAGGTCAGTGCCGTGGTCTGCAGAGGCCAAGCCTGCAAACTCCAGATGGCTCCCGCCACATCCCCGTAAAGACACCCAAGGCCCGCTGTCCACGCACGTCTACATATTCAGGAAAGTTATTTTCCCTTTCTACCTTCTTTGGATTTATCATGTTCTTTCTCTCATTTTTCAGGAGGACATAGCAGTCATTAATTTTAACGTTTTTCCTTTGTCGAACATGTTCACGTGAAGATATAAATTTCCTTCCAAGTCCTGCTGTAACAGCACCACGCAGGTTGTGATAAGTAGCACTTTCATTGCTTTTTTAGCTTCGAGTATGTTCTCTTTTCCCCTCACATATTTCCCTTCACCCACAAATCATTTGGCAATGCATTTTTATCGAACCACCGTCAGAAATGATGATCTGCATGATATTGATCTTCTAGTAGCTTTGAGACTTCGAAGGGATGGGGACATGGGCGAGGTTTGTAACTTCCATGGCTCCTGGAGGAGAGGACGTTGCCCTGGGCTGTGGAAGGTGTGGCTCAGTCATTAGCATCCTTATTACAATGCCCTTCCAGGCTTCTGTGTCAGGGGCTCGGCAGACTCTTCTGTAAAGCGCAGACAGTAATATTTCCAGCTCCCTGTCCCTGTGGTCCAATTACTCCTTTCTTTCATTGTAGCTTGAAAGCAGTCATGGGCAACACTACCTAAATGAGGGTATTGTGCACCAATAAAACTTTATTAACCACAACAGACTTGTTCTGTGTCCTTAAGGATGTTCCGTCTGCTTGATCTGTTACCTGGTTAGCAGTGCATTCAAATCAACCATGGTGGGGTATGCATGTTTCAGAATTCCCTATAACTCCACATGGATCTGCTGTATCTGTTTCAAGGCTATATTATTAAGTGCATAGTGATTCAGGTTTATTGTCTTAGTCTCCTGAATTAATCCTTCAATCATTGTCAAGCAGCCCTCTGTATTCAGAATGATAGTTTTAGCCCTAAGGTTTGTTTTATGTAGTATCAGTATGCTTTCTCTAGTTATTCTGGGCTTTGTTCTTAATTTGTATTGTTGGTCTAGTGTGGATTATTTCTGTTTCCGCACTGTCAGTCATTCATTGTCTCAAGAACCTTTCAGACACTTGTGAACAACACGTGTGGATGCCAGATTTGTTTATTCCCTTAGGACTTTATATTAGGAGGGGCTTCCCTCATAGCTCAGTTGGTAAAGAATTTGCCTACAATGCAGGAGACCCTGGTTTGATTCCTGGGTCAGGAAGATCTGCTAGAGAAGGGATAGGCTACCCACTCAGGTATTCTTGGGCTTTCCTTGTGGCTCAGCTGGTAAAGACTCCGCCTGTAATGCGGGAGACCTGGGTTCCATCCCTGAGTTGGGAAGATCCCCTGGAGAAGGGAAAGACTTAACTCCAGTATTCTGGCCTGGAGAATCCCGTGGGGTCGCAAAGAGTCAGAGGCGATGGAGCGACTTTGACTTAGACTGGGCGTTCAGCCCTTCTGCATGAATATAAGTGGCTGACACACTGGGGTTCTTATTTACCTTTCTAGTCTATGCTTCCTGTTTGCCATGGTTGTCTTTAGTTTCTTAATTTTATCTCTCTTTTCCGTGTGTTGGTTTTACTGAGTTGTCTCATTTCCTTCCTTTTTGTTTATGATTTAAGCATTATACATTTTATTTAATTTTTAAAAAATTTATGGTTATCCTTAACACTTCACCACATCCGGGCTTAGTAAAGTCCAAGGTTGAGTGCCCCTTCCCTCCTCCAAAAGTACAAGGGTGTCAGACAGCCCTGACCGTGACCCAGTGCCCCATCTCTCACCTCCGGTGCTAATTATCTTTGTCACACCTGGTGTGTTTGTGTGTTTCCACTTTGTTTTAAAAGGTCCCTGAGCTGAGGCCGCCATGCACTAATGCCTTTTAACCTGGTTTCCCGTAGGTGGTTAGAGCTCCCCTTAGGGATGGGTGCTAACGCCTCCCTCACATTTTGGGTCACAGAGGCTAGCATTCAGCCTCAGTCAGATTCAGTTCAGTTCAGTCGCTCAGTCGTGTCTGAATCTTTGTTACCCCGTGGACTGCAGCACCCCAGGCCTGCCTGTCCGTCACCAACTCCTGAAGCTTGCCCAAACTCATGGCTGTGAATGGAGAAGAGAATGGCAAACCACTTCAGTGTTCCTGCCTCTAGACCCCCATGAAGAGCATGACCAGGCACTCAGCCTCCATGCCTGTAAACGGAGCTTTGAGGGGAGGAGGGCGGAACTCAGGGACAGGGGGTGGGTCTAGAAGCCCCCTCCCCTCCACGCCTGCTGCCTGTCCCATCTCACGCGCATCATTAGGGCGCTTTATTTTTTATTCCTGGCTACTTGCCCTGGAAATATTACAAAACATTTTCATGTTTTCCTTCTTAGTGGCTTAGCCTCAAAAGTATAATCCTGTTCCTGGGGAACATCTTTTCTCCTTTGCATTGCAGATATTGTGGATTCCTATAGGATATTTCACTCTCCTCTGTTACCTCTCAGAAACTGCTGTCTGCTTGCAGGGCTGGTGCATGACTCGACTCCCGGGACAACGCCTGGGGCTGACACGCGTGGCCTGGTGACGCTGAGCTGAGTGGGTGTGTCCACGGCCTGCCCTCCATCTTCCCCTCACGGCCAGCTGCTCCTGCACCAGTGGAATCACTGTGGAACTGCAGTAAACACCTCGCCACCCCCCTCCACGTGATGGCCCCGGGTCCCCACCCACAGACTCCAACTCCCTTCCCTCTTTGGGGTCGACCCTGCTCCCCTTGCTCCCATGGCTGAGTGTCCTGTGACAACCAGACCTCCCTTCCTTGGCGAGACAGCCATGATGGTTCCCCGAGTCCCCTAGGGGTGGAGCAGGGTGAGCCTTCTGCCAGGACGAGGCCACACCCCTGTTCCAGGCCAGCCGTGTCCCCCCTCAGGTGGTTCAGCCTCTCAGGCCTCCGCTGACTCATCTTTGCAAGGGGGATCGAGCCAAACCAAAGGGGTTTTGCTTTTACAGGAAGGTTACAGGCTCCAGTAGAAACAGTCTGCAGGAGCTTCCACGTGTGTGTAGCCCTTTCTGCTGCCTCCTTCTGGGAGTGAGGCCCAGCAGATGACGGTGGGTTCAGCCCCACCCCAGTGCTGGCAGAGCTCCGCCATCCCCATGCCAGAGCCCCACTGCCCACAGGCCCCCGGCCTGATGACACGGCTCCATGAGCCAGCCCTCTCTCCCAGGAAGCTTGTGGGAAGTGGACCATCTCCCCAGGTTGCCTTCTGCAGTCCCAGCGAGCTGACATGGGTTGCGGATGGACTCCTCTTGTTCTGTCAACATTTGCTGAGATCTTTCTGATTTTTGAGTTTGCCTGCGGGTACCCACAGAGGGGCACCCTTGGGAGCCGGCGGGCAGAGGGGAGGCCTGTTTGCTCTCAGGCCGGGCAACCTCTCCACTCTGCTGCTGTAATTAGATGTGAAAGAAAACGGGGATGTGACATTTTCCATTTGAGCCCCGTCGGAAAGACGGCGAGCCAAGCACTTTGATGTCAGGGATGAAACGCAGGGTGGAAATGCAAATTCAGGAAGGTGTGTGATTTGTAGTGGGAGATGCATCTCCCCCCATGTCTCGGCCCTATAGGTCTCAGGAGGATGTCTGCGGGGAGGGGAGCCGTGGGCCACGCTGCCTCCTCCCCAGGGGCGCCCTGGGCTCCCTGCCTGGCTTGCATCTCCCTGCCTGGTGGGGCATCGCTTGTCCCAGCCCGGGGATCCCTGCTACCCTCCTGGGTGCTCACCTCACCCCCTTATAATAACAATCACCCTGCCTTTTGCTCCACTCCATGGTCAACAAAATGCCCTTCCAGCCACAGCTCCATCAGGAGACGAGGAAGGATGTTTCCCCGCTTTCCTCCTAGTTGAGGGTTTGTGGCACCTTCAGAAATTGACCCAATCCAGCCCCCTGTCTGCCCTGCACCCATGCCATCTGCCAGTCACACTCCACGTTTCCCCCGGGGGCGGACAGAGCAGGCAGACAGCTGCAGCCAACGGGACTATCTCCGTCGGGACTTGCAGACCCCGGAGGGTGATTCTGTGTGGACCTGCCTGTCCTCGGTCCTCTGCTCCGACCTAAGACCATCCTGGGCTGAGGGCCACCCTGGAGGATGAGGTGCTCGTGGGGCAGAGTCCCCCGAAAGGCCAGGCCAGGCCTGGATGGTGCATCCTGGTGAGAATTGTCAGTGTGTGCTGTTCCCCACGGGGGGTGGGGAGTTGACTGTCCCCAGGCAGGTCTCAGAACGGGCCTGGCGTTCGTCTGGTCCCTGTCCTTTCTACTTGCTTACCTCTGTTCTGGGAATGCAGCCTGATTTAAATGTCAGTCATACACAGAGAGGAGAGACCGAGGCGGGGGCCAGGCGTGCAGGACGAGTGGCCTCTGTCAAGCTCCGGTTTTCTCGGCGTCTGCCTCGGGTTTCCTTTTTGTTCGGGGACATGTTCAAATTCAAGGGGCAGGAGACCGAGCCGGGGGAGGGCCGGGGCTGGAAGCTGCTGGCGGGGCGTGAAGGCCGCAGGGCCATCGGGGGTTGAGGGCACGTGCGTCATCAGGAAACAATCTTGGAGAGTCTTGAGCAGCGTTGGCCACAGCTGCCCACACACTCCAGTGACCCGGTGCTCTCTGCCATGTCCACACTCACGGGAAATGCATACACGTCTCCACCATGAAGCATGGGCCCGCGTGTCTCAGCGGTGCTCCTGACAATTATAAAGCCAGGAAACCACGCACTCTCATCCTCCATAGACGCAACGTGGTCCTACAGTGGGGTGCAGCAGAGCCGTGAGAATTCAACCACGTGTGTGTGTGAAGTCACTTCAGTCGTGTTGACTCTGTGACCCCATGGACCGTAGCCCACCAGGCTCCTCTGTCCGTGGGATTTTGCAGGCAAGACTGCTGGAGTGGGTTGCCGTGCCCTTCTGTAGTCAGCCCCTAGAGGTAACAACACAGAAGACTGCTCAGGAGCCCTGAGTGAGGTCAGCCAGACTCACAGGTCCGTCCCGCAGCCTCACGCTGGGTAACGCCCAGACCCCGGGCGTGTGCTGAGCTGTGAGTCGTTACAGTGGGTGGGCTTGTGGGAGTGCCCGGAGGGACAGAGGGCCGCTTCTCAGACGCCATCAGTTTTCTGGTTTCTGGATCTGGCTGTTGTTGACACTGGTGAGCTGATTGTGAAAATTCCTAGGGGGCGTCCCTGACGCTCTGCTCTTCTGTCCAATTGCACAGCAATTTGAAGTTAAAAAAAAAAAGAGCCAAGTTTCAAATCAGAGAGCTGAGGTTCTAAAGCGGCCGCCACCTTCTTTCCTGGCAAGACCAAGGACGTCGGATTCATGAAAATCCCTAGACCAACAGCCCACACAGTGTCTGGGAGAGTCGGGGGGCAGAGAACAGAGCAGCTCCCAGGAAGTGTATGGCACCTGCAGACCACCGTGGGCTGTTTTCATTGGTGTCACTGTTATTACTTGTCTTTGTTATATACAAGAATCACATCTGGAAAGGCCACCATCCACATAGGCTTGAGGTGCAGAAACATATCAGTAATTTAGCACAAGCTCCCAAGTGTTCAGAGATCCTTAGATCATGCAAGATGGAAGAAGGGATTGATCTGGGGGCACCGGCCCTCCCGGGAGGAGCCCAGAGTCCCACACGAGCTTCTTTTGTGACCCCAAGGCCACTGGACCTCAGGGT
Source organism: Cervus elaphus (assembly GCF_910594005.1). Taxonomy (NCBI): domain Eukaryota; kingdom Metazoa; phylum Chordata; class Mammalia; order Artiodactyla; family Cervidae; genus Cervus; species Cervus elaphus. The sequence continues at coordinate 2,175,341 of NC_057836.1, forward strand.
CCTGACCTTGGCCATGAGCGAGGCAGGCCCAAGAACTGTGACAACGCAGTTTCTAAGTCACAGGCTATCTCTCTCCAATAGTTGCTCAGTCTAAGAAAAGGCTGGACTTGGACCTGGTGGGAGGCATCTTCACGGCTGAGTTCACAGCGCCTCTGTGCATGGGGCCTGGGCGGCGGTCCTGCCACCGGCACCGTGTCCGGGGGGCCTGGGCGGCGGTCCTGCCATCGTCACCGTGTCCGGGGGGCCTGGGCGGCGGTCCTTCCAGCCGTCACTGTGTCCAGGGGGGCCCTGCCCGCGGCCCCACCAGTGAAGCCAAGCGGGAGCGGGCACTTTAGGAGGACAGCATCCGTTACAGCCCACACGCTGTAAAGGGCCAGGAGGCCGGGCACATCAATTAGCCGTAAAGACCAAACCCAGTGCTCAACTTTTAATTTCATCTCATATTTATCTGGCTTTATGGCAGAGCACGGTGCTTTTTCATGAGTGTGGTTATTTCTTCCATAACGTTGCGCCTTCCTGGATGAAATGTGGGCGCTGGAGCCAGGACGTGGGCAGCGATGATGGAAGGCTGAGGCTCAGGACGGAGCCCAGGGCACCCTGAAAGATGAGCACTTTCTAGGAAACCAGCTCGCTGACCCCCGATGGGAGGAAGCAGGTGATTACTGAGCATGCTCCTGATGTGGCCCACTTTGTATATGATTTTACTTGATTTATTTTTTCTTTAATTTTTTTTTTTTTTTGGAGTATAGTTGATTTACAATCTTGTGTTAGGTTCTGCTGTATAGCAAAGCAAATCAATTTTATACACACACACATCCACTCCTCTTTAGGTTGTTTTCCCTACAGGCCATCACAGAGTATTGAGTAAATGGACTAAATATTTCAGTTCACATATATACACCACTATATAGACGTTAAGTGAAAGTCGCTCAGTCATGTCTGACTCTTTGCAACCCCATAGACTATACAGTCTGTGGACTTCTCCAGGCCAGAGTACTGGAGTGGGTAGCCTTTCCCTTCTCCAGGGAATCTTACTGACCCAGGGATCGAACAAAGGTCTCCTCCATTGCAGGTGGATTCTTCACCAGCTGAGCCACAAGGGAAGGCCAAGAATACTGGAGTGGGTAGCCTATCGCTTCTCCAGCGGATCTTCCCAACCCAGGAAACAAATGGGCGTCTCCTGCATTGCAGGCAGATTCTTTACCAACTGAGCTCCCAGGGAAAGTGATTTATAGATGAGAAATAACTGATAAGGACCTATTGTACAGCACAGGGGACTTATTGGATTTTTGAACAGCCATGTTATCAGTGCAAAAGGTGTGGATTCCAGGTTTTTATGCTTTAGTGCTTTTTTCTTTGGTAAGAAAAGAGTTAATTAAAAAAAAAAAAGAGTCTCAAATCCAGGAGAATATCCCTTAAACATGATCTTGCCAAAAATTAGCACCAGAGCTCTTCTTGAAGCTAGAGGCACAGTCAGAGCTGCTGCTTGGCTCAATGTGCTGTGACATTATCTAAGGTCTTCAAGGCATGGGGTTGGCCAGAAAGTTCATTCTGGCTTTTTAGCATCTTATGACACCACCCTTATGGCAGAGAGTGAAGAGGAGCTAAAGAGCCTCTTGATGAAAGTGAAAGAGGAGAGTGAAGAAGTTGGCTTAAAGCTCAACATTCAGAAAACTAAGATCATGGCATCTGGTCCCATCACCTCATGGGAAATAGATGGGGAAACAGTGGAAACAGTGGCTGACTTTATTTTTTTGGTCTCCAAAATCACTGGAGATGGTGACTGCAGCCATGAAATTAAAAGACGCTTACTCCTTGGAAGGAAAGTTATGACCAACCTAGACAGCATATTAAAAAGCAGAGATATTACTTTGCCAACAAAGGTCCGTCTAGTCAAGGCTCTGGTTTTTCCAGTAGTCATGTATGGATGTGAGAGTTGGGCTGTGAAGAAAGCTGAGTGCTGAAGAATTGATGCTTTTGAACTGTGGTGTTGGAGAAGACTCTTGAGAGTCCCTTGGACTGCAAGGAGATCCAACCAGTCCTTCCTAAAGAAGATCAGTCCCGGGTGTTCACTGGAAGGACTGATGCTGAAGCTGAAACTCCAATCCTTTGGCCACCTGATGCGAAGAGCTGACTCATTGGAAAAGACCCTGATGCTGGGAGGGATTGGGGGCAGGAGGAGAAGGGGACGACAGAGGATGAGATGGCTGGATGGCATCACCTACTTGATGGACATGAGTTTGAATAATCTCCGGGAGTTGGTGATGGACAGGGAGGCCCGGCATGCTGCGGTTCATGGGGTCGCAAAGAGTCGGATACGACTGAGCGACTGAACTGAACTGAACTGATGGGAAAGAATGATGAGTGTTTTGGCCAACCCAGTACAAGGGGGGTCCCTCCCACCCCTGCTGCTCTGCTGACCCTCAGCTGATGTCAATGTCTTTCCCCTTTGCACTCCTAGCAATTCATCATCACTTTCTTGACCTTTGACCCACCTTGAGGTCTATGGAGGCTCATTCCTGGAATCCCACCACCCTATCCCCCGACTACCCACATCCTCCTCCTCTGGATTCGGTCTGTGGGATCACCACGCCCCTGTGCTTGCAGGTGGGGATTCTAAAACCCTGGGGCTGCTTTATGGTCCGGCGGCCTCGTCCTGCACATCCTCCCGCCCGAATTCTGTCTGTGTCTTTCTCTCCTCCCTGCTCCCAAGGCCCTGGCATTTGTCATCTCTGTCACCAGGAGTATTGCCAGCACTCGCCATCTGGTGTCCCTGCCTGACGCGCCCCCAGGAGGACAAAGGCTCCTGACCTCAGGGTGCCCTGTGTGAGGTCCTGCCCCCGCTGGCTGCTGGCTCCAGCTTTGGGTTTTTCTCTCTCCTTAGTATGAAGTCAGCCTGGACCACTCCCTGCTTCCCCCCAGCCCCAGGGCCCTGCTCCCCACGCTCTGCTGACCCGTGTGGAACCCAGCTGCCCTACAGTCCCAGACCTCCAGCTTCCACATCTTTTCTTTCTGGTCCATGAAATACTCCTTTCCTGATGACCCCTTGAGCTCCTGGTGATCTGTCCAAACCTAGCCAGACCTCCCCAACCCTCTGGGTGGAGGCGATCCCTCCTTCCCCTCCTGTCTGTGTGATTGCTGTCAGGTCAGCCTCCAGAGGGGGCCCTGAGCTCCATGGGGCAAGGATGTGCTTGCCTGGCTCTGTCTTCCTGGTCCGGCTCAGCTCCGCTCACCAGCCAAAGGATGAATGAAGAATGTGTGAAAGTGAGTTTGTTTTCCTTCCACTCTTGTTAACTTCACCTCCACCACCAACTGGAATCTGAGGCTCCTGGAAAAAACTGCAGTTTCCATGGGCAAGCTTAGCCTATGGAATGGATGGGCGCATGCACTCAGGACCCCAGCTCACCTTGCCACTGCTAAGACCCCGGTTCACAGTATCTTGTCTGCAGGCAAACAACCAGGGATTGGGCTCGGATGGGTGCTTTAGCCACCAGCTTCCAGCGTCGTGACTGGTCGTGCTGTCCCTGGAATTAATGAAAGATGGATAAGTGAATGGATAAGTAAATATACCCATGAAAGAACTCTTGGGAAGCCTGGGGTTCTTGGAGAAAGGGTGTGACTCTCTAAAGTAAAGCAAACAGAACTAAACTTGTACAACTACCATTCTCCAGTAATCAGCGACGTTGAGCATCTTTTCATGTGCTTCTTGCCCATTTGTGTGTCTTCTTTGGAGAAATGTCTATTTAGGTCTTCTGCCTATTTTTTGATTGGATTGTTTGCTTTTCTGATATTGAATTGCATTGGATATCACCTCACACCACTAAGAACGGCCATCATTGAAAAGTCCACAGATAATAAATGCTGGAGATGATGTGGAAAAAAGAGTTACCATATGATCTAGCAATCCCACGCCTGGAAAAACCATGGTTCAAAAGATTCATGCACCCCCAATGTTCATTGCAGTGCTGTTTACAATAACCAAGACACAGAAGCAGTCTAAATATCTACAGACAGAAGAATGGATAAAGAAGACATGTTACATGTATATATGATGGAATATTATGCAGCCTTTTATTTTTTTTCAAATTTAGATGAATTTATTTTTTTAAATTTAAATTTATTTATCTTAATTGGAGGCTAATAACTTTACAATATTGTGATGGTTTTTGCCATATACTCACATGAATCAGCCATGGGCACACATGTGTTCCCCATCCTGACCCTCCTTCCCACCTGCCTCCCCATCCCATCCCTCAGGGGGATGCCCAATGCACAAGCCCCGAGCACCCTGTCTCATGCATCGAACCTGGATGGGCGATTCGTTTCACATGTTATAATATACGTGTTTCAAGGCCATTCTCCCAAATTATCCCACCCTCGCCCTCTCCCACAGAGTCCAAAAGACTGTTCTGTACATGTCTGTGTCTCTTTTTCTGTCTCACATACAGGGTTATCATTACCATCTTTCTAAATTCCATATATATGTGTTAGTACACTGTATTGGTGTTTTTCTTTCTGGCTTACTTCACTCTGCATAATAGGCTCCAGTTTCATCCACCTCATTAGAACTGATTCAAATGAATTCTTTTTAACTGCTGAGTAATATTCCATGGTGTATATGTACCACAGCTTCCTTATCCATTCATCTGCTGATGGGCATCTAGGTTGCTTCCATGTCCTGGCTATTATAAACAGTGCTGCGATGAACATTGGGGTGCACGTGTCTCTTTCAGATCTGGTTTCCTCAGTGTGTATGCCCAGAAGTGGTATTGCTGAGTCATATGGCAGTTCTATTTCCAGTTTTTTAAGGAATCTCCACACTGTTCTCCATAGCGGCTGTACTAGTTTGCATTCCCACCAACAGTGTAAGAGGGTTCCCTTTTCTCCACAGCCTCTCCAGCATTTATTGCTTGTAGACTTTTGAATAGCAGCCATCCTGACTGGTGTGTAATGGTACCTCATTGTGGTTTTGATTTGCATTTCTCTGATAATGAGCGATGTTGAGCATCTTTTCATGTGTTTGTTAGCCATCTGTATGTCTTCTTTGGAGAAATGTCTGTTTAGTTCTTTGGCCGGGTTTTTTATTGGGTTGTTTATTTTTCTGGAATTGAGCTATGCGGCCTTTTAAAAGAATGAAATAACACCATTTGTAGCAACATGAATGTAACTGGAGGTCATCAATGAGGTGAAGTAGGTTAACTGTCACATGATATTACTTAAGTGTGGAATCTAAGAAAATGACACAACTGAACTTATTTACAAAAGAGAAACAGACTCACGGGCTTAGACAACAAACCTACAGTTACCAATGGGGAGTTTGGGAGGGGGTTAGGTTGGGAGATTGGGATTGACATATACACGCTGCTATATTTAAAATAGAAAACCGGCAAAGGCCTATTATACAGGACAGGGAACTCTGCTCAATATTCTATAATAACAGCAGGAAAGAATTAGAAAAAGAATAGATATATGTATACGTAAAGCTGAATCACTTTGCTATGCACATGAAACTAATATCACATCATCAATCAACGATAGCCCAGGATAAAATAAAAATATAACCTTACATAACTAGAGAAGGAAACACTTTCATGAAATGTCAAGAGAAGTGATGGGGAAAGAGATGGGGAATATGGAATAAACCGATGGAGCAACGGAAATGAAGTGCATGGGGTGGTTCAGGAATAAAGCAATAATGAAGAAGTCATTGAAAAATAAAGCTAGATAGAAAGAGACTGGGAGTTTAGAATGGCCGTCACCTACTATCCATCTGTGTGTAAAAAGATCAGCTGTTCTCTATCTCTATCACCTACAGTGATTGTCACACCTCCTGGAAGCAGGAAAGACGCGTAAATTGACAAGAAGCCTAATGCACTACACAGAGTGGTCATAACGTCCCAGAACTGAAGCCCACTGAGAAGCGTCTTATGCTGACAGGACCACAGGTGTGGACCTAAAACTCACACTCCGCCCTCCAGACTCCAGCCCCCTGCACGATCCAACGCATCAGTGATCCCCAGACAGTGATCAGCAGACCCGCTGGGCTGGACCCGCCCAGGAGGGCTCTGACCGTCGGATTCTCAGCCCAGGTTCTGAGTCCAGAAATCTGTGGTTGGGCCAGAGTCCATCTGCCTCGAATAGTGTCTCACTTCCTTCCTTCCTCCCTATCTATCTACCTATGTACTGGTAGATAGTTCAGTTCAGTTCAGTCACTCAGTTGTGTCCGACTCTTTGCGACCCCATGGGCTGCAGCACGCCAGGCCTCCCTGTCCATCACCAACTCCCAGAGTCCACCCAAACCCATGTCCGTCAAGTCGGTGATGCCATCCAACCATCTCATCCTCTCTCGTCCCCTTCTCCTCCTGCCCTCAATCTTTCCCAGCATCAGGGTCTTTTCCAATGAGTCAGTTCTTCACATCAGGTGGCCAAAATATTGGAGTTTCAGCTTCAGCATCAGTCCTTCCAGTGAACACCCGGGACTGATCTTCTTTAGGATGGACTGGTTGGATCTCCTTGCAGTCCAAGGGACTCTCTCGAGTCTTCTCCAACACCACAGTTCAAAAGCATCAATTCTTTGGCACTCAGCCTTCTTTATAGTCCAAACTCTCACATCCACGCATGACCACTGGAAAAACCATAGCCTTGACCAGATGGACCTTTGTTGGCAAAGTAATGTCTCTCCTTTTCAATATGCTGTCTAGGTTGGTCATAACTTTCCTTTCAAGGAGTAAGCATCTTTTAATTTCATGGCTGCAGTCACCATCTGCAGTGATTTTGGAGCCAAGAAAAATAAAGTCAGCCACTGTTTCTACTGTTTCCCCATTTATTTGTCATGAAGTGATGAGACTGGATGCCATGATCTTAGTTTTCTGAATGTTGAGCTTTAAGCCAACTTTTTCACTCTTCTCTTTCACTTTCATCAAGCAGCTCTTTAGTTCTTCTTCACTTTCTGCCATAAGGGTGGTGTCATCTGCATATCTGAGGTTATTGATATTTCTCCTGGCAATCTTGATTCCAGCTTGTGTTTCCTCCAGCCCAGCGTTTCTCATGATGTACTCTGCATATAAGTTAAATAAACAGGGTGACCATACACAGCCTTGGCGTACTCCTTTTCCTATTTGGAACCAGTCTGTTGTTCCATGTCCAGTTCTAACTGTTGCTTCTTGACCTGCATACAGGTTTCTCAGGAGGCAGATCAGGTGGTCTGGTATTCCCATCTCTTTCAGAATTTTCCACAGTTTATTGTGATCCATACAGTCAAAGGCTTTGGCATAGTCAATAAAGCAGGCATAGATTTTTTTCTGGAACTCTCTTGCTTTTTCGATGATCCAACTTATGTTGGCAATTTGATCTCTGGCTCCTCTGCCTTTTCTAAAACCAGCTTGATCTATCTACTGAATAACAACCTATTATGTATCTATATATAAACAAATCAGTTGATCTCTATCTCTATTACCTAACTAATCCTTCTGTTTATGTCTATCCATCTATCTCTAAATCTAATATCTATTTACCTATCTACTTATATCCATCTTCAATATATAATATTCATCCATCCATTTATCTGTTTTTATGTTTGCCCATCTTTCCGTTGGTCTCTCCATCTTAAAAGAATAATAATTTTTAAGATTTTTGTAAAAATGACACAAGCTTACTATAAAAGCATCAAGTAACTCAGAGCTGACAGAAGAAAAAGCAAAGTTTCCACAATTCTCAGAACCCAGAAATAACCACAGATAATATTTGGAGAAAGTCATTCTGGACTCACCTCTATGAATATATAGAGATGGAAGGGATCATTGACAGACTGGCAGGTAAATGCATAAACCAGATGAAACGGGCTCATAAAATGAAAACGGCTCTGGCCCATCTAGGTTTTAATAAAAGACATATTTTACTTGGAGAAGCAGTGTGGAGTCAAGTTTAGGAGCACAGGCTTGGAATAAGACAGCCTGCGCTCAGACCCCGCTGTTACCACTTACTTCCAGAAGAACAAGTACCTCTCCCCAAGTATCCTCCTCTGTAAAATGGAGATAATTATAATAGTATATTCTTCACGGTTGTGGGAAGTAAAAGAATTAATGTTAATATATGGAGACACTTCAAACTGTGCTGAGTGCACAGTAAGCAGTATACAAATTAGATACGAATTAGTGGAAAGGAAGTTCAGGTAATGAAAATGTTAAGTTTCAAAAAGGATATATTCATGAGAGTTATTAGTTCAAAAATGTGTACACATTTTAGTATAAAATGACTATGAAATGTGTTAGGACATTAGAGTTATTGATATTTTATCACAGCTTAAGCTGAAACATGACTGACAAAACATAAAATCACTCAGAGTATAGAGATCAATGGTTTTAGTATGGGCACAAAGGAGTGAAGACATCACCATAACCTAACTTGGGGTTATTCCCACTACCTCAGAGAGAGGCCCTGCACCCACTAACTGTCCATTCATCCTCCGTTTCTGCTAAGCCCTAGCTCCTGATGACCGCAGATTTTTTTTTCCTGTCTACCAATTCGCTTACTCTGGACATCTCATGTAAATGAAATCATAAAAATATGTGATCTTCTGTGACTAGATTCTTTTACTTAGTGTAATATTTTCAAGGTTCAACCAAGTTATATCAGTACTTCATTATTTTTACAGCCAAATTATATCCATTGTACAACTAAACTGTAATTTATTTAACTATTCATCAGTTGATGGATACTTGAAATATTTCCACCTTTTGGTTTTTATGAATAAATCTTCTGTGAACATTTGTATACAGGTTTTTATGTGGACATGTATTTTCATTTCATATCTATATTTATCTATCTGGAGGGGAAAGGCTGGATCATGTAGTAATTTCAAAGTTTAATGTTTCAAGAAACTGCCTAACTGTTTTCCAGTGTCTGCACCATTTTACACTCCTGCCCACAATACAGGAGGATTCCTATTTCTCCAGGTCTTTGTCAACACTTGTTAACATTTGTCCTTTTAATAATAACCATCTATGTGGGCATGCAATGCCATCCCATTGTGGTTTTGATTTGCATTTTCCTAATATCTAATGATACTCATTATCTCTTCATGTGCTCATTGGCTATTCGTATATCTTCTTTTGACTATTTTTAAATAGGATTAATAGGAGTTGCAAGAGTTTTTTATCTATTCTTGAAACAAGTCCATTATCAGATATAGGATTTGCAAATATTTGCTCCCTTTTACTAAGGACTCTTTTGCTTTCTTGATGGTGTTGTTTGAAGTATAAACATTTTTAATTTTGATAAGATACAATTTATATTTTTGTTTCATTGCTTCTGCTTTTGGTGTTATATCTAAGAAATCATTCCTTAAGCAAAGATCACAAAGATTTATACTTATATTTTCATCTAATAATTTTATAATTTGAGTGCTTACTTTTAGATTCTGATTCTAGTTTAGTTAACACTTGTATATGCTGCGAATTAGAGCTTCAATTTTATTCTTGCCAGTGACTGTCCAGTTGTCCCAACACCGTTTGTTGAAAAGACTGTTCTTTCCCCATTGAATTCTCTGACATCTCTGTTGAAAAATAAACATTGTGTATTTTTAAGTACGTGTTTGAAATTTTTGTGGTAGTAGTTACTCTCCTCCATCAGAGTAAAGAATGGCCACAATCACACCTCATCCCCGCTTCTATTACGCACTTGTTTTGTTTTGCTTGTACCAGTGGCCGTACCTCCTGGTTGGAACTCAAACACAGCTTCCCCAGTTGTTCTGATTTAGTTTAATATTTAATAGCTCCAAGATTCATGCTCAGTATGACTCTGGACTATCCATTTGTGTTTATTTGCATTCAGCCCTTAGATAAGTTTTTTTTTCCTCCAAGAAGAGTTTTAGGGTCTTGTTTTTTCTGGAGTTTTGCATATGGAATGTCTGTCTTTTATTTATTTATTTTTTATTAGAAGGAATGCTTGCCTTCTTTCCCTCAGAATTTTGTAGATGTTGACATACTACTTCTTAGTCTTTTCCCTTGACTGTTGCTGTGAGGACGTCTGCAGCCAGCCTGACTCCCCGTCATCTCAGAGAGCTTGGCGCAATGCCGTGGACACCCCCATCTCCCTCTCAGCGTGTTCAGCGCTGATCTTCTGCCATTACCCCGCCTCAGGCTGTGACTTCCTGTTTTGATCTGCTTATTGGAGCACTCCATTCCTCCTGGAAAGTGTCCTTTTGTTACATGTTTGCATACTTTTTCTGTTTCAGTCTTATAAATTACAATTATATGCTGTTTCATCTTTGTCTGTATATCTCTCTCATCTGATTGCAGTCAGCTTCCCCAAATGTTACTGCCCCTGATAGAGCTGTTATTTCCAAAGGCTTTGTATTTTTTCTATTGTTGTATTGTTTTCTCTTGTTGTCTCATAATCTCTCTTCTAAATGGTTCTATTCCATTTCTGAATTGTTTCTAAAGCTAGATGGGGTGATCCCTGATGTCTTCATGACGTGAAAAGATTTTCAGTGAGTTTTAGGCTCACATCATTCCCTGGGAGGGATTACCTGGGAAAAGATGATGCTCTGTATGTCATTCGCTTCTATTTGTTCTTCTTTTCATTTTAATCCCAGAATTTTACTGATAGAAGAAGGCCTGTAGAAAGACCTTCATTGGGGAGGAGCACTGTGATGCTCTGAAGCTCTGATCCCTGAGGGACCCCAAGAAAGGTCTCGAGGGCAGCCTGGGATGGGGTCAAGGGGCCAGCCTACCCCAGAAAGGCAGGTGGCCACGAAGGGCCATGGAAGACTTGTCTAGTCAGTGGAACACCCCCTCTTCATGCAGCACATTTCCCATCTTATTTGTCTCACGGATCACTGAGGGTTTAATGAAGTCAATTCCATTTTTGTTTTTCAAAATCATGTTAAAAATTGATTTCTTGAGAAAATAGCATTGAAACATGCACCTTACCATATGTAAAATAGACGGCCAGTGCGTTACACGCCTGAAGCAGGGCACCGAGGCCAGCTCTCTGTAACAGCCTCGAGGGATGGGATGCAGAGGGAGAGGGGGGGGCGTTCAGGAGGGCGGGGACACGCAGTCTAACCCTTTAACAGGACGATATTGAGTCCTTCACAGAAGAGCGCTGGGCCGAAGACCTGCATGTCCTCCTCCCCTCATCCTAGCCCGACCATGTTATCCCAAACGCCAGTTGCTGGGGTCTGGGTTATGAGGAACAAGGTATAATTTTGACCGTGTTTCTCGGACCTTTCCCACTCACCATCTCCCAAGCCTCCCTTTAACCCATGTGTCCCCTCCATCCCACATCCCTTCCCCACCCACCTCCACCCAACATCCTGCCCATCGCCCAAGTAGCAACCCAGACCTCACTTTCCACCCCAAGTTTCCAGGACGTTCTGGTCCCGCTGGGCTCCGCCCTCTGAGTGCACACCCTCGGGGAAGCAGGACTTTCTGTTTCCATAGCAGCCTCCGCGGCACAAGCTGTGCACGGTTGGGAAAATCAATTTCTGTGTCTTCCTGGGTGCACACGGAATTGCACCTTTCAGGATCCCTTCTGGCAGGCATGGCCATGCGTGATCTTGTGATTTACGGTAAGAAATGTAAATTTGGTCTTTGACCCCATTTCTGGCACAGAGCTCTCCAAACCCTTGGGATTTCCTAAGTGATGAGAACAACTGAAGTGTCATTCGCTACCTTCACAAGGCGACTTTTGGACCTCACCTAAGGATGGGGGCCGGTGGCCAGGGGAGCCAAGCTTGTGATAGAGGGCTGGGACTTTCGACTCCAGGGAGGAGAGAGGGGCTGCAGGTAGAGCTGAATCGCCAATGGCTAATGATTTAATCAGTTGTACCTGTGTAATAAATTCTCCATAAATCCCAAAGTGATGAGGTTCCAGGGGCTTTCAGGCTGATGACCACCTGGAGGTATGTGAGGGTTGTGCCCTTGGAAGGCATGGAAGCACCTTCCCACATCTCATCCTGCACACCTCTTCCATCTGGCTGTTCCCAAGTTGCATCATTTTGTAATAAACCAGTGATCTAGTGAGCAAGTAGGTTTTCTGAGTTCTGTGAGCAGCTCTAACAAAGTAACCCAACCCAAGAGGGGTGTCTTGGTGATGTCTGATTGACAACCAGACAGTCAGAAGTGCAGGTGTCAACCTGGACAATCTGGGAGGACTGAGCTCTTAAACTGTGGGTCCCCAGGTAGATGATGGCAGAATTGAGTGGATGGCAGGACACCCAGTTGGTGTCCAGATATTCACGTGGTAGTGAAAACACATCCCTCCATCCCCGACTCCTAAATGGCTAGGAATTAGGATCTGGACACTTTCACTGAATGACTTTGTCCAACCCAGTGGATGACCAGTGGAAGTGGCATGTGTCACTGTCCACGGTGACCCATTAAGAACATCTCCTCACACCCTTTCTTGACCTCCTACTCCCCTAGCAAATGCAGGCCAACCCCGGACCCCTGGAGGGCCTCATGCAGGAAGGCTGAGTTGCCATCCTGGGCACCAGTCCATGTGTTAGTGTGTGTGTGTGTACTCAGTCATGTCTGACTCTTTGCAACCCTTTGGACTGTAGCCCTGCCAGGCTCCTCTGCGCATGGAATTTTCCAGGCAAGAACACTGGAGCGGGTTGCCATTTTCTCCTCCAGGGGATCCTCCTGATTCAGAGATCAAACCCGTGTCTCCTGCATTATAGGCAGATTCTCTACCACTGATCCATCTAATGGAGAATGAAATAATTTTCTCATATTTTAAAAGCATTAAGTTGTGGGAGTCTATCTCTAATTTCTTCCTAACATACCCTAATTATTGCAGAATGGCTTTGTAAAGGTAGGGTCCTGCAGGCTTGGCTTTTATGAGGTTAGCAAGCAGTGAGGAAATAAAGACCTCTTCCTGGAAGGACGGAGACCTGCATATGAGGGGCTGACTCACAGGTGAGTGTTGGTTGGTAGCTCCTTCTCCCTTACAGCCAAGATTTACAAGAAAGATATAAACTCAGGCAGCACTTACTTGGTCTGCAAATAAAAGTTAGAGAAAATGGAGAGAATCTATAAGCTGGGTTTGGGAAAGCACTTCTGGATTCCAAACAGTAGGAAATAAGATTGAAAAGGCATTGAGCTTCAAAATCCCATTAAGACTTCTCAATTAAACAGAGGGATTTAACCAGGCAGCTACAAACAGATTAAGGATACTGTCTATTTACCAAACCTTCTCTTCCCCCCAATAGCCTCAAGGAAGCTGCCATTAAATTGACAGAGGGAGAAAGATTTGGGGACAGAGAAACTAGGAAATAATGGAGATTTGTGAACAGTATCTGGGGAAAACAGAACTTTCGGTAGGGTTATTGGCATATGGAAATGATGTTTCTCAATTCTGCTAACACCACTGAGTGTTATTGGTAAAGAAACCACATGCTGGGGCTACAGAAGGTTTTTACTGCACATTCACATGGTCCTGGAGCTGCTGAACTTGGACCCACAGGAATTCGGCTAGAAAAGATGCTCAAACCCTCAGGAAGACATGCTTGGACTTGGCCATGGACAGTGGTCAATAGAGAGCTGTCTAGAGGGTGAGAACGGGGCCATGGAAATGATGGACAAAGGAGCCCCCCCGCCCCCCCAGAGAGCAGATCCAGCCCCCAGGCTGTCACAGCCCGCCTTGGACAGGGGACCTCTCACGTCCTCCTGGGCAGAGCCATGCTGTTGGCCAAAGCCAGCTGTGCGTGGGTGTCCCCGCCCTGTTCCATCACCCCAGGTTGAGTGTGTGGGTCCAGAGGGAGGGAAGAGAGGTCTCTTTTCTTCGTGTTTTCTAGGAGGTGGGACTAAGAGGAGCCACATCTGGACTTAAACGAAGGGCCGGAGCATCCTCCAGCCATCAGGGCTTTGAGGTGGATGAAGGAGTCAAATGGGACATTCCATGTCTCCATGGGGGAAGGAGTGTGTCTGTATGTGATGACAGAGATAGCTGGTGACCACACCCCGCCCCGGAATTGGTGTTGTCAGGAGAGCTTTAGAAGCCCTGTGCCCAGTTCATGGAGGAGCCAAGAGCCAGGTCCCCTGGGGAGAGCTGCCCTTGGGCATGAATGTGAGCCCAGAACTAGGACTGTTATTGCTTTCAAAACCTCTATTTTTTTATCCCGAAGCCACTGATATCTGGGGGTCTACTGTTGCTACTGCTCAACAAGCCCAAATTAATACGCATCTTCAATGGACTAGAATATTCTTGAAGGATTCGTCTCCATCTTCTTAAAATATTTGTCAGTGGCTTTTCATTCTTGTGAGTTCTATCTGAAGAAATAGAAAGTGACCTCTGCTACTAAAACCATTGCTTCAGAAGTTGATCATATATAGAAACAGAGTCTGATATTGAGCTTTTTTCCCTTACAGTAAGTTTTGGAAATATGTATCAGATTTACCAGCCTTTTTCTCTTTAAAACCACTTTATTGAGATATGATTGATGTACAAAAAGCTGTACATATTTGATGTAGAACTTTAGGATTTGGAGATAAGTCTATAGCCATTAACCTATCACCATAGTCAAGGCCATTAACTAATCCATCACCTCCAGAAGTTTCCTTCTGCCCCTTTACATAAAAAAAAAAAATTACGTCAATCAAAGAGTACAGTATAAGTTATGCGGGATAAATTATTTCTGGAGAACTGCTGTCGATCTTAAGTTACAGGCTCCTCTGACATGTAACATACATACATGACATACATACAAAAGAGATGCATGTCCTGACAGTGAGGCCCACAAACAAGCAAGGAGTTTGTTTTAAAGTTAAGGAAAGGTGTTCAAGGCCCCCCAAAGCTAAGAGCTGGGGTGAGCACACGGCGCAAGCCCTGAGCACCAACCTGCAAGCTGTTCTGAAGATCGGCCGCTCTCGGAGCGGAGCCATCGGCAGCGGAAGCTGTTCTGAAGATCGGCCGTTCTGGGGGCGGAGCCATCGGCAGCGGCGTCAGTCACGGGCGTGAGTCTACGAGGAGCCAGGAGAGGCAGGTCCGGCTGGAAAGAGCTGCTGAAGGGAAGGGGCCTCCCTGCGTCCATGGGAACCTGAGCAGGGGCACCCCTTCTGCAGGTGTGGCGGGAGCCGAGGCCGCCTGCAGGGGTACGTGGTGGCCAGTGGGGCTGGGTTCAGGCAGAGAGGACTGGTCTTCTGCAAACCCAGCTGGAACGGAGTGATGGTCACCATTTGCTTGAGGTAAAGAGGGGAAGAATGGAAGAGGCTCTCTGGTCATGGCTGGGGATGCTGCTGGCTAATGCACTGCAGCCTCATGATGGGCGCTATGAATGGTCGGCCACGAGGTCTGTCGTCACCCTCTGCCCAAGAGGAGGGGGGAGGCTGTTCACATCAGCGATCTAGCATGCTACCCCGGGGATGGCAACTGAAGGAGACTACATGAAACTGGAGATTTGCAATAGCAATAAGATCCGAGTCATTTTCCTGAACTGAGATATGGCCAAGGAGTAGGGAGTGGGCCATTGTTCTGAATGAGGTCTATTTCTGATGGAATCATTCATGAGGAGTCCCACTGTGACTGGGGGTGCCTTCAATTGTCCACATCCAGCTTTCTTGCTTTCCTTGTAGTTTTTAATTTTAAGATTTTATTGAAGTATAACTGATGGGTAATGTCTCTGTCTCCATATGTATCTACATTATTTTTTCACATTCTCTTCCATTATAGGTCATTACAAGATTCTGAGTAGAGTTCGCTGTGCTGTGTGGTAGGACTGTGTTGGTTAACTATTTTATATAGATACAGAGTAGTGGGCATCTATTAATCCCAAACTCCTAATTTGATGTTCAGACTAGATTTCCATGTCAGTGTGGTGGAGTGGGGTCTTCACATAGAAGTCAAGGTAATTTGAGTAAAGATGAAAGAAGCCGCATTTTTGGCCCACTACATTGTGGTCTGTGAAAATACTATCTATTACGTGCGCACCCAGTGCCCAGGGGAGCCGAGGGCCCGTTAAATATGGGCTTTCCTGGTAGCTCAGTAGTAAAGACTCTCCCTGCTAATGCAGGAGACATGGTTTTGATCCCTGGGTCGGGAAGAGCCCCTGGAGAAGGAAATGGCAACCCACCCCAGTGTTCTTGCCTGGGAAACCCCACGGACAGAGGAGCCTGGCAGGCTACAGTCCACGGGGTTGCAAAGAGCTGCAAATGAGCACGTACACACGTAATGTTTGACAAGCAAATGAGTAAAAGAAACCCTCACACACCAGCCTTCTCTCTCCTATTTAGCCCCGACTGACAAATTAGAAGGCTAGATGATTCCCTTTGTAAACATCACCCTTCTCACCCAAAGAGGTGTTAGCGTTAAAGCCGCATTGCTCCTGTGTGCGTGAAAACACATCTGTGAAAAGTGTTTAAGGCACACCTGACCTGCTAGGAGTCACAGAGATTTAATTATAAAACTTGTCATGGAAGCTGAACATGATGTAAACTGACTTGAAAAAAAAAATCCCAGATTTCCTTTGACAGGCGTTTTAACTCACTATGTTGCACCAAAGTTGAGGCAGTGTGCTGAAAATGAAAAGCTGTGCCCAAGAGGCGCAGAGGAGGCTTTGACTGGACCAGCTTCAAAGGGCTCTCTGCGCCTGCTTCGCCCTCGTCTCCCTCCTGTCCTCACCTTCCAACGCTGAATGCCTGGGCGGCACCTCTCAACCCAGACGCGCGCCGACACAGGGGAAGTCGGGACTTCAAAGTCAGCTGGTCAGGAACATCCAATTCAAGGCATGTCTGACACCGCACTTTCATTCCACACGGTGTTGGTGAGTCGGATTCGTAAAAACGAGATAAGGCTCATGGATTTGGATCTAATCAGCTCTGCGCTCAGCACAAGCACTTTTCAGTTAATTCACTAACAACTTACATGGTCCCCTGAGCTTAGATCTGGCCGTAGACTTTACAACTGGGGACTCTAAGGTTTATGCTTAAGTCTGGCAGTGAAATTACTTAGTCTTGGGGAACATCTCAATGTTTTGCACAAGCTACCTAATGGAGTAATTCTTGGCTTAAAGATTATTCCTACCAGATGTTAGCACTTTAGTGGACTTCATTGAAATCTTAAAGTATACACACACACACACACACATGCACACACACACGCACATGCACATGCATGCACACACACACACCCGCGCACACCCACGCACACATGTGCGCGCACACACGCACATGCACACACACACACATGCACACACGCACACACACGCACATGCGCACACGCACACACACGCACATGCACACACACGCGCACACACACACACACACACACACACACGTGCGCGCGCACGCTACATCCCATCTCAGAGAAACAACCGAAAGCAAAGCCAGCAGTGGCAACACTGGTTCCGTCCATCTCTCCCACTGAAGGTGCTAGAACCCCTGGACAGAAGGCCTGGCCCAGCCGCCTGAGGATTCAGGAAAGTAAACAGCAGCGGGAAGACTGAGGAGAAAGAGAGCACAATTTCAAGTTCCACCTTCAGGGACTGAGCCCTCTGCCTCGCTCTGGATTCCTGCAGCCTGGACTTGGTAAGCCCATAACCCTGAGCCGTGCGTGCAGACAGAGAGCCCTCGGAACCTTTGCTGTCTTGGCTTGAGAAAGAAGCCAGGTAGCCACTTAGGCTCAGAGAGGGTGGTGAAAACTGCTTGCCTAGCTTTTTTCTCTCCTCTCTCCTCTCAGGCCCCAGCTCCCGGCAATCCTGCAGGGTCAGCAGAGTGGCGGTGGGGCACTCCCACAGCAGAGGGAAGGGAACTTCCCCTCCTGCCAAAGATGCTGCAGTCTCTAAGCCGGGGGGAAGCTCATCTGCTTCTCCCCTGTGTTCTGTTTGCCTCAGTATGGGGGTAGAGTTGCAGGAATGTGTGGCAGAGTGGGGTGACTGTATGGAAGAACGAGACAGGGATTGGAAACACCAAGGAGATTATGAGGGAGGAGGAGCTGGGGGAAGTAATCTGTGTGTAAACTCCTGGCTCACTGTCAGGATGAGCGCCTGTGTATCTAATTGTGGACGTGTGTGTACACAGATGCTGAGAACTGAACCACAGAACGAACTGCCCTCCACATGCCAGACTGGCCACTGGGCACCACACACACAGGGCCAATTGAAAATCTCTGCAAATGCTTTGAAAACTGTATTGATGCTCCAGGCACAACCCACTAAAAACATGCTGGGATTGGAGGCTTGACCTTCAGCTTGGCCAACTGCTCACTAAAACAAAAATAACTTTCCTTATAGGATTTAAATACGGCCCAAAGTATCATAATAAAGTAACTAACTTCACATAATAAAATATGTACAACAACCAAGATAAAATCCAAAGCTACCTGAGAATAGATAGCAGATGATGACCCTAACACGAAGCAGAATTTGGAAACATCAAAGAGATAAAGCAGCTATTACAAATATGCTCCAACAAATAAGGGCAAACGTTCATGAAACAAATGGAAAAAGAAACAAAGATAGGCAATTTCAGCAAAGGTTTAAGAGATATAAAGAAGAATCAGAAGAGTTAGACATGACTTGGCGACTGAAAAAAAATAGATCTCAGTTGCAGACTGCAGATGGCTGAGAAGAGAGACAATAAAATCATACAATATGAGAGAGAGAGAGAGAGGAAAATAGGTTTAAAAATGAAATCTGCAACTAAACACATCATAATGAAACTATTGAAATGTTAAGACAAGAACAAATATTGATAGCATCTAAAGAAAATTCATCTATTACTTAGAGGGTAACAGCAGTTTTTCTCACTGCAGATTTCTCATTATAAATTATGGAAGCCAGAAGGAAATGAAAACACTTTTAAAGTGCTGAAAGTATTTTAAAGTGCTGTCAATCCAAACTTTTAAATACACCGAAAATATCCTTCAAGAATAAGGTCATATAAAACCATTCTCAGATAAAGGAAAACTGAAAATTCATTTCCAGCAGACCTGCTTTAAAAGAACTACAGAGGAATTTCTTTAGACAGAAGGGGAATGATACAAAAAGGAAACTAGGAAAATCAGGAATGAATAAATAGCAACAGAAATGTTAAATAATTGGGAAGATGTAATAGACACACACACACAAATACACACACACACTCTGCAGTTTCTGTGGGGCTGAAGGAGAGGAGAGCCTATCTTTCAGCCCACCCATCCCCAATCCACCCAGTGGAGCCGGCCGGTGCTCTAACTCCCCACAGGGGCAGGGGCAGAGGGACACTGCCTCCCCGCCTCAATGAGATGTTGTAAGTGTGCGTGTTGGGCTGGAGCGTCCTCTCCTCCCCACCCCTGGGGCCAGCAGGGTCCAGTCCTGACACAGTGGTCTGTGCCAGCCCTCAGCTCCCTCCGTCATGGTGATGATGCCCACCCACTGGGTGTGCATGTGAAGTGAAAGTCACTCAGTCGTGTCTGACTCTCTGTGGCCCCACGGACTATACAGTCCATGGAATTCTCCAGGCCAGAACACTGGAGTGGGGAGCCTCTCCCTTCTCCAGAGGGTCTTCCTGACCCAGGGATCAAACCCAGGCCTCCTGCATTGCAGGCGGACTCTTTAGTGTCTGAGCCACCAAGGAAGCCCCACGATTTTCTTTTATGTATTTTTAAAGTCTTGTGATTATCCTGCCGATCTTTAAGCAGAAGAAGGAGGTGAAGGCTCTACCGCACCCTCCACAGAGGGAGGGGGTGTGCTCAGGCCAGGCGACTGCAGTGCCAGCTTCCGAAAGGGAGCCTCTCACTTGCTGTGGGCCAAGCCGGAGGTTACCACCCAGGTCCTGTTCGAAGCCATGTTGGGGCCAGAGCCCAGCCAAGTCCTAACACCCGGGGCAGCTCTCCAGGGTACTGAACCAGCAGCTGGTCACGGAGCGGAGATCTCAGTCACGGGTCAGGCTGGCAGGCAGAGCAGCAGCAGCTTGACAGCAGGGCGAGCGGAGAGAGCCTGCAGGAGGGTTCGTGCGGGGCCACGGGCAGCCCTCTGAGGGCTTCTGTGCCGGCTGTGGGTGCACTGCAGGGACACAAATAGCCCTGGCAGGGAGACAGACATCTGTCTGCAAATGGGGCAGAGAGCACGAGCTGAGACCACGTGGCCCTGGCGGAAGAGCAAGCAGGGCACCACAGCCAGGCCTTTCTGTCTCCGAACATTCACCTCCGCTCTTCCTGCTCTTTCCAGCCCGAGGTGGACACGGAGCCATGCCCACAGCACAACGTCTGTGCCCACGGCCAACATGACACATGGAGGGGGTAATCGGGGTCAGTGTTACTTAAAAGGGTCTGTGCTTGGGGGGCGCGTCAGGTCTGCCTAGGCAGTTCCTCTGGCCCCCACTCAATGCTCTACCCATCAGAAGATTCTAGCAGGGGTGGGAGTTGGGGGGGGCAAATTTTAGTTGCTGCTAAAATTTTAGCAGCGCTTTTATGGTTCTTATGGGCTTCCCTGGTGGCTCAGTGGTAAAGAATCTGCCTGCAATGCAGAAGATACAGGTTTGATCCCTGGATTGAGAAGATCCCCTCGAGAAGGGAATGGCAAACCACTCCAGTTCTCTTGCCCAGAGAATTCCATGGATAGAGAAGCCTGGCGGGCTACAGTCCATGGGGTCACAAAGAATCGGGCACAACTGAGCTATTAAAACTTTCACTTTCACTTTAGTGTGGTTCTTACCCATAGAAGAGCCTGTGAGCACCCATCTTCCTCAAATTCCAGGGGGAAGGAGGCCTCACAGGTGGAGGAAGGGGTTTCTGTGTGGGAGCTGTTGTAGATTAAATAACAGAGATGATGCTAGATGATGTTACAAGGGCCATATGGCAGAATTCCAACACAAGAGCTCTTGCTGGTTTGGTGGAAATTTAGAAGTTTAGTTTCGGAAGCTTCCTGGATAGTGCTCCTCTTAAGAGGAAACTTTGAAGTCCAAATGTGCCTGTCTGTTCTACTCTCTTTGAAATGGCAACTCCGATCTCTTCGTTTTAATTCAACCTTATAATTAGTGATGCTACACAACATCTCCCAAATAATTAGGGAGCAGTCCGGGAATCACCAGTTATGAGGTGGAACTGGAGTTCCATGAGGCTTTTAATTCATGGAGTTATAAATAATGTTAAATGCCCAGGAGTTTCAATTAAAGGATGTTTACTTGCGTAAAATGAAAAAACGTGATGGGGAAGCAGGCTCCTTGTTAGCAAGAACTTGAAAGAGGGGAGACGAGGTGGGGCACCCTGCGTGGGAGGTGTATGCTGTCCCTCCCGGAAATCTTCAAAGTCAGGGAAGAGGGTTCATACACGTTTCTGAGTCCAAAACTGGGACAGACACTCCAGTAACTGAATCAACCTTCAGCTGCTTCCTCACCAGCCTTTGGAAGCTTGTTGTTCGGGCAGCCTCTTCTCCAGCCCAAGTCTGATGCTCTGTGTTGGCAGAGGTGGGCCTGCAGGAGTCTGGCTGGCTGTTCTTCCTGCCTTGAAGGCTTTAGTGCTCCTTCTCATCCCAACCAAACCTGTCTTCCTTCCCCGAACCCTGCTCCTCCCCACGGGCTCAATTACTCCCCAGCTGGATTCTGCCGTAAACTCAGCATCCTCACTACCCACCTCCGCCACTATCTAAGCATTTCCTGAAGTTGTGGAAAGCTGCCTCCTTCAAGGATAATGGAGGAATAAAGCTATACTCATCAACTGTGGTCACATAACATGGTGAAGAAACAAGGATGGCAGAAGTCCACAGTATTTGGGAGGAAAGCATGCTTAAGACATATAATGCGTAGATCATGTTGCTTTGCCCCTTTCTCCCTTCTCTTAGTGCCTATTAGGCAGAGCAGCAGAACTAACCCTGTGTTTCAGCTACAAAACCCTGAAGCTACAAAATATCAAAGGGGAGCTCTATCTGAGCAAGAAGATCATCCTCAAAGATAGATGATGTGGATTTGGGGTCTCCCATCCTACAGACACTTGCTCCTTGGAAGGAAAGCTATGACAAACCTAGGCAGTGTATTAGAAAGCAGAGACATCACTTTGCCAACAAAGGTCCATGTAGTCAAAGCTACAGTTTTCCCAGGACTCATGTGTGGATGGCTGTGAGAGCTGGAACATAAAGAAGGCTGAGTGCTGAAGAATCAGTGCTTTCAAACTGTGGCGCTGGAGAAGACTCTTGAGAGTCCCTTGGATGGCAAGATCAAACCAGTCAACCCTAAAGGAAATAAACTCTGAATATTCATTGGAAGGACTGGCGCTGAAGCCAAAGCTCCAATACTTTTTCCAGCTGATGCAAAGAGCTGACTCACTGGAAAAGACCCCGATGCTGGGAAAGATTGAGGGTGGGAGGAGAAGGGGACGACAGAGGATGAGATGGCAAGGATAGCATCTCCAACTCATCAGACATGAGTTTGAGCAAATTCCAGGAGACGGTGGAGGACAGGGAAGCCTGGTGTGCCACAGTCTGTGGGATCGCAGAGTCGGACACAACTGGGAGACTGAACAACATTCTAGAGAGACAAACACATCTTCAGATCTACAAGGGGTGGTGTGCCTTGTCAGACCTGACACTGCTCGGGTCTTCACTTGGGGGACAGGCTCACGGGGAACCAGCAGGGACCAGAGCTGCAGAAACACACTGCTGTTTTCCTGGAGCTGGAGACATGAGGAATCATCCCTCCACTAAGGGGAGAGGGAGCAGGGGAAGGAGGGAGGGAGGAGAAGGATACACAAGTCCCTGGGGCTTGACCTGGACTGGAGGACTAGCAGGGCTACCAACCAAAGAAGCAGGGGAAGGGCCTTCTAGAATAACCCTCCACTATTGAGAATTCTGATGCTGGGGCCATGCCCATGCCCAACAGAGGCAGATCCTCGGATGGGGTCAGGGGACCCAGTGGGCATGGGTTTTTGACACCCAGAGATCCTGATACGGGGACCAGCCTCGAGATGCCTTGGCCCACAGTGAGAGCTGAAGGCTTTCCAGGGAGTTCTGCACCCACACAGCCTAGGGAGCCTGGGAGCCTCCAGAGGAGGTGGAAATGTCATGGACCACAGATGAAGGGTGGAGATGTAGGTCTCAGGGGTCCTGCTGAGGGTCTTGGGGGAAGTCACGAGGCATCATTTGGAGGAGGGGTTGAAGGCCATGATGTGTTAATCTTCCAGAAATGCCTCTGGGAATGAGCAAGCATGCTGGAAGGGAAGATGCTGGGGGCAGGGGGTGCTTGGGAGGCTGTGGGGGAGGAGGACACGTGGGGCTGGCTGCTCCCCCTCCTCCTGGTCCTCCCGGTGTTTTGGTCCCTTTCATCTCTGTAAGCTCATCACACGAGAGAGGTCTCTTCACTTCTCCGTGAGGATCCTTTCTTCTCTCAAGACAGTGCGGCCCCACTCAGGATAGAAAAGATGATGGATAATAGACTCTGAGAGTGGCTTAGGCGCCAGGGAGTGAAGCAGTGAATTCCCTAATCAGCGGCACGCAGCAATTCAGACAAAACACACCACCTGAGATCGCGCGGGGAGATCCTTCAGACTGACTGACTGCATCAACACATCTCCGCCCAAGCCTGTAACGGCGTCACCGCTTCCCAGGATGGATCGGGCCACCCTCTGACTGGCAGTCAGGTGGTCCCTGGCCTGCAGGGTGAGGAAGGGGGTACCACTGGCCCGGGAACCAGAAAGACGAGCCCGCTTTCCATGCTGGGTATTCCCTTCCCCAGCAGTGAGTGCAAGAGTTACAAATTGGAGGATGGTGGCTTTTAAACCGTGGAGAAGCCTTAGAGGCAAACAAGTAAATTGTGGATTACGTAGTCCGAGCTGTTTACTGTGCAGAGAGGAATTCTGAGGCTCAAAGGTAGAAAAAGCCTGCTCTAAACCACATGTTCTGTCTCCAGGTCCCCTGATATTCTGATTAGCTGAGTCATGTAGGAAGTTTAAAATGCCCTGATGCTCAGGCCAGAGCGCAGATCCACAGATGCAGAAGCTTTGGGGGTGGGACCCAAGCTTCCAGAAGTTGTCAGTACCCACCCCCTCCACCATGATCCCCAGGGATGAGCCGGGCACCTGCCTGGATGAGCTCAGTGCTGGCTCCTGCACCTGCTCCCAGGTGCCTGGGGCCGTCTGGGCTCCAGAGCGGGGGCACCAGCTGGCTTCCCATCCAGGGAGAGACCTCAAGGGCCCCGGTGCCCACGCGGTGGTTCCTCCCCTGGAAGGATGCGTCCCCCGCGACCAGGCTGCCCAAACCTCTTGCCGAATGGCTCAGCTTCCTTTCCCCTGTTTCTGGGTGAGGAGAGGCGCAGAGCTATAAATAGGCACGGAGCCGGATGTTTGCGGCGCTCTGGGGCTGTCAGAACCGGTCTTGTCAAAGCCCTTGTGTTGACAGCCGGGAGCCGGCTCCCCGCTCCGCACCCCCACTCACCACAGCCCGGGGAGGGAGGGGCCGCCGGCAGGGAGGACCCCCCACTCCCTCCTGCCTCAGCTGGGCCGTTTCGGGCCCTCTTCCTCCATCTCTCACTCACGCTGGTGTCTGCGAGGCCGCCCCTGCCCTTTCTGCATGGCTGACCTCCAGTCTGTCCCCAGGACCCCGCGGGCTGCACGCATGATGAGCGTTTCCTGAGCGGGGGTGAAGGCAGCGTCTCTGTGGCTGTGGTCGCCTATCCCTGTCCACAGGCAAAGTGCTGAAGCTGGCGGAACGTGGGCAGGACCGGGAGCTCCGAGGCTCGCGGCTCAGGGGGAAGCGGGGTCGAGGTGACGCGGGGTCGACTGTCACCATCATGCGTGGTCCTGACGCTTAGCAGGAAGCCCCGAGGCAGCAGCGCTGCACAGGCTTCTGGGGAGGAGTGCGGGACCCCTGCCTGTGTGTCTGACCCTCCCCACGGCCTAGAACCTGCTGGAAGCTCAGCTCATCCGCAAAGGGGTAAGGAGAGCCCTCTCACCACCCCAAGGGGTCATACCCTAGTTTTTAAAGTGTTTATCACGGTATTTGGAAGAGACTGCTGTGTGTATGTGCTGAGAGAAAGGAAAAAAAAAATAATAATCCAGTCCACCCAGGGACTTAGCAAGCTGTCTCCACCCACGACGTCAGTTTCTCCCTCTGACTCACCGCCCGCCCCCCCCCACCCCCGTCATCACCCCCACAGAGACCCACTGCCTGCCCAAGTCAGGGGGCCCTTTCCCGTCTCTGCCCCATGTGGTACCTGGCGCCCAGGACTTGCTCAGAAGTGTGTGTGTGCTCGTGGGCTGATAAGGGGACTCTGCTGCCAACTCACACTGACTGTGGTTTGCTGAAAGGGCTCTGATCTGAACTGGGAGCCAGGGCCTCCAGGTTAGAATTCTCTGTCCACCGTTGTCCGTGATTGGGAAATTACACCCTAACACCTGAAGACCTGTGTTTATGACATCTGCGGTGGGGAAGGAAGAGGTTGGTGGGTTCTGAATACTGGTGAGCCCTCGTGCCTAGGATCAGTGTGGACCAGCCTGTGAGAATCTGGACTGACAGAGTCGCTTTTGAATCTTGCCACAAACTCGACGTGTGACCTTAGGCAAGTCTTCAAATTCCCCAAGTCTCAGAATTCTCATCTGAAAAGAGCTGTCTGTGCCTCATAAGGCTGTGGGTCAACTCCCCCTCGCTTTGTGGGAAAGGCTTCACATGAGATCGTGTGTGTGTTGAGGTTTGCTGGAGGGTGACGCTATCTCACTGCCAAAAGGAAAGATGCGTGTTTGCATGGATCTCATCCTCAGACCCTCCTGGACACAAAAGTCCTCCTTCGGGATGATCTGCTCCGTGGAAGCAGGAGTGGAGGGGAGGGGACCTCCAGAAGCTGGGAAGGTGAGGAGGGGCTCTGCAGCGGAGAGAAGGAGGCAGGAGTGGGACCACGGTGGAGGCTGGGAGAGCTCGGCCAGCACCGACCGTCCGATGGAGCAGAAGCGCTCGTGCTGTGCAGACTGAGCGACTCCGTGTATGGCCGTCAGAGCCCGTGATGACCCCGGGGCCACTCAGGAGGTGGCAGGACCGTCCCTGGAGGGCTCAGCACACGCAGAGCAGCCGCTGTAGTGACTCCGACACTGGAAAACTTGGGGAGGACTTGGCACGTCTCAGGTCCACATCCAGATAACTGAAGTCACTGCCGTCCTCCCGGAAAGGATGCGTGTCTGACAAGGATGCTGTCTTCAGCGCCTGGTGATGGGAGAGACAGTCCCCCAGGAGAAATTTATGCCCAAGCCTCTCTCTCCCACAGCCCAGCATCGGCATCTCACTGAAAGGATCTATTTCTGATTTATTGACTAAAATATGTTATTCCCCTCAAAAAAAAGGTTTTGGTATTCTGCAGTTCACTAGGAGCTCTGGGGCTCACAACAAATTAAAAAAAAAATAATAATAGGATTACCTTTTAAAGGTGCAGAGACATTTCTCAGGGGAAATAACGTCTTCCAGGGGAGCTGGGAGCTGAGTGCTGACTCCGAGTCAGCCTGAACGGTGATAAGAAGGGTCCAGCCTTGTTGGCAGTCGCGTAACAGCACCAGGCGCTTGACAGAGACTCCAGCAGGGATGCGGCTGATGGGGGATCGGGTCCCTGCAGGGAGGCTGGCGAAGATCTGGAGGAAGACAAGGCCAGTCTCACGGCATCGCTGACGGGCTGTCATGTGAGGGGGGAACGGGCCTCCTGAGCGGCCGTGGGGACTGGAGCAAGACAGATGGAAGGAAGCTGCAGGGGAGCAGATGTAGATGCAGAAAGAGGAAAAATTATCAGAGCTGCCCAACCGTGGCAGGGTACCGCATCGAACATTTGTTAAGCAGGCGTGCTGCGTGCCAGGCACAGGGCTGTGAGTGTGGCAGGCGCCGTCTCCCTGCTCTCCTGCCCACTTTCTGCTATGGAGGCCACAGGGGCTCAGACCCCTCTGCAGCTCATGTAAGTCCACCCAGCATGTCCTCGGAGAATCCAGGATCTGGGCGCTGGCCAACTCCCCCGCCCCTGGTGGGTTCCTGGTCACCCTGCAGGTCGCTGCCCCTTGGGGGATGTCTCAGAGGGCTTGGGACGGAGCCAGAATGAAACCCTGGCTATTCTCGCCCAGGTGGTATATCCGTTTAAATGACACCTCTGAGTTCATGCTCTACAATGAGGTTACAGGAAATCAACCCTGAATATTCATCAGAAGGACTGATGGTGAAGCTGAAGCTCCAATACTTTGGCCACCTGATGGGAAGATCCATTGGATAAGACCCTGATGCTTAGAAAGATTGAAGACAGGAGGAAAGGGGAAGCAGAGGATGAAATGGTTGGGTGCTATCATCTACTCAATGACCATGGATTTGAGCAAACTCTGGGAGACCATGAAGGACAGGGAAGTCTGGCACGCTGCAGTCCATGGAGTTGCAAAGAGCTGGACATGACTGAGAGGCACAACAACAACAGTAAAATTAGGTTACAGGTCAGTTCATTTCAGTCGATCAGTTGTGTCTGACTCTTGCAACTCCATGGACTGCAGCACACCAGGCTTCCCTGTCTATCACCAACTCCTGGAGCTTACTCAAACCCATGTCCATTGAGTTGGTGATGCCATCCAACCATCTCACCCTCTGTCGCCCCTTTCTCTTCCTGTCCTCCATCTTTCCCAGCATCAGGGTCTTTTCCAAGGAGTCAGTTCTTTGCATCAGGTGGCCAAAGTATTGGAGTTTCAGCTTCAGCATCAGTCCTTCCAATGAACATTTAGGACTGATATCCCTTAGGAAGGAGTGGTTGGATCTCCTTTCTGTCCAAGGGACTCTCAAGAGCCTTCTCCAACACAACAGTTCAAAAACATCAATTCTTCAGTGCTCAGCTTTCTTTACAGTCCAACTCTCATATTCATACATGACTACTGGAAAAACCATAGCTTTGACTAGATGGACCTTTGTTGGCAAAGTAATGTCTCTGCTTTTTTTTTTTTTTTCCAATTATTTTTATTAGTTGGAGGCTAATTACTTCACAACATTGCAGTGGGTTTTGTCATACATTGACATGAATCAGCCATGGAGTTACACGTATTCCCCATCCCGGTCCCCTCTCCCACCTCCCTCTCCACCCGATTCCTCTGGGTCTTCCCAGTGCACCAGGCCTGAGCACTTGTCTCATGCATCCCACCTGGGCTGGTGATCTGTTTCACTATAGATAATATACATGCTGTTCTCTCGAAACATCCCACCCTCGCCTTTTCCCACAGAGTCCAAAAGTCTGTTCTGTACATCTGTGTCTCTTTGTCTGTTTTGCATATAGGGTTATCATTACCATCTTTCTAAATTCCATATATATGTGTTAGTATGCTGTAATGATCTTTATCTTTCTGGCTTACTTCACTCTGTATAATGGGCTCCAGTTTCATCCATCTCATTAGAACTGATTCAAATGAATTCTTTTTAATGGCTGAGTAATATTCCATGGTGGATATGTACCACAGCTTCCTTATCCATTCATCTGCTGATGGGCATCTAGGTTGCTTCCATGTCCTGGCTATTATAAACAGTGCTGTGATGAACATTGGGGTGCACGTGTCTCTTTCAGATCTGGTTTCCTTGGTGTGTATGCCCAGAAGTGGGATTGCTGGGTCATATGGCAGTTCTATTACCAGTTTTTTAAGGAATCTCCACACTGTTCTCCATAGTGGCTGTACTAGTTTGCATTCCCACCAACAGTGTAAGAGGGTTCCCTTTTCTCCACACCCTCTCCAGCATTTATTGCTTATAGACTTTTGGATAGCAGCCATCCTGACTGGCATGTAATGGTACCTCATTGTGGTTTTGATTTGCATTTCTCTGATAATGAGTGATGTTGAGCATCTTTTCATGTGTTTGTTAGCCATCTGTATGTCTTCTTTGGAGAAATATCTGTTTAGTTCTTTGGCCCATTTTTTGATTGGGTCATTTATTTTTCTGGAATTGAGCTGCAGGAGTTGCTTGTATATTTTTGAGATTAATCCTTAGTCTGTTGCTTCATTTGCTGTTATTTTCTCCCAATCTGAGGGCTGTCTTTTCACATTGCTTATAGTTTCCTTTGTTGTGCAAAAGCTTTTAAGTTTCATTAGGTCCCATTTGTTTATTTTTGCTTTTATTTCCACTATTCTGGGAGGTGGGTCATAGAGGATCCTGCTGTGATTCATGTCAGAGAGTGTTTTGCCTATGTTTTCCTCTAGGAGTTTTATATTTTCTGGTCTTACATTTAGATCTTTAATCCATTTTGAGTTTATTTTTGTGTATGGTGTTAGAAAGTGTTCTAGTTTCATTCTTTTACAAGTGGTTGACCAGTTTTCCAAGCACCACTTGTTGAAGAGGTTGTCTTTTTTCCATTGTATATCCTTGCCTCCTTTGTCAAAGATAAGGTGTCCATAGGTTCGTGGATTTATCTCTGGGCTTTCTATTCTGTTCCATTGGTCTATATTTCTGTCTTTGTGCCAGTACCATACTGTCTTGATGACTGTGGCTTTGTAGTAGAGTCTGAAGTCAGGCAGGTTGATTCCTCCAGTTCCATTCTTCTTTCTCAAGATTACTTTGGCTATTCAAGGTTATTTGTATTTCCATACAAATTATGAAATTATTTGTTCTAGTTCTGTGAAAAATACCATTGGTAGCTTGATAGGGATTGCATTGAATCTATAGATTGCTTTGGGTAGAATAGCCATTTTGACAATATCGATTCTTCCAATCCATGAACACGGTATGTTTCTCCATCTGTTTGTGTCCTCTTTGATTTCTTTCATCAGTGTTTTATAGTTTTCTATGTATAGGTCTTTTGTTTCTTTAGGTAGATATATTCCTAGGTATTTTATTCTTTTTGTTGCAATGGTGAATGGTATTGTTTCCTTAATTTCTCTTTCTGTTTTCTCATTGTTAGTGTATAGGAATGCAAGGGATTTCTCTGTGTTAATTTTATATCCTGCAACTTTACTATATTCGTTTATTAGCTCTAGTAATTTTCTGGTAGAGTCTTTAGGGTTTTCTATGTAGAGGATCATGTCATCTGCAAACAGTGAGAGTTTCACTTCTTCTTTTCCTATCTGGATTCCTTTTACTTCTTTTTCTGCTCTGATTGCTGTGGCCAAAACTTCCAACACTATGTTGAATAGTAGTGGTGAGAGTGGGCACCCTTGTCTTGTTCCTGATTTCAGGGGAAATGCTTTCAATTTTTCACCATTGAGGGTAATGCTTGCTGTGGGTTTGTCATATATAGCTTTTATTATGTTGAGGTATGTTCCTTCTATTTCTGCTTTCTGGAGAGTTTTAATCATAAATGAATGTTGAATTTTGTCAAAGGCTTTCTCTGCATCTATTGAGATAATCATATGGTTTTTATCTTTCAATTTGTTAATGTGGTGTATTACATTGATTGATTTGCAGATATTAAAGAATCCTTGCATTCCTGGGATAAAGCCCACTTGGTCATGGTGTATGATTTTTTTAACATGTTGTTGGATTCTGTTTGCTAGAATTTTGTTAAGGATTTTTGCATCTATGTTCATCAGTGATATTGGCCTGTAGTTTTCTTTTTTTGTGGCATCTTTGTCTGGTTTTGGAATTAGGGTGATGGTGGCCTCATAGAATGAGTTTGGAAGTTTACCTTCTTCTGCAATTTTCTGGAAGAGTTTGAGTAAGATAGGTGTTAGCTCTTCTCTAAAGTTTTGGTAGAATTCAGCTGTGAAGCCATCAGGTCCTGGGCTTTTGTTTGCTGGAAGATTTCTGATTACAGTTTTGATTTCCTTGCTCTGTTAAGATCTTCTATTTCTTCCTGGTTCAGTTTTGGAAAGTTATACTTTTCTAAGAATTTGTCCATTTCATCCAAGTTGTCCATTTTATTGGCATAGAGCTGCTGGTAGTAGTCTCTTATGATCCTTTGTATTTCAGCGTTGTCTGTTGTGATCTCTCCATTTTCATTTCTAATTTTGTTAATTTGGTTCTTCTCTCTTTGTTTGTTAATGAGTCTTGCTAATGGTTTGTCAATTTTGTTTATTTTTTCAAAAAAACAGCTTTTAGCTTTGTTGATTTTTGCTATGGTCTCTTTAGTTTCTTTTGCATTTATTTCTGCCCTAATTTTTAAGATTTCTTTCCTTCTACTAATCCTGGGGTTCTTCATTTCTTCCTTCTCTAATTGCTTTAGGTGTAGAGTTAGGTTATTTATTTGACTTTTTTCTTGTTTCTTGAGGTAAGCCTGTAATGCTATGAACCTTCCCCTTAGCACTGCTTTTACAGTGTCCCATAGGTTTTGGGTTGTTGTGTTTTCATTTTCATTCATTTCTATGCATATTTTGATTTATTTTTTTGATTTCTTCTATGACTTGTTGGTTATTCAGAAGCGTGTTATTTAGCCTCCATATGTTTGAATTTTTAACAATTTTTTTCCTGTAATTGAGATCTAATCTTACTGCACTGTGGTCAGAAAAGATGACTGGAATGATTTCAATTTTTTTGAATTTTCCAAGACCAGATTTGTGGCCTAGGATGTGATCTATTCTGGAGAAGGTTCCGTGTACACTTGAGAAAAAGGTGAAGTTGATTGTTTTGGGGTGAAATGTCCTATAGATATCAATTAGGTCTAGCTGGTCCATTGTGTCATTTAAGGTTTGTGTTTCCTTGTTAATTTTCTGTTTAGTTGATCTATCCATAGTTGTGAGTGGGGTATTAAAGTCTCCCACTATTATTGCGTTACTATTAATTTCCTCTTTCATACTCGTTAGCATTTGCCGTACATATTGCGGTGCTCCTATGTTGGGTGCATATATATTTATAATTGTTATATCCTCTTCTTGGATTGATCCTTTGATCATTATGTAGTGTCCTTCTTTGTCTCTTTTCACATCCTTTATTTGAAAGTCTATTTTATCTGATATGAGTACTGTGACTCCTGCTTTCTTTTGTTCTCCGTTTGCGTGAAATATTTTCTTCCAGCCCTTCACTTTTAGTCTGTATGTGTCTCTTGTTTTGAGGTGGGTCTCTTGTAGGCAGCATATATAGGGGTCTTGTTTTTGTATCCATTCAGCCAATCTTTGTCTTTTGGTTGGGGCATTCAACCCATTTACATTTAAGGTAATTATTGATAGGTGTGGTCCCGTTGCCATTTACTTTGTTGTTTTGGGTTCACTTTTATACAACCTTTCTGCATTTCCTGTCTAGAGAAGATCCTTTAGCATTTGTTGAAGAGCTGGGTTGGTGGTGCTGAATTCTATCAGCTTTTGCTTGTCTGTAAAGCTTTTGAATTCTCCTTCATATCTGAATGAGATCCTTGCTGGGTACAGTAATCTAGGTTGTAGGTTATTCTCTTTCATTACCTTAAGTATGTCCTGTCATTCCCTTCTGGCCTGGAGGGTTTCTATTGATAGATCAGCTCTTATCCTTATGGGAATCCCTTTGTGTGTTATTTGTTGTTTCTCCCTTGCTGCTTTTAATATTTGTTCTTTGTGTTTGATCTTTGTTAATTTGATTAATATGTGTCTTGGGGTGTTTCGCCTTGAGTTTATCCTGTTTGGGACTCTCTGGGTTTCTTGGACTTGGGTGGCTATTTCCTTCCCCATTTTAGGGAAGTTTTCAGCTATTATCTCCTCAAGTATTTTCCCATGGCCTTTCTTTTTGTCTTCTTCTTCTGGGACTCCTATGATTCGAATGTTGGGGTGTTTCACATTGTCCCAGAGGTCCCTGAGGTTGTCCTCATTTCTTTTGATTCTTTTTTCTTTTTTCCTCTCTGCTTCATTTATTTCCACCATTTTATCTTCTACCTCACTTATCCTATCTTCTGTCTCTGTTATTCTACTCTTGGTTCCCTCCAGAGTGTTTTTGATCTCATTTATTGCATTATTCATTTTTAATTGACTCTTTTTTATTTCTTCTAGGTCTTTATTAAACATTTCTTGCATCTTTTCAATCTTTGTCTCCAGGCTATTTATCTGTAACTCCATTTTGTTTTCAAGATTTTGGATCATTTTTATTATCATTATTCTAAATTCTTTTTCAGGTAGATTCCCTATCTCCTCCTCTTTTGTTTGGCTTGGTGGGCATTTTTCATGTTCCTTTACCCGTTGGGTATTTCTCTGCCTTTTCATCTTGTTTAGATTGCTGTGTCTGGAGTGGGCTTTCTGTATTCTGGAGGTCTGTGATTCCTATTTATTGTGGAGGTTTTACCCAGTGGGTAGGGTTGGACGATTGGCTTGTCAAGGTTTCCTGGTTAGGGAAGCTTGCGTTGGTGTTCTGGTGAGTGGAACTTGATTTCTTCTCTCTGGAGTGCAATGGAGTGCCCAGTAATGAGTTTTGAGATGGGTCTATGTGTTAGGTGTGACCTTGGGCAGCCTGTATGTTGGTGTTCAGGGCTATGTTCCTGCGTTGCTGGAGAATTTGCGTGGTATGTCTTGCTCTAAAACTTACTGGCTCTTGGGTGGTGGTTGGTTTCAGTGTAGGTATGGAGGCTTTTGGACGGTCTCTTATTACTTAAAGTTCCATGTAGTCAGGAGTTTTCTGGTGTTCTCAGGATTTGGGCTGAAGTCTCCTGCCTCTGGATTTCAGTTTTATTCTTCCAGTAGTCTCAAGACTTCTCCTACTATACAGCACTGCTAATAAAACTTCTAGGTTAATGGCAAAAGATTCTCCCCTGTGAGGGACACCCAGAGAGGTTCACAGAGTTACATGAAGAAGAGGAGAGGGAGGAGGGAGATAGAGATGAGCAGGAGGAGAAAAAGGGGGACTCAAGAGGAGAGAGACCGATCTATGCAGTTGTCTGTTCCCAGAGTGTTCTCCGTAGCCCAGACACCCACCAAGATTCACAGAATTGGATTGGGAAGAGAAGGGGAAAGGAGGAAATAGAGGTGTTCTGAGGTAGAAAACAGAGAGTCAAGATTGGGACAGAATAATCAACACACTCCTGAATAAAAATGGGAACTGAATATTGGATTCTTAAATGTCCACTATTTATATCATATACTGAAAAACAAAGATTAAAAATCTAGAGTAGAGGTTAGACTCTTAAAAATACTATATTAAAAACAAAAACCAAAACACACACAAAAAATTTTAGAAATATATATGAAGTTTGGTTTAAAAATAGGGCTTCTCTTTTTTTTTGTAAGGTTATAGTGTATTGAAAATGAAAATTAAGGAGTAGTAGAGGAGTAATAGAGGACTTTAAAAGGAAATAAGAGAAAAAGAAAAATAGAAAATAGAAGAGAAAAAGGAAAAAAAACAACACAAGAAAAAAAATTTTTTCCTAATTAAAAAAAATTGTAAAAATCTATGAAAATGAAAGTTAAGGAGTAATGGGGGAGTAATAGGGAATTTTAAAAGAAAATAAAAGAAGAAAAAGAAAAAAGAAAAAAATTTTTTTTTACTTAAAAAAAAAAAAAGTAAAAATATATCTAGGAGTTTCTCTGGAGCTGCTGCGGTCAGTGTGGGTTCGGCTCAGTTTCAGATAGCTCCTCGTTCCAGCTTACGCTTCTCGATATCTACAGGCCCCTCCGGTGAAGTCGGTGTTTTCTAGAGGGATTTTAATCTGTTGCACCAGTCCCTTCTGTAGCGGTTCCCTTTGTTTATTTGGCTTCTGTTTGCCGGTCTCTTCCGTGCCTAATTTCCGCCCTGACACAGGCGGGTGGAGGTGGTCTCCTATTCAGGCTGCTAGTTCCGTCGCGCTGCGGGGAGGGGCTGGTGCCGTTTTCTCTCCGTCTGCGCTGCTCAGGCTCCCGGCTGCTCCATATGGAGCGGGCCCTGCGCTGCGTGCGGTTCCAGCCCCCGGGTGTTCCACAAAAGCGCGGAACACAAAGCTGCGCCTGCCTTTTTGTGCCTTCGCCGTCGGAGCAGCTCAGGCAGCCAGGGGCTTGACGGGCGCACTCTCCCCGGGTGCGGCGCGCCTTCTGCCCCCCGCTCCCCAGCCCCAGTCCCCACCCGCGCCAGTCAGGTGCCTGAGCCCTGTGTCTCGCCGCGACCCTCCCGGCGGATGTCGACCATCCAGAATCTCAGGAGGTCTTTGGTTAGAAACTGGGGGCCTGTTTGCAGTGCGGTAGGGGATGCGGTCCTTGGGGCCGAGCCTGCCCCCTTCCCCTCCCCGCTGCCTCCTGCCTCCCGCAGGGCTGGGCCGGTCCGCAGCCTGCGAGCTCTTCTCTGGACTTGCTGGGTCCCTTTGTTCTGCGAACGGCCGGCAGTATGTTCGGGCCGGTTAATTTTCTCTCTCTCTTTTGCTATCCCACAGTTTAAGTTGGTAACTCACAAAAGCTCCCTCTGGTTGCCCTCAGGGCACTCCAGCCTGGTCCTTACCCTAAGCAATGCCACCCGCTCCTCTCTGTTCTGTCCCCACTTGCTGGTGGCAGATGTGGGCGTCTGGGGTTCTTTTCTGCTGGGAGTTGCTTTTAGGCACGTAATCTGTGATTTTTATTTATTGTTCCCCTCCCAGTCAGGTTGCCCTCCAAGATTCAAAAACTTCCCCCAGACCCACCAGTGTGAGGGTTTCCTGGTGTTTGAAAACTTCCTCTATTAAGACTCCCTTCCTGGGACGGATCTCCGTCCTTAGCTCTTTTGTCTCTCTTTTTATCTTTTATATTTTGTCCTACCTCCTTTTGAAGACAATGGGTTGCTTTTCTGGGCGCCTGATGACCTCAGCTAGCGATCAGAAGTTGTTTTGTGAAGATTGCTCTGCGTTCAGTTATTCTTTTGATGAATTTGTAGGAGAGAAAGTGGTCTCCCCGTCCTACTCCTCCGCCATCTTGGCTCCTCCTCCTGTCTCTGCTTTTTTAATATGCTATCTAGGTTGGTCATAACTTTTCTTCCAAGGAGCAAGCATCTTTTAATTTCATGGCTGCAGTCACCATCTGCAGTGATTTTGGAGCCCCCCAAAAATAAAGTCTGTCAGTGTTTCCATTCTTTCCCCATCTATTTGCCATGAATTGATGGGACCGGATGCCGTGATCTTAGTTTTCTGAATGCTGAGTTTTAAGCCAGCTTTTTCACTCTCCTCTTTCACTTTCATCAAGAGGCTCTTATAGTTCTTCTTCACTTTCTGCCATAAGGGTGGTGTCATCTGCGTATCTGAGGTTATTGATATTTCTCCCTGAAATCTTGATTCTAGCTTGTGTTTCATCCAGCCCAGCGTTTCAAATGATATACTCTGCATATAAGTTAAATAAGCAGGGTGACAATATATAGCCTTGCCTTACTCCTTTTCCTATTTGGAACCAGTCTGTTGTTTAGTGTCCAGTTCTAACTGTTGCTTCCTGACCTGCATACACATTTCTCAAGAGGCAGATCAGGTGGTCTGGTATTCCCATCACTTTAAGAATTTTCCACAGCTTGTTGTGATCCACACAATCAAAGGCTTAAGCATAGTCATTAAAGCAGAAGTGGCTATTTTTCTGGAGATCTCTCGCTTTTTTGATGATCCAGCGGATGTTGGCAATTTGATCTCTGGTTCCTCTGTCTTTTCTAAAACCAGCTTGAACATCTGGAAGTTCATGGTTCATGTACTGTTGAAGCCTGGCTTGGAGAATTTTGAGCATTACTTTGCTAGTGTGTGAGATGAATGCAGTTGTGCAGTAGTTTGAGCATTCTTTGGCATTGCCTTTCTTTGGGATTTGGAATTCCCAAAGAATTTAGAAGGGCTTAAAATTCACAGTGAGAAGAGCAGCAAACAGATTTATTACCAAGGAGTGAGCTGGATTTGGGAAACTGGATGGTGTTTGGGAGGAGAGCTGGTCATTTGCTGAAAGGCACATAGACTAAGTCTCATCACTGAACACCAACTCGGGTGGATTCACGGAAGGTGAGAGGTCAGCGCAGCTGTGCTTCCAGGCAAATAGGTCCTGGCAGGTGCATTACTTCAGCCACAAACTACAGAGGATCAGGTTTACTTCTCCCCACACTGAAACTTCCTCAGGTTGTGTGGTCTGTCTCCGACCTGCAGCTGGGCTAAGTCCACTCCCAGGGAGAGAGGAAGGGTCCTGCCCAGAGCAGCCCACACCATGTGTGATGTCAGAGCACAAGACCTCTGCTTTATGGGGGAGGAGAGCATCCCCGGGTATTGATCAAGCATCACAGACATCCCAGGAAAGAGACCACAGGGGCCAAGGATGACAGGGCCAGAGTCCAGACACTCTTAGAAAGGAGACAATAGGATGTGAGGGGTGAGGGACAGACGTGCCTGGGGCTTTAAGGTTGGGGGTGGGGTGGACCATGGTGTTGCTCCTAAAGCCGATGCTGGGGCCACAGGTCGGGGAAGGATCAGGGCCGTGGGCACCACAGCAGGGCTCCCGGGTAAGCCCCACGTGTCTGCAACATCCCAAGGGAAAGGTCCACATGTGTTTGGTAGAATTCCCCAGTGAAGCCCTCTGGTCCTGAACTTTTGTTTGTAGGAAGGTTTGGTTTTGCCTTTATAAAATTACAGACCCGACCTCATTTCTAGTGATTGGACTGTTCATGTTACCTATTTCCTCTTGCTGTTCAGTTTTAGTGGGCTGTATGCTTCTAGAAAGCTGACAGTTTCTTCTGGGTGGCCGAATTTACTGAAATATAACTGTTCACAGCATCCTCTTATATTTTTGTTTCTGCAGTATCACTTGTGGTTGCTTTTTTCATGTCTTATTGTGTTTATTTGGGTCTCCTCTCTGGCAAACTATTATTAATAAGTGGGTGAATGAAAAGGTCCCACTGTACAGCACAGGAAACTGTATTCAATATCCTGTGACAAACCATAGTGGAAAAGAATATGAAAAAGTGTGTGTGCACGCACGTGCGTGTGTGTGTAAGACTTCCCCAGTGGCTCAGCGGGCAGAGAATCCACCTGCAATGCAGGAGACACAGGAGACCCACTTCCATCCCTGGGTCTAGAAGATCCCTTGGAGGAGGAAATGGCAACCCAGTCTAGTATTCATGCCTGGAAAAATCCCATGGACAGAGAAGCCTGGTGGGCTACAATCCAAAGGGTTGCAAAGAGTCTGACACGACTGGATGACTAAGCATGCATACAAATGCATATAAATATATATATATATATATATATATATATATAACCGAGTCACTGCCATATAGCAGAAACTAGCAACATTGTAAATGAACTATATTTCAATAAAATTCAACATAAAAAAAAGAAAGCACCCACTGGGCCTACAGGTTCGGAGCTCCAAGGGCTGGTCTTGAGAGAAGGTCGTTATCTGCACACTCGGGTTCCTGCGGGCTACCAAGCCTTCTGCCCTCACCTTTCCGCTTCAGTGAGAGCGTGTTTGCTGTGAAGCCGCTCATTTCTCTGAGGTCATGGCACCGCCTGTGTTTTCCCCGGTTCCTCTTCGCCAATCTTGTCAGCGTTTCTGAGTTCCAGCTTCAGCTGTTACCATCTCTAGACTGGATGATTTTGCCAGCAGTTCCTGAAAATATGTATTTGTGTTTTCATCATTTTGCTCGGTTTCCTTAAGGTGTTTTCTACTTTCTTTCTGTGGTTTGGGGGGCCCCACAGAACTCATTATGGGAGAAGTGCAGGAGAAGATTCTTGAGAA
Source organism: Cervus elaphus (assembly GCF_910594005.1). Taxonomy (NCBI): domain Eukaryota; kingdom Metazoa; phylum Chordata; class Mammalia; order Artiodactyla; family Cervidae; genus Cervus; species Cervus elaphus. The sequence continues at coordinate 2,213,744 of NC_057836.1, forward strand.
TCCCTCAGACAGCAAAGAGATCAAACCAGTCAGGCCTAAAGGAAATCGACCCAGAATACTCACTGAAAGGACTGGTGCTGAAGCTTCAATACATTGCCCACCTGATGCAGACAGCCAGCTCATTGGAAAAGACTGTGATTCTGGGAAAGACTGAAGGCAAAAGGGTAAGGGGGGGACAGAGAATGAGATGATTAGATGGCATCCCCAACTCAAAGGACCTGAGCAAACTCCGGGAGATGACAGAGGACAGAGGGGCCCGGCACGCTGCAGTCCACGGGGTAGAAAAGAGTCAGACATGGCTTAGCGACCGAACAACAGCCACAGCGGGCAGAGGGCTTTGCTGCCCACGTGCAGTGATTCCCCCCGGCCTGAGGGGACCTGGGCTGCCAAGGAGGGCAGGAAGAGGTGGGGGGGGCAGTGGAGACAATCCGCAGGGCCCCCCGCCTCCTGCCCACAGGACTCAGGGCACCACGGCCCCCACAGTGCTGGGCCAGCGTCTCCTGCCAGGCTTTGTGGAGCTGGTTCCAAGGGGAGGCAGCCTCTCATCAGAGGGCTAGCCGTGCTTACATGGCTTAACTCTGTTTAAACCTGCCTGTTGTTGCCGATGCTCTCTGTCTTCGGGGTTCGGGAGCTGCCAGGCCATGCTTAGAGAAGTCACACTGTAACTGTCCCCAATCCCACCATCTCAGCCATTTATCTCCCTCTGCCTTCCAGAAATGCTGATGGAGCAGGGGTCCTGGGGGGTTGCTCTCCTGAGACACGGCTCTTCTGCTATGAGGCATGAGGCAGCCTGGCTCTACTGCAGAGACCCCACCTGTCCTTGAGCCTCAGACAGCAGCCCAGAAACCCGTGTCCAAGGGTGCCTGCAGCCCTCTGACATCTGGGCTTCTCCTGGCCTTTCCCCTGAAGGGCACACAGGGACCCCAAGCAAAAAAGAGGACCAAAATCGAAAATGCTTTCTCAGGGGTCCTTGCCACTATTCAGGGGCAGTGGTCTTTCCTGGTGTAGTCCGTGGGCTGGTTTGTGGCGAGCATGCTGTTTGCACACAAGGATCTCAGAGACCGCTCCTCTGGACGTGGCTGGGAAGGGGTTCTCTCTCCCGGTTACCTTTGTTATTGCTGTTTTGTTGTTCAGTTGTGTCTGACTCTTTATGACCTTATGGACTACAGCACCCAGGCTTCCCCATCCTTCACCATTTTCCTGGAGTTCACTCAAACTTGTGTCCGTTGAGTTGGTGATGCCATCCAATCATCTCATCCTCTGTTGTCCCCTTCTCCTCCTGCCTTCAATCTTTCCCAGCATCAAGACCTTTTCCAATGAGTCATCTCTGCATCAAATGACCAAAGCATTGGAGCTTCAGCCTCAGCATCAGTCCTTCTAATGAATGTTCAAGGTTGATTTCCTTTAGGACTGACTGCTTGATCTCCTTGAAGTCCAAGGGACTCTCCAGAGTCTTCTGCAGCACCACAGTTCAGAAACATTAATTCTTCAGCCTTCAGTCTTCATTATGGCCATTACATTTACTCCATCCTATTAGAAACAAGAAAAGAGACACACACACATCTTGACCAACAGGAAGCACAGGCTTGGGACCTGTGTTCTCTCTGTATCCTGACTGGGGGGCCCTCAGCAGCGTCCCTAAGTATCTCCACCTGTGAGTATGTCCTCTCTGAGGTTACATCTTCCTTTCACCCCTAATTCTTCATGTGACGGCTCAGGGGTCCACAGTCCATCTCCCCAACAGGCATGGTCTCTCAGGACTCAATGACCAGGTCCTGGCCCTTCAGACAAACTGGAGCAGCTTAGGAGCCTGTCTGTTGATTTGATAGACGAGGTATCCGAGACTGTTAAAGGTCATTTCCCCAGGATCACAGAGTCCATGTCCTGCTCAGCGCCTGGCTCTCAGGGGCCTCATTCCGAGTTCCCCACGACAGCAAGGAGCCTGTCCCTTCCCGCCGTCCTACCAGTCCTGTTGGTAGGTGCCAAATAAGCGTCTGCTGAACAACTGAGTGAGTGAATTAACGATGCCCTTTGCATCTGACCCTTCTCCATCTGCAGAGGCTGCACTGCCGGGCTGACCACCACCTCTGGAAAAGCCAGGCTTACAGACAAGAAGACTGCTCCCGGAGGAGCCGGAATCCACCCCCAACAAGATCCTAGCTCATGGCCCAAATAGTCCGATGGCAGGAGACCAGGCAGGTTTCCTCCTGGGTCCCCTGGGAGACCAACAGCGCCCTGAGCAGCAGGAGGGGGCCTGGGCTCGGGGGCCCGGCGAGGAAATGTAGTCGCGGAAAAGGCCCACCCGCCGCCCTGGACCCGAGCGTCCACGCGGCCTCGCTGAGCGCCCCTCCTGACACTTCTGTCTCTGCTCCCCTCCCGTCTGCTGTGTCTCTGCTCCGGAGGGAGCGTGTCTCTGCAGCGCCCCAGGGACCGACGCTGCAGCAAAGCAAACAGACTTTCGGCACAGATCCTGTGCATTGTAAACACGATTGTAAACAATATCAATCATTTGACCCAGAGCTTCTGCTTCGGGTGAATGAGAGTGTGCCGGGGAATAGGTGTGTGGGGCCTCAGGCATGCAGACACGTAAGCGTGGGTGTACGTGCCCTCACACGTACACAGTGTTGCTCTCAATTCCTACACGCAGATCAATGCAAATGTCATATCAGGGCTATTTCTGAACAATGGTTTGCGAAGAACACATCTTCACCCCTGCAGGCTGAGAGCAAACCCTCCGTCTCTCACTCTGCCCTGTTTCTCACCCCCTTTTGTCCTCTTTTGCAGCCTTGACAGCTTGTCAGCACATCCACCCCGTGGGACCACCATCAATTCAGCTTCATCCCCAGGACAAGTGTCTGTCCCGGAGTCCTCCAGCTCCCAAAGGTCTCCGCTGCCAGCTCAAGCCGTCTTTGCTGAATCCCAAGAAAAGTCACCTTCTGCATCCCGCAGTGCATACTGCTTGGGATCTGTTCTCTAATGGTTTCCAGCAACTTTCTTCCGATGAATAAAGCATCACACCATAATACTTGAGGTAAGACAAGAAATAAGAGGTGGCGTGTTTAGGGTAAGGTAGAAAACAATACAGAATAGTCTTCCTGGCTGCATTTAGACAATTCCATCTGTTCAACCAAAGGATGGCATAATCCTTCCACTTTTTCCAGTGATGTTTATGGATGACATTCTAGGCTTCCTCACCCACCCCACTGGCTTGGGGTGACCTCTCCTGGGCTGGACACCTTCCCTGAATACCCCTGGCTCAGCTGGAAAACACCTCCCTGGTCTCACCTCCTCACCTTTTCTTGCGTGCCTTCTTCCTTACACACAAAACCCAGAGAGCGAGGCTCCCTGTCTGTACACTTGAAGTCTGGTCGTTGTGTCCTAAGCCCTGGGGCTGAGAGGACAGGGGGACCTGATGGAAGAGACTGCAGAGAGGCAGTGCTTCCTCCAAAGGCCTCGAGCCCTGAAGTATGTTTCCCAAACCGGGTTTTTCCCAAGCATGTCGAGGAGCAGAAGCAGTAAGGATCTCGGGGACTGTAGGGCATGGAATAGCAACCACCTTCGTCCTCAAGAAACACTGGTGTTTTGGAACCACGCTGTTGATGTCGTTTACTGCAGCTGAAGACTGAGACTCGAGACAGACACCCTGGTTATCTTCCAGGCTTGTGAAGTTCTAATATGTGCTGGGTTTCAGCTCGATAGTTATTTCTCTCTTTTTAAATTGAAGTATAATTCATCTACAATGTTGTGTTATTTCTGCTGTACACCAAAGTGATTCAAATATATATACATATGTACATATTCTTTTGCATTTTTTCATATTTTTTCCACTATAGGCTGTTCATATAGGATATTGAGTAGAGTTCCCTGCACTGTGCAGTAGATCTTCGCTGTTTACTTTATGTATAGTACTGTATGGCTTTTAATTCCAAACTAATTCATCCCTCCCCACTACCGTCCCTTTCATAACCACAAGTCTGTTTTTTACGTCTGCAAGGCTATTTCTATTTTGTAAGTAAGTTCATTTGCACTATTTTCTTAGATTCCACCTACAAGTGATAGCATATGACATTTGTCTTTGTCTGGCTTAGTTCACGTAGTATGATCATGTCTAAGTCCATCCAGATTGCTACCAGTGACAACATTTCATTCATTTTTATGGCTGAGTAATATTTCATTATATATACACACCACTTCTCCCTGCATCCGTTTCGTAGCTATGTCTGAGCACACGGAGCAGCCAGGCACCAGAAAGTGTCGGGAATGCCAGGATGAAACCAAGCTCGTGGAGTGTTTATGGGTCAAATTTCACCAAAAGTCTAAACATGGAGGAGAGGAGCATGCAGAAGGCTGGGGGCAGGAGCCCAGCCTGGAGGTTCGCGGCCCCAAGCAGGAAAACAGCAACTTGTAAAACATCACTCAGTAGTCAGGTTCTGTCAGAACCCATTTTATTTGAAAGCCTGAGTTACCAGGAAGGAAGAGATGAACACCATCCTTGATGTGAAATTGTTGAAAACCACTGGTTGGAGTGCTCCCAGCCTTGCCAGATGCTTCAGCACAGCGCCGAGAGCAGCAGAAACCACCTACTTGCTTCACAGACTCCCCGCCCCCCCAACCAAAATACGTATGATACAATCCTGCTCTGAGTCTCCGTTCCAGGACTCAGCTACATAAATAAAAGTTCCAGGAAGAATAAATCTTTAGAGGCAACAGAGAGATGAACATTTTCAGACAGTTTCATAAACTTGTGAATGATATTTAAATATTGAGAATGCGAGCCCAGCTGGGCATGCTGTGAACTCCTCCGTCATGACAGCCTTGTCATAAACGCTGAAATTCATAAAACAATGGCCTCCTTCCTGGATCACAATACATTAATCTGGCTGACCTGCTGTCCTTAACTGCATGCTCCAAACCCAAACCCAGTGGAGTGTGTGCAGGTGTGTACATGCATTTGTAAGAACGTATGTATGGCTGTGCAGGCATCTTTGCAGCTCTCTCATTTTTATGATATTTACTTTGATTTTTATTTTTTTACCGAAGTATGTTGATTTCCAATGTTGATTCAGTTGGTTCAGTTATACATGTATGTACATTCTTTTCCATATTCTTTCCTGTTATGGTTTATCACAGGATATTGAATACAGTTCCCTGCGCTGTTCAGTAGGACCTCGCTGTTTATCCTTTCTATGTATGAGAGTTTGCCTCTGCCAGCCCCAAACGTCTGCTCCATCCCTCCCCTGCCCCCTTCCCACTTGGCGACCACCAGTCTGTTCTCTAGTCCACGAGTCTGTTTCTGTTTCATAAACAGAGTCCGTTTGTGCCGTGTTTTAGATCCCACACATAGGCAATATCATCCGGCATTTGCCCTTCTCTCTCTGACTTACTTCACTCGGTAAGATAAGCTCTAGGTCCATGCATGTCACTGCAAATGGCATTATTTTCTCCTTTCTTATGGAGCAGCTCATTTTTAGACGTGTCACTTCTTGGCTCCTTCTCCAGCTGGGAATTTTAAATGCCTTGTGTTTTGAGAAAACCTATAAGGATGAACATGTGGATTTTGGAGGGTGAGAACAAATAAGGAATACTGATACATTCTGGTTGATTATTTTGACAGTTTTGAATCCCTATAGTACTTTTAAAAGCAAATCTTGTGAAAGTTTTTATTCTGTTCAGTTGGCCAGAACAAAAAACAAACTCGAGAACAGTCTTCATGTTATGTATTGTGTGCTATTTAGTCTGGGCCCTTGGGCTATGAAAACCTGTCCACATCCATGGGGCATCAACACCTGTCTGGCATTAGTAACCAGTCTTGATTTGGAGAACACTGGGCTAAAACTCTGACATCAGAGAGGATCCTAACAGGCAAAAGGTTCTACTCCAACATCTAGAGACTTCCCAGGTGGTGACCGTGGTTAAAAAAAAAATAAATAAAATAAAAATAAAATAAACAGCAACAAAAAAACCTGCCTGTCAATGCAGGAGATGTGAGTTAGATTTCTGGGTCAAAAAGACCCCCTGGAGAAGGAAATGGTGACCCACTCCAGTCTTCTTGCCTGGAAAATTCCTTGGGCAGAGGAGTCTGGCGGGCTACAGTCCATGGGATCACAAGGAGTCGGACACCACTGAAGCGACTTAACACACAGGTTTTTCACCCTTTGGATGGAACTCTTCATGGTCTTGTGAAGTTCAGACTAGATAGTCAGTGTCTTTCCAGCACCCAGTGACCGACCCTGAGACGTGATGCTGCTATTTTTAACCCCATCATGTTGTGTAGACAGTCTAGGGTCCTTATAGGTGGCTTCATATAAACACTGTGTGTGACATTGAGGGGCATAAATTGTGGGCAGAGGTGACGGGGAGTAACAATGAGACCACAAGCAAATGTCAGAGACAATGGGTAAGAATACATTCAGGATCTGATACCATGCCAGCAGTCTAGAAGCCTCCAACACCACTCACAATGACGCTGACCTGGAAACCACCTGCGAGGTTGCAGGTGAGGACGTTAAGGTAAGGAAAGCCTGGAATACCCCCCAAAGCCGCTCAGTGACTAACTGGGTTTTCTGTCCTGGGGGAGCAGGGGAAGTCTGGGGCCTGCCGATGGCTGCCATGAAGCTTGGCCGCCATCTCGGTCATGAGGCTGGGCAGAGGCTGGTCTGAGCCTGCTTGCCCTCCCGTCCGTCACTTCTCTATTGTTAATCTAGAACGCGGGCGCCAGCCTCAGCCCACATAACAGATTTACACGTTTGTAAATCATGTCACTGTCATGCTTTTACTAAGTTATTTATTAAGCACTCTTCATGAGCAGAGGAGCTGGTGGGCTGCAGTTCTTGGGGTCGCCAAGAGTCAGACACCACTGAGCGACTCAGCACGGCACACGCATAGATGGTGGCTCTGGAAACACGTGAATGAAGCTTGCAACTCTCCTCTCTGCTGTGGGTGAGACAGACAAAATATACAGACAATGTTAGAAGTGTAGATTAAAACAAAACATGGTAACTAGTGTGGGGAGCCCCCGGGTGGAGGTTGGATTGCTGTTTTAAATGGACCATCAGGGAAGGTCTGACGGGAAGAGTAAAACCGAGCAGAGACCTGGAGGAAACGAGGGACAGGCAATTGCAGATCCTCTGGCTGAAGCCACTGAATATGATGGTCTATTTTAAATCCCCTGCACCACTCATCAAATTTTATTTCTCAGTCAAAGCTTGCAAAAACTTTCCAGGAAGTTTCAAAGAACTTTCCCTCTGCAGCAAAATGCAGTAGCAGTTCTGCTCTAAAAGCACTGAGGAATGAACAGCCCCTCTGGCTGTAAACCTAATGTCTGCAATTTATTGTGTACCCATCTCAGGTGGTAAAATAAATACACCACATTGCACAGACACAGACAGAACTTCGTCATGAAGGCAGAGCATGCAGACAGCGATCAGGGTCTCATGAAAAAAAATTCAAGATGTCAGCAAGCCAGTTATGTGTGATCACAAGCAAGTCACTTAAAAATCTCTGAGTCTCAGGTTATCCACATGATAAAGTGAGAACGCATCTGCTATGCCTGGAGTGTAGAGTATCTGGGAGCTGCAAGGACATGATGGATGAGAAGATGCTCAGAGTATGAAATCATTCCCCCGAGAGGGTCCTGCACTTGGTGCAGGAGCCTCAGAGCTGGGAAAGCTACAGTCCCTGTACTTGGGTTGCTGACAACAGAGGGTAAACAGATGCGGGCAGAGCCACGGCTGAGACGTGGCTGAAATACACAGGAGGGGCTTCCAAGTATAGACATGCGGGGCACGTGGTGGGTTTCCCACCCTGGAAAACCTCCTGTGACCCACTGTTAAACATGCTGAACTACATGTAAAAACAGCATGTTAGGGGTGTAGTCAAGCTTGCATAATATCCCAGGGAGTCCTCATGGCCCAAATCCACGCTGTGCTGATGCTGTGACTGCCTCAGAGGGACTCGATGACCCTGGACCCTGGAGAGTTGGGTCCTGAGGGAGGCAGGGGGATGGCCCTAGGAGAGGGGCTGGGATCAAGACCCTTAAAAAATGCCACCTCCTGGTAGAGGGAGCGGATGAGCAAAGAAAACACTGCCTCCCAATGGAGACCATGGATGAAACAGGAGCTGCCCCTGAGAAGGGGAGGCTAGGTCTCAAGGGGCTGTGTGTGTTAACTCTGCACTCAGTAGCTTTCACTCCCAGGCACGTGGCTGAGGAAAACACACACCCGCCCTGGTGGTGCTGCCACACCAAAACAAAAAAGACAAAACTACCATCCATGAGTTCCCAGGATTTCAAAGGGCACAAAATCACCAGAATCAGGTAAAACACACCAACAGTGAAACATATGGTTTGTGGGCGGAGAGGTGGAAGACATATACACAGGTTTAATATTTAAATAAATAGGTATAATACGTTTAAAGAAAATAAATTTTTGAGTAAAAATGTATTAAAAGAATGAGAAAATCAAAAAAGATCAGGCATATTTGAAAAGCAAATAGAATTTTCAAAGTGAAGCATCTCATCAATTGAATTTAATTCTTAAAGAATGGGTTATACTGAAGGTTCAAACTATCTGAGCAGAAGACAGTTGAATACAAAATAGGTCTCAATAAACCACCAGAAATTCAACACAGAGCAATTCAGATACAGGAAATATGAAAGAAAGTTCAAGTGGAGTGGAGGACAGAGTGAGAAAACCAGCTACATTTAAACTTGACTTCTCAAAAAATATATAGAAAAAATATATAGTTGGGCCTATGGTTTTTCCAGTGATCACGTACAGATGGGAGAGGGGACCACAGAGAGGGCTAATAGCCAAAGAACTGATGCTTTTGAATGGTGGGGCTGGAGGGGACTCGGGAGTCCCTCGGATGTCGGGGAGATCAGACCGGTCAGTCCTGAAGAAGGTCAGCCTTGAGTGTTCACTGGAAGGACTGATGCTGGGGCTTAAGTTCCAGTTCCTCAGTCACGTGGTGCGAGGAGCCTGCTCATTGGAAAATACAGATGATGGGAAAGATTGAAGGCAGGAGAAGGGGAAGACAAAGAGAGGACGAGATGGTTGGATGGCATCACAGACTCAAAGGACATGAGTTTGAGCAAACTCAGGGAGATGGTGAAGGATAAGGAAGCCTGGCGTGCTGCAGTCCATGAAGTCTCAAAGAGCTGGACCAGACTTAGTGACTGAACAACAACAGCAAAAAAGGGGAAGGAAGGAAAGAAAGGAAGAAAGGAAGGGAGAAAAAGTAGAAAAAGGCACAACTGAACATAATGGCAAAGACTTTTTCAGAATTAACACAATTAACATATGCTGATAGCTTAATAGATCCTAATCCAGATAAGTGAAATGAATTAATATCAAGATACATCAGTGGAGAACCCTAACTCAAAGGAAAAGGAGAAGACTGCAGAAGCATCCAGATCACCTGCAAGGAGGTGGCTTGAAATACAGCTTATATTTCAACAGTAACAATGGGAACCAAAGGGAAGTGGAATTCTGTCTCCACAGAGTTACACTCACATTTACACCTGGGAAACCACTATTCAACAATGAAGGTAAAAGACATTCTTAGATAATTAACACTGGGAGAGTTTATCTCCCTAAAGAAATGCCTAGTATATTTATTTCAGGGGGAAGGGAAAAGGTGGATAAAGGATTACTGACCAAAAAAAAAAAAAAAAAAAGAGAGAGAGAGAAAAAAGTAAATGGTAAGCCTAAACAAACATTGACTATAGAGGATAATCATGATGGGTAATTTCTATAGCTACGGTGCTGTTAATTAATCATCAAAATAGAATTTGAAGATATCTCCTAGGCACACAGGTGTGATTCACCAGAAAGGAGGAAAAATTGTAAAACTGGGTGGTGGGGTACCTGCCCTGCACCAGGTACAGGGGTTTCAGAGAGGGAAGGCACCTTGGCCCTTCCCTTGAAGAACCCAAACCCCACAGAGGTGAAGAACTTGCAGACGGGTGACTGGCGACACTCTTGCTCACGTCATGGGATGTTTGGAACCTCTTGCTTCATGCGGCTGACCCCACGAGTGCTCACAAGGACTCCTGAGAACTTCCTGTGGGGATGTCACGGGATTGGTCCCTCTGTCTTTCAGCCTTGCCCATTTCCTCAACGTTTTCCATGCAGTCTCTTCCTCACAGTCATGTTCCTTTGAGTAGCTTCTGTCAGCAAATTGCCTTGAGGGAGCAGCTCTATCCTCAAGGTCAAGTCTAGGCTCCTTGGCATTCGTGGCTCTTGAATTCTGTCCTCCAGTCTTCCCAAGCTCAGTTCCCAACTGTGGGATTGGTCCCCAAGCCCAGCTCTCTTCCAACACACAAGTGTGTGTGCACACAGACACCCACACGCGGGTGCTTGCATGCATGATCACATGTACACACACAGGCAAGGACTCACACAAACACACACGCGTGATGATACTGCCTGGTTCCCTCCATTGTCAATGTTCTTTCCACCACCCAGGCCCTAGAGACCCTCGTATCCTCTGCAACTCCTACCCCCGCATACGTTTTGCCCCTCCTTGTCTGAGTTATTGTTACAGAACAATGCTTGTGTCCCCAAAATTCATGTGTTGAAACCCTAACTCCCTATATGGCCATATTTGGCAAACAAGATCTTCCAAAAGCAATTAATGCTCATTGAGATCATGAGGGTTTGGTCCTAAACCCAAAGGATTAGTGTGCTTATAGGAAAAGAAAACTCCTCTTTCTCTCTCTCTGGGCACAGGTACCAGGGGAGAGCATGTGCGATGCAGCAAGAAGGTGGCCGCTGCTACCCAAAGGGAAAGTCTTCACCGGAAGTCAGCCCTTCTGGTACCCGGCTCTCAACCTTGCAGCCTCCAGAACCGTGAGCAATCCGCGTCTGGCGCTTTTTCGCAGCAGCCCGGGCAGACGACCACAGCTGTGAGCACCCATATGGGTGCTCGAGGCGCGCTCTGTTCACTGCTCCCTCCACACCAACTGTTCTGCACGTCACTTGTCTAGTTACTTATTTGTCCCCTGTGTCCTACAAATGACTTTAAGGGCCAGCCTTATGCTTTATTGACTGTATCTCCTGCACAAGGCAGAATTCCAAGAACAGAATAACCCAAGTGCTCAGAGGACGTTTGATGAGGGAACAAAAGGTTCCCAATGTCAGGACAGTGGTCTGGCTAAGGCAGTCGGGCACAGACATTAAAAGATGTAACCATGTGTGTGCTTCCGATTCTGTACAAAACAAAAAGTGTGTTCAAAGTGATCTCTCTTCTCTTGATATTCCATGTGCTTCTTGGCTTCTTTGTCATCAAGATTAATATTTATCAGAATAATTATTTTCAAATAAGATAATAACCAATATTTCAAGCATAAGCCTTCTGACACATGCAGGGAATTCTGCATAGTTTCAAAACCATTCATCAAATCCACTCCGGCTTGAGACAAGTAAGAATAAAGTGCCTGAGTTAGAATTGATTGTTTATTCACTGGCTTACAGACCATGCATGGCACATTGGATACCGCAGAGCTCAGTCTCTGGACACTCTGTGGACATGAAGATCCATGGGACATCTTGGAGACTGAGGTATGTCCTCAGATACACCTGTCATCAGGCGTGCCCAGCCTTTGTCACTTTAGTCAAGAAAGTTCTCCCTAATGGGTTCTTTGAAAACATTCTGTTCCACATGGATGCAACTAGAGATTATCGTACTAAGTGAAGTCAGAAAAAAACAAATACCATATGATATCACATATATGTGGAATCTGAAATATGACACAGATGAACCTGTCTCTGAGACAGAAACAGCCTCACGGATATAGAGAGCAGACTTGGGGTTGCCAGGGGGGAGCGGGTTGGGTGAAGTGGAATTTTGGAATTAGCAGATGCAAACTATCATATATATATACTATTATATATAGGATGGATAAACAAGAAGGTCCTACTTTATAGCACAGGGAACCATATTCGTATCTGCAATAATAAGCTATAGTGGGAAAGGATATGAAGAAGAATATATATATGTGAATCACTTTGGTGAACAGCAGAAATTAACATAGCATTGCAAATCAACTATAATTCAAGAAGAGAAGCAGACACTAGCCTGCACACCTCTGAGGAAGAGTTTTTGTTCCCCTCTTGGACCACATTCAAAGCAATGACTCTTCATTTGGTTTTAATCCCTCTAAATGATTTGTTCATCAGGCCTGGGCTGGTTGAACCTTGGCCACTGACCTTTGCCAGCTTGGCACCTAACCTGTGTCCAGCCTTCCTGTGAGGATCATTAAGCGCCTGTCCCTCTGTTGACTGCTCAGCGGATGGCACAGAACTGCACAATTAACAAAAATTGAAAAATAGGTTTATTTTTCACCTAGCAGAGGGGTTGAAGAATGCACATGGTTTTGAGATTTTTAAAGATTTTTTTAAGATATAAAAACTTCTTTGGAAGAATGTTCCTTATTAGAAGGACGGCAGAGAAAAACCTCAGGTCTCAGGGGAAGTATTTGAAGCCCAAGTTCCATAATGATTTTCAAGTTCAAAGTTGGGCTGCTCTCCTTTTGTTAATGAAGCACTCCAGCCCCAGGCTCTGCAGGTGGCTGTGACAGCCCCATTAAGATGGAAGCACCTGTTTCCTTGTTAGAGTGTCACCTGCCCGCCCCTCTCCATTTGCGGCGAGTCAATTAGTGTGGGCAGCCGTGAGGAAGACCACAGCGACTCCCGTCCTCATCACTCCTGCTCCAGCGTGGGGAAGGGGCTCCAGGGTCAGGGGCAGAGAGGCAGCGGGTTGATGCAAAGAAACACGTGCCTCCTTATCCATGAGAAATACGGCTCCCTCTTAGGGAAGACCTTTAAGGAAATTCACGTGGTTTTAACAATCAAGCCCATGAGCACACAACTGCACATCGTTTATCACAATTTGTCTCTTTTCAAATAGGCCTCAGTCTGGGATGGAAATAGCATAGTGTCCAAACGATTTCTCCTTCACATAGGGGCTTGTAGTCATCATCAGAGATCCTGGATTTGGGGCTCAGAAATAGCCATCTCCTGTCATCCTGCACCCAAGCCCTCTGCAGAAGAGGTTCTCTTCCTGGAGAGGCTCAGAGAGAAGGCATCGGTACCCTCCCCAATGCTTGTTCCTCCCCAGAGTTAGCCCCCCAAGAAGCACCTAGCCCTGACCTCCTCCTCTCTGTCCTCCAGGCTCCAGACTGAACCTGGTGATTTTGGCACCAGCTCCGTGGCCATTGGTGAGCCTGGCCCCGCGGGGCATGCAGAGAAAGCAGGACCGTAGGTGAGCTCTCTCCTCCGTTTAAAGATTCCAGCGAGCCCCTCTTTGCCTCCCTTGGTAAATCCTGAAGGCCTGCCGATGGTGTTGAGAGCCAGCCCTCAAGATTTCAGATCCTCTCCCAGCCCATCTCGCGGGTCTCAGCAGGCCTCCCCTTCTCCCTCTGGCATGAGCCAGTCTCTGCACGCCCATGGTTTTCTGGTCCTACCTTGTCTTCCTCAAATGCCCCCTTCTATGATTTAATCCACCCAGCTTCCACTGATCCCCAAGTCTGACCCCTTTGTGACCCTCACTGGCCCTTCAGAAGAGCCCATGTCTCTTCTTCATGGACCCTTTATCAGCTTAGGAGGGGGGACCCCTGAGAAACCACCCCCTGGTATTGTGAGACTCTGCTTCAAATGGTGGCTCTGCCCCTGGAGACCCTCTCCATCCTTCAAGACTCAGCTCAGGCCTGCTCTTCTGAAAACGTCCTCAAGACCCCCAGGTTCCCAGTCTGCTCAGGCTGCTTGTTATATTCACGAGGGGCCATGAGCTGTGTTTACTTCCCTCAGTCCCGGAGGCAGGAAGACCAAGATCAAGGCCCCAGCAACCTTGGTGCCTGGCGAGGCTCTTCCTGGTTTGCAGACGGCTGCCTTCTCACGTGTCCTCAGCTGGCGAAGGCAGAGCCTCTCTCCTGCCCCTTCTTAGACGGGCACGGACCCCACGTCTGGGGCTGCACCTGCACGAACTATTCCCCTCCCGCAGGCCCACCCCAACACCGTCACGTCGGGGATGAGGCTCTAACGTGTGAGCGTCCGAGGTGACGAGCACCACTCCTCCTGTGACTTCCTGGCCCCTCTCCTTCCTGTTATGGTTCTTCGCAGGCTCCCCATCCTCACACACAGGCCTGTGGCCTGACGTCCAGGAAGGCCCCCACGCCTTTCTCTGGCCGTTGTTTCCTACTTTAATCAGAAGCACACCTTAGGGTCACCGAGTGTCCCCTGCTTTAGTTTTGCATGACCAGCCGCATCCAGAGTTGTGGGGGAGAAAGAACCATTACTCAATTCCCGTTCCCAACTAGACACGTGGCTGAGTCCCCAGCAAACACGGTCCCGGGCTCGCGGTGGGGCAGACCAGGTGCATACAGGCCCCAGGCCCGGGTCGGTCTATGCTTGGGAAGCGCCCTCCCTGAGCCCGTCATCAGCATCCAGGAGCAGGAAGGAGGACGTACATGTCACTGGCACATCGAGGTGCCCAGCCAGAGTGCCCCCCAGAATGTCCAGCTCTGGCGTCAGCCATCAGCCCCCAGTGACACCTGGGTTATCCAAAGGAACTTGAACTTGGTCTCGAAAAGTTCCTGTGAGTAAAAGAGAGCAGGAGAAGGGGGAAGAGGAAGGGGCTGGCATTCGTGGGGTGTCCCCCAGGCTCTGTGCTTCTCTGGGTGCCCCCCTCTATCCTCACCACGACTCCCCAGAAGCACACGAATGTCCCATTTCACAAGTGCGGAACCCAGCGCTTAGGTTCAGTGGCCGGTGGCAAGGCTGGGGCAGAGCTTGAGTCCTCTGGTCCCCGGGCCTGAGACCGTCTGCCCTGGGGCCGGGGCCATGGAGCTCGGCGGAGCGTGCAGAGGTCATCAGGGCTGCTGTGACGGGAACGTCCTGGTATCAGCCCCCGACCCTGCAGGACCCCCTCCAGCTCCCTGCCTGCTGCTGCTGTGTGTGCCCTGGGTCCACACTCGGACATCTTCACCTTCCGCCCAAGACCACCGCCGCCGCCCCACACCAATCAGTGAGGCCGGCTCTGCTCGGATCAATTTCAGTTCATGTAAAATTTAGGAAGTCTTAGCGGGGAGCGAGCACTGACCTTTCAATGTGTGCGAGTGGGGGGACTGACTTGAAATCAGGTCAGTTCTTTCTGGATCAGGACACTGTTTCCACGGCCAGAGCTCCGGGGCTGAGCCGGCGTCCACACCGCCCAGGGTGATTCTGCTTCAGGCTGGTTTTCTCTCCCTGTTCTGCTGGGCAACACCGTGGGGCGTGACACAGCCCCTCCAGGCGTCCCCCGCAGCCTGACCCTGGCTTCATTAAGGACCAGTACGGGGCTAGGGAAGAGCGTCAGTGGGTGAGGCTGCCGGAGGATACCGGCCCCTCCAGCCTCGGCTTCAGACTGCAGGCGGAGGTCTAGGCTGGGGTGGAGGGGAAGGGGTCAGGAACTCGCAGACTGCAGCGTCTGGGCCTGGGCTAAAGGTGGAGAAATTACCACTCAGCAAATGACTTCTTGTCGCCCTTTCAAAGAACAATGAAACTATTGTTCTGGGCCAATGCTTTGGGTTTTGTTTTTTGTTTTTTTTTTTAATTTTTTTTCAATTTAAATTTGAAGGAGTAAGAGTTTGATATATATATATATATTTGCACTTACTTTTTTATTTAATTTTTTCTCTCGGGATCATAAAGTGAAAGTATTTAAATTCATATTTCAGGAGATAAAAGAAGCCTAACATCTTTCATCCACTTTTATGCATTCTTACTAATTTTTTTTTTTTAACATTTTTTACTGGCATCCTGAAGGGTGCAATTTCATGAGTCAGGAGAATAAATAACAGATAAAAATAAATGTCGTTCTCAGCAAAGGTGTGAAATTTCCTTAGGGGTGAAAAAAATAATGAATGCATGGAAGAGGCGACAGAGCCTCCGGACAAATCCTAGCAGGAAGTGGGGTGAGGGGTGTGGACAGTGCGTGGATTCAGCACCCCCAGGGAGAGCCTGCCCAGGGAACCCCCCAACCCTGAGGACACGCTTCCGAGAAGGCGGGTGGTGTCGGGGAACGCCCTCACATTTCACAGCCCGAGTCTTGCTTGGCAGCTTCATTGGACACCCGGAGAGGCAGGGCTGCAGGGGATCGAGACGATCAAGAGGATGATTTTGCTAACGGAGACTTTTCAGAGCTTGCGACATGCAGGCAGCGTTGCAAGCATCTCATGTGCATCATCTGGTTCCATTTTCCTGAGATTTAGCTCACTGATGACTGAGTGGAGACGAGTATCCTTCCTCATAGCATCGCTGGATTTAAGGGCATGGCATGCGCGGAACACCCCGAGTGGTGAACGTGCTGCACACGATGGCCACGGTCACCGCGGCTGCTCATCGGCCACCCTGAGACGTCCCCGCGTTCCAGCTCTGCCCAAAGCCCATCCTCAAGCCCTGAGCTCGGCAGGACGAGAACACTGGGGCGCCTTGATTATGAGAGTCAGATCCCCGTGTGATGCTGGCACCCTGGGCCCCGCGGGGAACGGCTCCTCTGCCACCAACTCATCCCTCTTCCGCCCCCACCCCTGTCAGGGTCAAGCTTCAAAGACCTCACACAGCCTTCCAGACCTTTCCTCAGGGCAGAGCTCCTCTAGACACGGGCACTGAAACCCAAGGAAGCAGCGGCAGTGTCTGGATTCCCAAAGCGCGGCTGAGCTGGGTCGGGCCTGTCCACCCTCCTCCCTACACCTACAGGCTGGAGCCTCAGTGTTCGCTGCACAATCCTGAAGTCACTTTAGGGCTGATGGTTTCAAGGTGAAAGCCCACACGTGACTTGTAGGTCCTGAATTAGGGGGGGCCGGATCTGGGCGGCCGGCTGTCCCGAGGAATCTCCTGGGAAGTGCCATCCGGCTCCGCCTTGAAGCTGGTCCTTTGGCAGCTTCTGAATCGCCCCCAGGGCTTCCTGCTGAACCAGCCCTGGGGCTCAGACACTCCCGCAGGACTTGGAGGACCCTCCAAGGTTCTGGGCCGCGGGGTGGCAGGGAGGGGGCAGGCGGGAGGTTGCCTCCAGAGCAATGGGGAGGGTGGTGTGGGCGCCAGGGGCGAGGGCGGCCCTGCAGAGGCTCACAGTCCCCACGGGCTCCCCGTCAGGGGCAGCCCACGCCTGACAACCCCACGGTGCCTTTCTGAGTGCTGCCGGGAATAGCAGCAGCCTAATAAGGCAAAAACCCTTTGCTGTCTTGTCGTTGCCGAGAGATCAGTTACAGAGGGAAAGCCTGCCACAGACTTCAGTGACGCTGTCAGTGAGAGAATCGTCCCTCTAGGAACCCTGAGCTGGCAGTGCTGGGACCACGTTCCCCTCCTGTCCGGCCTCTTCCCAAGGCTGGCGGAGGTCCTGGGGCCTCGGGGAGCCTCGCTGGGCGTCCCGGGTGTGCTGGCTGTTAGACAAGGTGTCCATCTGCCAGGGGCCGGGGAGGGTTGCACTGCTGACACGGGGGTGGAGGAGGGTAGGTGGGGGGCAGGAAGCCCTGGGGGAAGCTGGGAAGGAGGCTGAGTGCCTCCAGGGTTCCACAAACAGCAGAGGTTTGCACCGGCCACTGTGCCCCAAGAGCGGCAAGTGAAGACAGTTAGCCAGCCATCACAGACAAGCTCCAGGAGCCAGAGATGCTCGGAAGGGTGGCGAGAGGGGCGGGCTGACCCTGAGATGCAGTAGCCATCATCACCCACCATGTGTGGTCCCCGTGCAGCCAAGCATGCCTGGAGCCCTTCCGGGGGCTGTGCCGGTGACCCTGGATAGGCAGGAAGGCTGTGCGCATCTCCCTTTGGAACCACGGTCCTCAGTCTGTCGGGCAGGTGGAGGACTCTGTTGTGCCCCCTGTCCCCCGCCAGCCTGCGGCCTCCCTGCTGGCCCGTGCACGGAGTCCAGGTGGACTTGCTCCCATGCAGGGCCCCACTGGCGTCGGCCACAACCGTCCCAAAGAGCTGCAGCCTCTGGAGAAAGACTGTGCACGGCTGGAGAAGGCAGCACCCAGGGCTGGCGGAGATAGAGGCCCATGCGTGTGGCCCGAGGCTCACAGCGGCAGAGAGACAGCCACGGGAAGGCTCGTGGGCCCAACATGGCCCCAGAGCCTCCCTCTCGGGAGGCTTCCTTCCAGCAGCAGCCAGGACCCCGCCCTGCGTGGAAATGTACCCAGTCGGAAAACAGATCGACTTGGCTCCGCAGAGCGGCAGGTCAGGAGAAAGATGCTCTGTCGGAAGTCCAGCCGCGGCTTTGTGGACGGTGCTGCCGTCCAGAATGGGGAGGGAGGCTGGCCCGGACCAGAGGCGCCCCGCAGGGCAGCAGGCAGCAGCCTGTGGGCTGACCTCGAGGCCAGGCCCTTCGTCCCCTGGCTAGGCCTTCCTGAGAGGCCAGCTGGGTGAGAGCCTCGGCACAGCGTCCTGCTCCCAGTCTGCGTGGGCCGACTCTGTCTTCTGGGTGAGCAGCTGACCTGAGCCTCTCTGGGTCACAGACCCACATTCTCAGAGCCAGCCTCTTACCCCTGCGTGCCTGCCCTGGCCTCTGGGGGGTGACCGCCCTGGGGCACGTGGCTGACACTGGGACTCCCCAGGGATGCTGCCAGCCCTCAATCTCCGTCCCTGCTCAGGGTCCCTGGTCCCGGGGCAGGCCTCCCCACCCACGATCAGGATGGAGCATGTGCACACGCATGTCAGAGTGGGCCCGGTGCTCTTGGGGGCTGTGGATCCACAGGTGAGGGACCCCGGCTTCACCCTAATGTCGTTCCTGCCTCGGTCGCTCTGCACCACAGCCATTCAGGCATTAACTCACCATGAAAATGCCCACAGCGCAGGCCAGGCCTGGCGGGGGAGCCTCACACGCTGTCCAGCCTCCCGGGCCCGAGTAAGCTGGGGGGCAGGTGAAGTCGGCCACCTGCACTCACCCGATCCTCCGGCCCATGGCGCGTTGCTCCGCTGCGTGCCCAGAGCCCTGGAGGTGGAGGTCCTGGCGGGCTCCAGGACCTAAGTCTCAGCTTCCCCGCCCTCTTAGGATGCACCAGCTGATGCTGGTCTCCATGCTCTGGCCTTTACTAGTCTCTGAGCCATTGGCTCCCACTTGTGGAACTGGAGGGATCCCCCCAGGCCTGGGGCTTTCTCACTGTGGCAAGGAACAAACTGCAGATGTAGAAATGGCTGCAGTCTGCTCCCATTAGGCTGGTCGGCTAAAAGCCAGTCCACCGCCCTGAGGGCGGAGGACCACGTCCTTCATTCCCCTGACCCTGGAGCCCCAGGGCGACCGGGCGGAGCTCGAAGCGGGCCGTGAGCTCCCCTGGGGCTTTGGGTCGATCGGTTCATCTCTCTGAGCTGGATTCGCCCATCTGCACAAGCAGGCTGCTGCTGAGGGACTAAATGGAGACAGTGATGATGATGGTAAAGCTGCGGCTTCCGGGCCTGGCAAGCCAAGTGGGCACGGAGCGTGAGCTGTCACCATCGTGAGCGAGCAGAGGACAGCAGAAGGCCAGGAGCCGCAGCCGTGAGGGTGGAGAGGGGCGAGCAGAAGGGAGCCGGGGCCGACCAGCAGGGCTCCCAGGGGGCCGAGCAGGCAGCCTGGGAGAGGCACTCCCCCCACCCTCCAGGAGAGAGAGCCCCGGTCCTTCGCTCAGAGGAGTCCGCTCGGGTCAGGTGCGGATTCCCCCCGGCCCTGCCCCAGCCTCCAACCCCAGCTCCGGGGAGACCGTGGGCAGCAGCTCACCGGGCACCCCTCCTGCCGACTCCCGCGAGCCGACCTGGGATCGCGTGCCTCACGGGGCGCTGCCCTGCACCCCCTCTGCCTCCCGGAGCTTCCTGGAGTTTCCTCTGCAGTAAAGACAGTACTCTGCTTTTGCTTTTATTTTATTTTATTTTTTTTTTACAGATTAATGACTGGAGAGCATCTCCTTGTGGGACTCCAGCACCCTCTGTTCACAGACATTCCCTTTGATTCCTGGCCTTCTGCGGCCATGAATACCCTGGTGAAGCCTGCCACCATGAATACCCCTGTCGTATATTACATGGCACATGTGTAAGAATGTTTGTGCAATAAATTCCTAGAAGCAGAACTGCTGAGTCAAAGGGAGAAAACTCAGTAATTTCACGAGTGTTGCCAGACTGTCAAAGTGGTTGGAAAATTTTACACTCTCCTGGGTGATTTATAAGCGTGACTGTCTACCAGCACCCTGCCAACTTACGGAGACATCAGTGGGGTTTTTGGTTTATTTATTTTTTTTGTCTTTCCAACCTGCTGAGTTGAAAACAATATCTTATTATAGTTTCACTTTTTCTAGTCTTTTGTGATGAACTGAGAATCCCTTCTTTTGCTTAAGCAATGTTTGCATCTCCGTTTTTGGCCAAATCTTCACTTATGTCTTTTCACTGTTTATTGAGTTAGAATTTTTCTTAATGTTTTGATAACTATCTTTACATTTTAAGAAAATTATCCCTTTGTAATGAATATAGACATAAATCTTTATCTGTATAGCAACATATATCTACACTTTTAAATTTTATTTCTGTTTTCTTTCTTTATGTCTTTTGCCATACTGTTTAGAACATTAATAATGTTGGTGGGATTCATCGTGTTTTCTTCCGGCTCTTAGTGTCAGCGGTAGTCTCTTGGAGAGGGCTCCCTTACTCTAAAACCATTTCCTAACATGTCCCACGTGGCGTGTTGAGGGCGGGCGTTGTTTGGGACTTGCTGCCTGCGGGTGTGGGCGGGGCAGTGCGGGAGAGGCCCCCGAGTCCTGCTTTCAGAGGGTCTGGTCTCCGCCGGGCCCCACAGGAGGCTCTGCAATGCAGCTGGCAGCACGCGCCTCTGCCCCGCTCAGGGGCAGACAGAGTGCACCGTCCATCCCCAAAGGACACTGGCTGCAGGTGGCTCCCAGGCACCCTGGGTCCCCACAGACAAGGGGACCCTCTAGGGAAGTCAGTGGGGACCCTCGGCACCCAGGTCTGCAGCAGCCGGGTAGGTGTGCACAGCCTGGCACAGGGGCCTGGGGAGGTCTCCGTCAGCCACACTTCCCTCCCTCCCTCCTCCCTCCTCCCCTCCTTCCCTCCTCCTCCCTCCTCCCCTCCTCCCTCCTCCCCCCTCCCTCCTCCTCCTCCCTCCTTCCCTCCTCCCTCCTCCTCCCCCTCCTCCTTCCTTCCTTCCTCTCTCCTCCCTCTTCCTCCTCCCTCTTTCCCTCCTCCCCTTCTCCCCCTCCTTCTTTCCTTCCCTCCTTCCTCCCCCCTCCTATCTCCTTCCCTCCTTCTTTCCTTCCCTCCTTCCTCCCCCCTCCTATCTCCTTCCCTTCTCCCTCCTCCCCTCCTCCCTCCTCCTCCTCTTCCCCCCTCCTCCTCCCTCCTCCCCTCCTCCCTCCTCCCCTCCTCCCTCCTCACCCTCTCCCTCCTCCCCTCCTCCCTCCTCCTCTCCTCCCTCCTCCTCCCTCCTCCCTCCTCCCCTCCTCCCTCCTCCTCCTCCCTCCTCCCCTCCTCCCTCCTCCCCTCCTCCCTCCTCCCCTCCTCCCTCCTCCCCTCCTCCCTCCTTCCCTCCTCCCCCTCCTCCTCCCTCCTCCCTCTTTCCCTCCTCCCCTTCTCTCCCTTCTTCTTTCCTTCCTTCCTTCCTCCTTTCCCTTCTAGCTTTCTTTCTTTTATATCTTTAAGCAATCCACTGAGAATTTATTTGATGTGAGTCATAAGGTAAAATCTCATCTGATTACTTTTTCTTTACAAGTAGCCATGCTTATCCTCCACACATTTATAGAATTTTCCATTTCCCCCACTGCTTTAAAATGATGCCTTTATCGTATGTTAATCTCCTATGTGCACTTGGGTGAACTTCTATAGTATACATTTCACTGCACTGATTGATCTATTTATATTCCAATGCCACATTGCTTTAATTAGTGTAGCTTTATGTTATGATAGCTGGTAAGTAGTGAAAATTCTGACTCTCTTTAAAAACATGTCTCTCTTAGATATTCTTGCTAGTCTATGCAAATAGTTCAACTTGAGACTACATATTTATTACATGTATTATGTATGTATATGTATGTGTGTATACACACACACACTCCACACTCACAGCACTGGAGATATAAATGAGTGTGCAATCATGACTAGGATAGTATACACTTGTGAGATCACTTTAAACTCACATATTTCTCAAGAAAATCATGTATTTCCCAGACATCTAGGTGCGTCTAGGCTGCTTCTCCCAGATCATCATTTGACTTTCCATTTGTTCAAAAATTCTCTGGGTGAATCCTTTAGCATTGTTTAACACTCTTCTTTGCATAATTTTGCACATCTCTATTTGGGTTTATCCCTACACACTTTTATAATTTTATGCTCCTAATAAAAATAGAATACTTTCTTTAATTTTATCTGTCTATACTTTTAAAATATGAATTTTGACACATCAAAATGATGTAACACACCCACATGCATATATGAAAGACAGAAAATCATGAGAAAAATTACAGAAATGAGAGAATAGAGACATTAAATTATGAAAATATGAAAATAGAAGATGGGCAGGTGAAAATTTTAGCATCACTCCGACAGGAAAAGAGATATCAGCATTCTTGGAGGTGCAAATAAATCTATGAGCAAAGAAATTCGACATGGGA
Source organism: Cervus elaphus (assembly GCF_910594005.1). Classification (NCBI taxonomy): domain Eukaryota; kingdom Metazoa; phylum Chordata; class Mammalia; order Artiodactyla; family Cervidae; genus Cervus; species Cervus elaphus. The sequence goes on from NC_057836.1 coordinate 2,236,365, forward strand.
GCTTTGGGAATTCATGTCTGGAAACAGTGAATCTGAGCAGGCAGTTTCTGGTGGTAATTTCCTGGGTATGAGTTATGTGCGGTTTTTATCAGCAGACTTTGTCTCATTCTCTCCACGGGACCTCTGGCTGGCCCGAGGAACTCGAGGCTCATTTGTAAGTGACTGTGTGTGGCCAGTTCCTGAATCAAGGGGTGGAGACGCCCAGTCAGTGATGAGTCTGGACTTTATCTTTAAGCAGACTGAACAATTTGAAAGTGAACTCCAACATTCACCTGCTCATACTGGAAAATGAAAGGTGGGAATAGAATGTTCCATAAGAAAAGATTTTTGGATTCAGAATAGGACATGATAGATAAAAGATTTTTTTTTAAAGCCGTATGTGAAGGTAACATTTTCACATCTATGTCGATAAGTGAGATTGGTGTGTATTTTTCCTCTGTGCTCTTGGACTGTTTAAATAGCAAGAGCGACTGAGTCAGAGGAAAGGAACCCTTTTGTGCCCTAAAGAAGGCTTCTGGAGCCAATTAGGGTTACAGGGAACGGCGATCAAGCTGTGGGAAGCACGCTGTGTTTTATTAGCGTGGAGGGAGAAAATAGAACAAGGCAACACGGTCTTAGGAAGAAAGTTTCCGGAGAAAAATGCTGAGACTCATTATTGTTCAAGAGTCAGAAACAACGTTTGGAAGAAAATGGAAGATAGAATAAACTCAAGAGAAGTAATATAAATAGCAAAGCTTTGTGTTCCTGTTTCACATCAAGAACTTGTCTGAGGATTGTGTGATAATTCTCTTTTGGTTTTGGGAGAAATCCAAATATGGGCAACATGAAAATCACTTAAAAAGCAGCGTTTGAGAACAAAATGACATGATGCTGGGAAGGGTTTCGAAAGCCGTAAAGTGCTATTAAAATGTTAGGAGACACCTTTGTTGTTAGGTAGCCAGGTTGTACCAAGATCTGAGCACTTTTTCATTAAAGGGTCACCATTAATTTTGTAGTAAATTCAGGTAAGATCCAATCCTTACAGAGTGAAGTATGTTACAGCCTGCCAGATAGTTTGCAAAAGGGTAAGACTGCCACAGCAATAAACTAGTTTTCTGGATGATGAAATATATATATATATATATATTGTATACATGTATATATATTTTTTCCCTCTGGTGATATTTTGGATTTTTTTTTCTCTTTTGCTTTTGTTTTCCTGAGTTATATAGCTGAAAGATTTAAGTTTTAAAATAAAGAAATGAGTGTATGTGGTTAATGAGATGCTGTTATAATAACAGTTATGACCCAAACCACCAAGCCTGCTCTAACCCTTCCCCTTTCTTTTTCTCTTTTCCTCTTTTCCTTCCTTCCATCCCTCCGTCATTCCTTCTTTCTCTTCTTCTTTCTTTCTTTATTTCCTTCTGTGTCTCCCCAGAGGCCGCTGGTTTCATCCCATATAGCTGTTTCTTCATTTATTTGTCTCCAAGTTGCTGAGTTATGTAATCGTGCTGCCCTGTCTTAGTTTGTAAACTGTAGGCATTTTCAGAGGTTCACTCCCAAGCCTCATGCAGTGGTTTAGCCGCTACATCGTGTCTCTCTATGACCCCATGGACTGTAGCCCGCCAGGCTCCTCTGTCCATGGGATTCTCCAGGCAAGAATTCTCCACTCCAGTGCTGGAGTGGGTTGCTGTTTCCTTTTCCAGGGGATCTTTCTGACCCAGGAATAGAACTTGGGTCTCTTATATCTCCTGCATTGGCAGGTGGATTTCTTTACCGACTGAGCTATGAGGGAAGCCCTCAAGTCCGATGTGGCAAAAGCCGGAAGACGAGGCTCCACCAGCCTCCTATTCCATCTTCCTCCCCGCTCTAGGTACGTGCTTCCCGCCTGCTGTCTGCCCAGCAGCGTTGGTGGTGCCATGCGGGGGTCCAGCCATCCTTCAGTACCTGGTCCGTAACGATCATGTCAGTGCTACCACGGGCCATGACTGATTTCTCTACAATAACAATCGTTATTTTCCTTGCAGTCTCCCTCACGGTACTAAGTATGACCAAGAATCCTTCCAGAGATCGCCTCGGAGCTGTAAGCCCACCACCGTGACAGCACAGGCAGACACCAGTTTCTGTGTGTGCATTTCATCTCTGGCCCCGCACACCACCGCCTCCTGAAGATGGGCCTCCCGGGTCCTCCGAGATGTCTTCAGCTTGCTCTCACGATGGGTCCCCAGCTTCCTGGATTACAGGCCTCCTGTGGTCTACCCCCTGGATTTCTGGAGGTCATCCTGAGAAAATGTATTCATATCGTTCATTCACCCAACATGCATTCATGAGCACACATTGAAACAAGCAGTGTTCTAGGAGCAGTGTGTATATAACTCGTGTCCAGCTCTTTGTGGACCCACAGACTGCAACATGCTAGGCCTGACTGTCCTTCACTATCTCCCAGAGTTTGCTCAAATCCATGTCCACATATAGGCTTCCCAGTTGTCCCAGTGGTAAAGAATTCACCTGCCAATGCAGGAGATATGGGTTTGACCCCTGGTCCGGGAAGATCCCCTGGAGAAGGAAATGGCAACCCACCCCAGTATTCTTGCCTAGATAATCTTATGGACAAAGGAGCCTGGTGGGCTATAGTCCATAGGATGGCAGAGTCGGACACGGCTGAGTGACTGAACACACAGACACACACACATGAATCTTTATGCAAAGTAAGCTCTATTACAAATGTTAATAATAAAAGCGTGCCTTTGCACTCACCTCCCTTCTTGGAAACAGAATACGGCAGACCTAATACTCCCCGCTGCGCTGCCCCCTCACCCAGTCCACCCACCAAGAGACCGAAGAATCTGGTCTTGGCTTCACTAGCCTTTCCATGTCTTTAATCATTTTTCCCAGTTAGCATATATCCCTAAGCTACAAACCGTGTACTTTTTCTCGCCTGTGCACTTTATGTGAATGGGGCCAGTGCTTCCGCAGTCTTCTGCGTATGCCTTTTGTCACTCAGCCTGTGAAGGTCTAAGATTCATGCATGTAGACGGACATAACTGCTTTATTCGACATTCTGATTATATAGTGCAGAATCTTTTTATAACAGTTTATTCATTCATTGACCTACTGACGTTTGGATTGTTTTCAAGTTTTACGCCATTGCACGTCACGCTACGGTGAATACTTAGGTTTCCTGCTGTGCTCACATACATTTTTGTGTTCTGATTATTTCTTTTTTGGTTCATGCGTATGTGATTACAATGGCTTTGTTGAGTCATAGGTTATGAATATGTTTACTTTTTGTAAGATAAAATCTAATTTTTTCATTACTAAAGTGTTTATAACAAACAGTATTTAAGCAATGCTATTATTTCATATATTTGTCTACAAATGTCAAAATTATGTCAATCTTTTTGGCTTAAAACATGCATCATTTTAGATTCTCATTTCTCTGATTATTAATCAGGCATGTTGTTGATTAATGTGTCAGCTATCCTTTTCATTTCTTCTTCTATATGCTTATTCATATATTTTTCCAATCGGTTTTTTTAAACTATTGACTGTTTAAAAGATTTTCATTTTATATTTTGGATTTTAGTTCTTTATCAACCACATGAATTGCTAATGAGTTTTGTGGATTGAATTTTTCCTCCTTTTATCGTAACTTTTCAAAAAAAGTTATATTCTTTTATGATTTGCACTGTTATTACTATTTTTAATTTTTAATTGAGGTGTTATTAACTTACAATGAGCTAATTTTAAGTGTATGTTTACTTGTTATTATTTTTTAAAACCTCTCCTGGAAATTCTCTTATATTTTCTTACAGACGTTTAAAGCTTGTCATTTGCATTTGAGTGTTTAAATCACCTGTGTACTCATATCATAGCAGAGGTCTGGTGATTTTATTATTTTCCTGTAGTTATCAGTGACCTAGCATAATTCACTGAAGAGCAGTTCTTACCCACAATCTGAAAAACTTATGCTGTTGTATGTCAAGTGGCCATGGGTCCTGGGTGCTAAGATTGGGTGTCTGTTGTTTCTATTTTTATAAAAGCAGTAGGTTCTTGGTCTCTTTCTCTTTTTTGAGGAATCTATTTTCACTGAGTTGAATATTATAGTTGAGAAGTCTTAAATATCTCTCCCTCTTTAAATGAATCAATCTTTCAGCATGCATGTTCAAACATTATTTATTTTAAATTCAGTGAATTTTATTATGAAAGGATTCAGTGATGATTTGTTCAACATCAATTTTTCTCAGGTTTTGAGGTGTCCTTTTAACGGATGTATTAAAGATTCCTGTAATGTCTGAAATAATGTTTGGAATTATTTCTTTGCCTTTTCAAATCCATCATTTGGATTCTTTTTTTAAAGGACACCACTTATCTGTATGTTGGAATTCACTTTTTTTCCTTCCCTCCACGTCTCTGATTTTCTCTCCGTTTCTGAGCTCTGTTTTTTCCACTTCATTGTGCCTCCTCCCCACGTCCCTGAACTGGGTGATATTCATTCATTTATTTAACAAACGCATATTGAATTTCACTCCATGCCAGGTACTGTTCTATCACAACCCTGACAACTTACCTGCGTTTATGGTGATTAATTTTAACAAGGGAGGCAGATCATGAGCAGCAAATACATTATTTAAACTCAGGTCACTTCCTTCCATTAAGAGAAGTGAAACAGGGCACCGGCGAGGAGGGTGGCAAGGAGCCTCTCCAGGAAGGATGGTCAGGAAAGCTCCTCTGAGATGATTAGATGCAGTGAGTAGACACCCGAACGCCCCAGGAACATGCCAGGCACCACCCAGAGCAAGCGCCAGCAGCCCAGAAAGTGGCCGCTGGGCACAGGGAGGCCCGGACAGGCGGCCGGCGGGGCTGGGGCGTCCAGGGAGGGGTAGCGGCGATGCCGAGGTTGCAGTGAAGGAGTGACGCTGTCATCAGAGTGTTTGACACGGAGTCGAAGTGCAGACCGCTGGGCTCCCCGGGGGCTCAGAGCGTGAAGCGCCTGCCCGCAGCGCGGGAGGCCCGGCTTCCACCCCGGGTGGGGAAGACCCCCTGGAGGAGGAAGTGGCAGCCCACTCCAGTACTCTTGCCTGGGAAATCCCATGGACAGAGGAGCCTGGTGGGCTACAGTCCGTGGGGTCGCAAAGAGTCGGACACGACTGAGTGACTTCAGGGTCACTAAAGTGCAGATACTCTAAGTGTTCAAGATTCACTGAGAAAAAAAAAAGCAGCTAAATGATATAAATGATATATACCCAAAATGATAAAGCATATTTAAAAAAATAAACTGAAATATAAAATATTTTTTAAATGTAGTTAAGTACACATTGCTGTTCTATAAATGATTGGGAGAAAAGTTAGTAAGATTAAAGTATTAGAAGTAAAATAAACACTGCATAGGATAAAAATAATCACAAATATAAAAAAATCTATTTCTTTAAAGCAATCATACGAAATATTATTTACTATTGGTTTCATGATGGCTGAATATTGAGTTGCTTTACATATTTTGGTGAAAATATTTTCGTCTGTTGAAAACCTCTTTCTGACTCAAGATAAGAGTGAGGAGATACTTAAACGGTAACTTTTTTTTTTTTTTTGAACTTTCTAATCTGCAAGTAACTCATTTGTCATTTGATAATCGAGCTTATTTTGACGAGGTATTTTTTTTTCCGAAGACTGGAATCTTGTTACTGCTGCCATGATATCTTTATCTTTTTATTGATGGCATGATGCTTCCCGTCCATCTGTATCTTCTCTGTTTCTCTCCTGTATAGATGGACATTCTCCGCAGCCCCGTACCTATTTCAATCTGTCTTGTTTGTATTCCATTTCTTCAGAAAGCTTTTGGCCTTTGGAAAGAGCCTTTATGGAAATAGAAACTTTATGGTGCTGCTTGCAATATATGTATCTATGTGCTTCTCCACCCCCGAGACTTGTAGACTACGCTTTGTTCAGCGTTTTTGCTTACATTGGATGATTAAGTCATTGATCTTCATCTCAAGATACAAATTGTTCAACTTCAGTGGTATTTTTGTTAAGATTGAAACACTGATATCCCAGCCCATCCCAGACAAAAGCCTGTGTTTCCATCTTTAAAACCAGCCTGCCTCCTGAAATTCTGGACCCCAGGAGAGACTGTGTAGGGTCTTAGGCCAGGAGAGGGCTAAGGACTTTGTTCTAAATACAAGGAGACCCTAACTAGGCTTCAGGTAGGAGGGGGATATGATGTGTTCTCACTGGGTAGAGAATAGACCAAATGGAGATACAGCCCCTGCAGTAAGAAGTGAGGAGAACGCTCCGAGTCAGGGGCAGCTGCAGTTTCCGTCTAGATGATGATGGGCAATGGGGTTAGAAAGGGGAGGGGAGTCATGGGTGACTTTAAGGTTTTGCCTCTGCAGCTTGGTGAATTTTGGATGCTCACTGAGAAAGAGCAGGAGCAATCTTAAAGGAGCAGAGACAAGAATTTTACCCTTGGGTGTGCTGAGTTTTAGAAACTCGTAGATGACAAGCGGGGGTGTGGGGTGGACATCTGTGTGCACAGTTCCTGAGCTTAAAGATGAGGGGGCAATGGGTGATAGAAACCCAGGACTGGATCTCAGAGGTCTCCTGGGATGGCAGGAACAGAGGAGAAAGGGGGCCTAGGGAGGGGACCCCAGAGAAGCCGGCGCGAAGGGCTGTGATGAGGAGGAGGGTCCATGAGGGGTGGGAAGGGCTGGCCGAGGAGGCGGGAGGGGGGCTGGCTGCCCAGGTGCCCTGGACCCAAGAGCAGGAGCCATGGTAGGGAGGGTACGGTGGGTGCCCTCGGGCTCTGCCAGGTTGAGGGCAATCCTGTTGGACGCAGCAACACAGATGCTGATTCTGTTCTAAAATGCGAGTGAACAGAGAGTTCAAAAGAGACCGTGAGGAGAGAAGGCAGAGAGAGGACTCTTGTAAAGAAGTTTGCCATGAAGAGGAGCAAAGAAATGGGTCAGGACCTGGAAAGAAATGTGATGTGATATGATTTTTTTCGAAGAGTCATTTAGAGAACACTTGCTCGGATGAGGGACTATCCAGAAGAGAAGGGAAAACTAGCGATGCTGGAGGCGACGACGCGAAGTCCTGGGAGGGGGACGGGGGTCAGGGGCAGGGGCAGAGGTGGCGGGGGCGTTGCCTGGAGACGGGCAGATGCAGGGCTGGGGGCAGGGCTCCGCCCAGGGCCACTGGGGCGGGACGCTTAGCTTCTCGGTGGTGGGGAGAGGACCTTAGGATCGGTTCAGTGTTCTGTGTGTAAATAAATGAGGTCATAAGATGGGGTGAGCCATTTTGGATAACATCAAATGTTTAAGGAGAAGGAGGTGATGGAAATTCACCCTATGGGAGGGTGAGTTGATCGGGATGAAAGCAGAGCTGAGCACCCAGTCTGGGACCAAGAGGTCTGGGGAGGGTGGGCGTCAGCCCGAGGCTCATGAACGTGGATGTAGGTGCCAGTTCACGCCCAGCTGTCCATCTCTCTGTGGCTGGTTCCTCTGCCCCAAGCACATCATGGGGGCAGAGTCAGACTCAGCAGTCTTCATGGGGACCACAGGGATGGGGAGAGGGGGAGGGGAGGAAGGGATTCTAGCGTCTGGGCAGAGCTAGGCCAGATGTGCATGGGAGGCTGGTTTGGGAGGTTAAAAGCTGGGACGCAGGCCTGTCTGGCCTCCTCTACCTGGCATTTACCCCACTCTTCATTTTTGTCATGTTTTCATTTTTGTCTTCACTGTCTGTCCTGAGCTCTGCCAGGCCATCTTGTCCTGTTGCGGCATCTCTGATTATAATAGCTTCCCCCCCACCCCACTGTGTTTCTTTCAATGAGTCACTTCATTTTGTTCATTGTTGTTTTTCTTCTCTTTGTGGTGATGTGCTTGGTTAGAACGTTTATCCTCTTTACGCAATTTTTTTTTTAATATTTTTAGTCTGCCTCTTCTTGTCTAGTCTTTTACTTTTCACTCTTTGCACACACGTGATGTTGGTTCCCTGTTGATTGTCTCTACTTGTTAATGAGAGAGGTTTTCTCAGACAACGTAAAGTGGGGAGAGTCGCTCGGAGAACGTCCCAGCTGTGAGAATCACCCTGGAGATGGGCCTTGGGAGCAGGGCCGTGCCGTCGGTAGTTGGTTCCAGCCTTCTCATCCCTCCCCTCTTTTCTACGAGCTCGGCTCCTCTCTCCCCTCCCCCAGCCTCACAGGTGACTGCTGGTCAGTGCTATCATCCTGTGTCCTTAGGGCCAAACCGGGGCCATGGACACCCAGGCCATCAGTCCGCACACCCTTCCCTGGGGGTGATTGATTTATCCCTAAGCTGTGTGGCCCTGTTTTTTGTTTTTAATAAACGTTTACTTTTGAAACACTTAAACTTACAGAAAAGTTGCATCCATCCCTTTATTTTTAAGGTTCCCAATAGAAGCATGTGCTCAATTTTCATTGTTTTTTTCATCTTCAGTTTAAAGCACGTATGTCATCATCATAATCTAAACACCTTGCTCATCTTATTTCCAGTGTTCGTCAATATCTCTCACGTGACCATGATCCATGCATCCTGACACTTACAGACGATTTCCCTGTCCACCCACCTAGTAACACTCATCAATCCGTGTCCAGCATGGCTGTCATGAGATCGCAGGGATGCTTTTGAGCACGTTTGGTGCAGGCATGCGAAAGTGTCACTTGGATTAACACTCCAAAGTAGAATATGGGGGGCCGAGACCATATCAACCTTCAGCTTTAAAATACAATGCCGAACTCTTTGCACAAGAAATTGCAACAGTTACAAGCAGAGCAGAAATCATTCTGTGCATCCATGTTTTCCAATTGCATCATTTCAGTCTTTAAAAATCATCCTCAGTCAGACACTGTGTAGAATGCAGTCTTCAGTTGCATTTCATTGTTTGCTCAGGATGGCAAAGTGTTCATATATTTATTGGTTCTATGTGTTTGCTCTTGAATAAAACATTCATTCCCTAATGTTGACCCACTGCTGCCTTGGGACATTTTGTTTCTGCCATTGAAATAAAAAAAGACTTCTTTGTGCATTTCTGTCATCAACTGGTTATTTCTATGTTTTCCAAACTATTCCCAAACTGTAGCTCACTTTCTTATTTTCCTTAAGTTTATTTTAATAAACAAAATTTTTGAATTGAAATATACCCAAATGTCTTCATTTGAAGTTTCAATTAATGCATTTTATGTGTCTTATTTGATAAACCGGTCCTTATTCCACTTGCCCTTACCCCTATTTACTATGAGAAGTTTTAAAGTTTAGTTTTTTGGCATCGTTAAATGCACTAGCATGGTACATTTTTAGAATTAATAAATTGATATTGTTACTTTGTGCTCAATGGCTCAGTCATCTCCCACTCTTTGCAACCCCGTAAACTGTAACCCTCCAGTGTCCTCTGTCCATGGGATTCTCCAGGCAAGAATACTGGGGTGGTTTGCGTTTCCTCCTCCAGGGGATCTTCCCGACTCGGGGTCGCGTTTGCGTCTCCTGCGTCTCCTGCACGGCAGGCGGGCTCCTCGGCCCTGAGCACCAGAGGCTGCCCCCCCAGAGCCGTCATCATTCACCTCACAGAGTAGGTTCATATTTCCTTAGTGTTTGCTTACTGTTCTTTGCAAATCTTTTCTATAATCTCTAAAAGTCCTTCTATAGATTAAATAGATTTCTGTGCTAACAATTATTTACTCTGAAATTAATAATGATTTTCGTATTTTCTTTCGTTTATTGTGTTCTTATTTTTTGTTGTTGTTTATTGGTATTTGGGCTGATTCAAAATTTCAGCACAGAGTTAACAAACGTTCTGAAACTGTACATAAAATAGGTAACCAAAGAGAATGTGCTGCACATCACGGGAGCTCTGTTCAGCGCGCTGTGGGGACCTTAACGGGGAAGAAATCCGAAAGGGAGCGGATGCATGTACGTGCGTGGCGGATCCACCTGCTCTACAGCAGAAACTGACAGAGCACTGTGAACCAACCATACTCCAAGAAAAAGTAATTTAAAAATAGTCCTGACAGCGGACGCTTATGCCTCATTCTTGATTTTGAAAGAATCGTTTCTAAGATGCCCCTCTGTAGGATAATCTCTTTCTACATATTTCTGTTTTTCGATTGTTTTATTGTAATACACATTATTTCACAGATAAGACTTTCTTGTCATTTTCTTATTTAGAAAGAGACTTTTTAAACCATAAGTGAGGGTTCATATTTTTAAGTAAACTCCTCTCTGAAGCATGGCTTCCCTGGTGGTTCAGATGTAGCAATCCCTATCAAGCTACCAATGGTATTTTTCACAGAAGTAAAACGATAATTTCACAATTTGTATGGGAATACAAAAAAACCTGGAATAGCCAAAGCAATTTTGGGAAAGAAGAATGGAACTGGAGGAATCAACCTGCCTGACTTCAGGCTATACTACAAAGCTACAGTCATTAAGACATGGCACAAAGACAGAAATATAGATCACTGGAACAAAATAGAAAGCCCAGAGATAAATCCATGCACCTATGGACACCTTATCTTTAGCAAAGGAGGCAAGACTATACAATGGAGAAAAGACTATTTAGCAAGTGGTGCTGGGCAAACTGGTCAACCACCTGTAAAAGAATGAAACTAGAACACTTTCTAACACCATACACAAAAATAAACTCAAAATGGATTAAAGATCTAAATGTAAGACCAGAAACTATAAAACTCCTAGAGGAGAACATAGGCAAACACTCTCCAACATAAATCACAGCAAGATCCTCTATGACCCACCTCCCAGAGTATTGGAAATAAAAGCAAACATAAACAACTGGGACCTAATTAAACTTAAAAGCTTTTGCACAATGAAGGAAACTATAAGCAAGGCGAAAAGATAACCCTCAGATTGGGAGAAACTAACAGCGAATGAAGCAACTGACAAAGAATTAATCTCAAAAATATACAAACAGCTCATGCAGCTCAATACCAGAAAAATAAACGACCCAATAAAAAATGGGCCAAGGAACTAAACAGACATTTCTCCAAAGAAGACATACAGAGGGCTAACAAAGACATGAAAAGATGCTCAACACCGTTCATTATCAGAGAAATGCAAATCAAAACCTCAATGAGGTACCATTTCATGCCAGTCAGGATGGCTGCTATCCAAAAGTCTACAAGCAATAAATGCTGGAGAGGGTGTGGAGAAAAGGGAACCCTCTTACACTGTTGGTGGGAATGCAAACTAGTACAGCCGCTATGACAGTGCGGAGATTTCTTAAAAAACTGGAAATAGAACTGCCATCTGACCCAGCAATCCCACTTCTGGGCATACACACTGAGGAAACCAGATCTGAAAGAGACACGTGCACCCCAATGTTCATTGCAGCACTGTTTATAATAGCCAGGACATGGAAGCAACCTAGATGCCCATCAGCAGACGAATGGATAAGGAAGCTGTGGTACATATACACCATGGAATATTACTCAGCCGTTAAAAAGAACACATCTGATTAGTTCTAATGAGGTGGATGAAATTAGAGCCTATTATACACAGTGAAGTAAGTCAGAAAGAAAAACACCAATACAGTATATTAATGCATATATAGGAATTTAGAAAGATGGTAACAATGACCCTATATGTGAGATAGCGAAAGAGACACAGATTTAAAGAACAGACTTTTGGACTCTGTGGGAGAAGGTGAGGGTGAGATGATCTGAGAGAACAGCACTGAAATATGTATATTACCATATGTGAAACAGATCACCAGTCCAAGTTCGATGCGTGAAACAGGGCACTCAAGGCCGGTGCACTGGGATGACCCTGAGGGATGGGATGGGGAGGCAGGTGGGAGGGGGGTTCGGGATGGGGGACACATGTACACCCGTGGCTGATTCATGTCAATGTATGGCAAAAACCACTACAATATTGTAAAGTAATTAGCCTCCAATTTAAATAAATAAATTAATTTAAACAAAACAAAAACAACAAACATAAATGAGGGTTCATATTTTTAAGTAAACTCCTCTCTGAAGTATGGCTTCCCTGGTGATTTAGATAGTAAAGAAACTGCCTGCATTGCGGGAGACCCAGGTTCGATCCCTGGGTCAGGGAGATCCCCTGGAGAAGGGAATGGCTACCCACTCCAGTATTCCTGCCTGGAGAACTCTGGACAGAGGAGCCTGGTGGGCTACAGTCCATGGGGTCGTAAGGAGTCGGACACGGCTGACTAGCACTTCTCTTCACTGAAGTATAACCTTCCTACAGGAGGGACCTCTCACATAAACGCAGAATGGTTGATGGATTTTCACACGTGTGTGGACGAGCGCACACGTGTGGCCAGCACCTAAGACCAGGAAACAATGTTGCCAGTCCCACAACCTGCCCTGCTCCCCTGACGAGTGAGCACGTCTCCCTCAGGGAGAGCCAGTCCTAACCCCACAGTTCTGCGTTTTGTGTCTTCGTGTCGGTGGAATCGTGCTGCACACGCCCTTGTGCCTTAGCTTTGCTCGATAAAAGGCACATCTGTACTTCTGAGCATCACTGTGGATTGGTGAGCTTCCTGCTGCAAAGATGTCGTCCAGTGAGTGTCCTCGTTCGCTGCAGGAGTCTACTTGAGAAACGTGTGACTGTGGACTACAGTGAGTGTGCCCTGTAAACTGTATGTCTCATGAAGAGTCTGTGCACACATGCTGTCCAGCATGGGCCTAGGAATGCAATTGCTCTGCAAAAGGTACAGATTGATTGAGCTGCAGAGGGTTCTTCCAAATGACTTCACAGAGCAATAGGACCAATTACATACTCTGCTCGCAGCACGTGAGTTTCATTTAATCCACATCTTTGTCAAAACCTGCCGTAGTCTGTATTTTGGGCATTTTGGTAGATACTTATTGGGGATGGATTGTGCTTTAATTTGCGCTTTCAGGATGACTAATGAAGAGCAGTGGATTTTTGTATGCTTTATTGACTATTGGAATGCTTCTTTTTATGAAGTGTCTCTTCAATCTTTGGCCTAATTTGCTTTCGAGTTGCCTGCCTTTATATTGTTAATTTGTATGTATTTTTCATTATGTTCTAGACACAAGTGCATGTGTTATATGTTTTACAAGAATTTTCTCCAATCTGTTTCTTGACTTTCACTTCTCATGGTTCCTCGAGTGTGCAGATGCTCATAATTGCAGATGCTCAAATATAGCCATTCTTTTTCCTTTAGGTTTAACAATATTTTTGTCAAATTTAAGATCTTTACCTGCTCTAAGGTCATACGGATGTCCTATGCTTTTTTCCAAAAGCCTTATTGTTTTAACCTTTTATATTTAGCATTAAAAATCTTCTCTAATTGATATTTGCATATGATGTAAGATTTACTTCCTCATGGATATCCAGTTTGCCAAGCATTATTTATTACAAATCCTATGCTTTTTCCCTATGTCGCTGCAGTAGGACTTTGATCAGGGGACTGTAAGTGTGTGCATTGCTTTATGGGCTGTGTTTGGTCCCATTGGTGTGTTTATCCACCTTTGCACTGGTGCCACACTGTCTCAATTAATATAGTTTTATAATAAAATTTCTCATGTAGAATTTCAAGGGATCCAGTTTGGTCCTAGTCCTTCTAGTAGCCATATTCTCGAGCTTTTGTATTTCCATACAAACTTCAGATTCAATGTATCAATTTCTCTGCACACTCAAAATTATCCTGGAATTTTTTATTGAAGTTGCAGTAAACCTATTGATTGATTTGGGCTTCCCATGTGGGGCAGTGGTAAAGAATACAACTGCCAATGCATGAGACACAAGAGACATGGGTTCAATCCTTGGATTGGAAAGATCCCCTAGAGTAGGAAATGTTAACCTACTCCAGTATTCTTGTCTGAAAAATTCCATGGACAGAGGAGCCTGGTGGGCTACAGTCCATGGGATCACAAAGAGTGGGATGTGACTGAGCACATTGATTGATTGATTTAGGAGGATGGTCATGTTCACTTGATTGAGTCTTCTCATTAACCAACATGGAGTACTTCTCTATGCAGACTTTTAATTATTCTCAAAAAATTATAGGTTTTAATATGCAACAATGATTCTCAAACTCTTGGTAGTGAAGAACTAGTTTTCTGTTTTGTCTTTTAAAAAATATCTTTTAACATTTATTTATTTCTTTGTTCCTGATATGCAAAATATATTGAATTGGATTTATAAATTCTTTTCCAGAATTTTTGTAAAATTTACTTCTTAGTTCTAATAGCTCAGAGTCTGTTCCAAATACTTAATCATTTCATCTAAAACAACAGTTCTTTCTTCCTTTTCAGTTCATGTGAATTTTATTTATTTTTCTTGCCATATTGCTCTAGCTGTGGCCACTATTTAATGTAAAATTTGGCCCATTCTCAATTTTTATCTCAGTGGGAAGCCTGAAGTATAGTATTTAAATAATATTTGCAAATATGCCTTATTTGATTAGAGAAGTTCTCTTCTATACCTAGTCTGCTGAGTGTTTTTTTCTTTCTTGTATTTTTTTTTCTTTAACATGAATAGGTGTTGAAGTTCCTCATACATCTAGTAAAATAATAATGTGAGTTTTCTTGGTGAAGTAAGGCTGTCCAAAGCTGTGTAGGAAACACCATTTCCAGTGACACATTTTTTCCATGGAGGTTTACTTTATCATATATTAATGTTGCCATGCCAAATTTATTGGGCTAATATTTGCCAGAAAAAGTTCTTTCTATTCTCAGACCTCAGTCATATTTAAGGTTTATTAATATTAATAACATACATATGGATGGATTTCTGTTTCTAAGACAATTTGTCATTTCATAATTGGTGCAATGAGTTTACTTACATTTATTATGCTTTGTTGACATATTTGATCATTTCCATTGATCATAATTAATTAAAATCTGTCCATTATTTATACATTTCCCTTTGTTCTTCTTTTAAAAATTAACATATTTAGCATTTTCTAATAAGACAGTAAGATTTTTTCCTCCTGATGCCAAATACATGGTGTCCTTTCCAACATCACTTCAACTCTCTGTTACCAGTTGTGCGCCTTAGAATTCATTTGTGACACTAACCAGCTAGAGTCATTGCAGACCCCATAGGTGAAGGGCTCAGACCCAAGAGACTGCCCCACTTCAAGTGCCAGCTGAAAATGGGTGCCCAGGATACCCCCAATTCCACTCAGCCAGCTACAGATTTGTGGTTCCCATCCCACAGAACTCAGGAAAGCACTTCACTTACTGTTACTGGGCTATTACAAAGGGCATAAGGGGTCAGGAACAGCCACATGGGGAGGACCCCGGTGGGAGGAGGGGGAGGGTGTGTGGAGCCCCACTTCTGCTCTGGACAGCACCCTCCCCCCCCCAGCACCTCCACAAACCACCTGCCCAGGACCTGAGCCCTGTCACTAGGGCTTTTATGGAGACATCAATGTGTCCACAGGAGTGATTCAATCACTGGGTTTTGGTGATTGAACTCTATCTCCAGCTCTGCTTCCCACCCTGGGGTTAAGGTTTGGGCTGAAAATTCCACACTCTAACCAGGCTTTAGTCTTTCCGGGAGCAAACTCCCATCCTGAGCCTATACAGGGGCCAAGGTTTTTAAAGAGCTGGATGGGGGATGGGGAGACCAACATTTCTTATTTTTTATTTTATCACAGACATGGGCTTCAGCAAGTCCTTATGTCTGAGGCTCTGTCAAAACCCTGATCATGTTGATGTATCTATACCTAAGTCCATGTTATTTTAGATATGTTTTCTCTTTTTGATTGGTCTTAGTTCTCTCTTATTTTGATAAGACCATCAAAGTTTTCTAAGATATTGGACTACCTTGACTTCATTACCTCTGCCATAGTTTCAGTTCAGTTCAGTCGCTCAGTCATGTCAGACTCTCTGTGACCCCATGGAATGCCACACGCCAGGCCTCCCTGTCCATCAGCAGCTCTCGGAGCCTACTCAAACTCATGTCCATTGAGTCGGTGATGCCATCCAACCATCTCATCCTCTGTCATCCCCTTCTCCTCCCGCCTTCAATCTTTCCCAGCATCAGGGTCTTTTCCAATGAGTCAGCTCTTCCCATCAGGTGGCCAAAATACTGGAGATTCAGCTTCAACCTCAGTCCCTCCAATGAACACCCAGGACTGATCTCCTTCAGGATGGACTGGTTGGATCTTCTTGCAGTCCAAGGGACTCTCAAGAGTCTTCTCCAACACCACAGTTCAAAAACATCAATTCTTCTGCACTCAGCTTTCTTTATAGTCCAACTCTCACATCCATACACGACTACTGGAAAAACCATAGCCTTGACTAGACAGACCTTTGTTGGCAAAGTAATGTCTCTGCTTTTTAATATGCTGTCTAGGTTGGTCATAACTTTCCTTCCAAGGAGCAAATGTCTTTTAATTTCGTGGCTGCAGTCACCATCTGCAGTGATTTTGGAGCTCCCACAGATAAAGTCAGCCACTGTTTCCACTGTCTCCCCATCTTTTTGCCATGAATTGATGGGACCGGATACCATGATCTTAGTTTTCTGAATGTTGAGCTTTAAGCCAACTTTTTCACTCTCTTCTTTCACTTTCATCAAGAGGCTCTTTAGTTCTTCACTTTCTGCCAATAGGGTGGTCCCATCTGCATATCTGATATTATTGATATTTTTTCCAGCAATCTTGATTCCTGCTTGTGCTTCATCCAGCCCAGCGTTTCTCATGATGTACTCTGCATACAAGTTAAGTAAGCAGGGTGACAATATATAGCCTTGAAGTACTCCTTTTCCTATTTGGGACCAGTCTGTTGATCCATGTCCAGTTCTAACTGTTGCTTCCTGACCTGCATACAGATTTCTCGAGAGACAGGTCAGGTGGTCTGGTATTCCCATCTCTTTCAGAATTTTCCACAGTTTATTGTGATCCACACAGTCAAAGGCTTTGGCATAGTCAATAAAGCAGAAATAGATGATTTTATGGAACTGTCTTGCTTTTTTTGATGATCCAGCAGATGTTGGCAATTTGATCTCTGGTTCCTCTGTCTTTTCTAAATCCAGCTTGAACATCTGGAAGTTTGTGGTTCACGTATTGCTGAAGCCTGGCTTGGAGAATTTTGAGCATTACTTTACTAGCGTGTGAGATGAGTGCAATTGTGCGGTAGTTTGAGCATTCTTTGGGATTGCCTTTCTTTGGGATTGGAATGAAAACTGACCTTTTCCAGCCCCGTGGCCACTGCTGAGTTTTTCAAATTTGCTGGTATAATGAGTGCAGCACTTTCACAGCATCATCTTTTAGGATTTGAAATAGCTCAACTGAAATTCCATCACCTTCACTAGCTTTGTTCATAGTGATGCTTCCTAAGGCCCACTTGACTTCACATTTCAGGATGTCTGGCTTTAGGTGAGTGATCACGCCATCATGATTATCTGGGTTGTGAAGATGTTTTTTGTACAGTTCTTCTGTGTATTCTTGCCACCTCTTAATATCTTCTGCTTCTGTCTGGTCCATACCATATCTGTCCTTTATTGAGCTCATCTTTGCATGAAATGTTCCCTTGGTATCTCTAATTTTCTTGAAGAGATCTCCATTCTTTCCCATCCTATTGTTTTCCTCTATTTCTTTGCATTGATTGCTGAGGAAAGCTTTCTTATCTCTTCTTGCTATTCTTTGGGACTCTGCATTCGAATGGGAATATCTTTCCTTTTCTCCTTTGCTTTTAGCTTCTCTTCTTTTCACAGCTATTTGTAAGGCCTCCTCAGACAGCCATCTTGCTTTTTTGCATTTCTTTTCCATGGGGATGATCTTGATCCCTGTCTCCTGTACAATGTCATGAACCTCCGTCCATAGTTCATCAGGCTGTCTATCAGATCTAGTCCCTTAAGTCTATTTCCATAGTTTGGCCTCAGGTAAATAGAAGGAGGGAACACAGCTCCACCCATCAACAGGAAATTGGATTAAAGATTTACTGAGCATGGCTAAGAATAATCACGATGGTGTAACCACTCATCTGGAGCCAGATGTCCTGTAATGTGCAGTGGGCCTTAGGAAGCATCACTATGAACAAAGCTAGTGGAGGGGATGGAATTCCAGCTGAGCTATTTCAGATCCTGAAAGATGATGCTGTGAAAGTGCTGCACTCAACATGCCAGCAAATTTGGAAAACTCAGCAGTGGCCACAGGGCTGGAAAAGGTTAGCTTTCATTCCAATCCCTAAGAAAGGCAATCCCAAAGAATGTTCAAACGACCGCACAATTGCACTCATCTCACACGCTAGTAAAGTAATGCTCAAAATTCTCCAAGCCAGGCTTCAGCAATACATGAACCACAAACTTCCAGATGTTCAAGCTGGATTTAGAAAAGACAGAGGAACCAGAGATCAAATTGCCAACATCTGCTGGATCATCAAAAAAAGCAAGACAGTTCCATAAAATCATCTATTTCTGCTTTATTGACTATGCCAAAGCCTTTGACTGTGTGGATCACAATAAACTGTGGAAAATTCTGAAAGAGATGGGAATACCAGACCACCTGACCTGTCTCTCGAGAAATCTGTATGCAGGTCAGGAAGCAACAGTTAGAACTGGACATGGATCAACAGACTGGTCCCAAATAGGAAAAGGAGTACTTCAAGGCTATATATTGTCACCCTGCTTACTTAATGTATATGCAGAGTACATCATGAGAAATGCTGGGTTGGAGGAAGCACAAGCTAGAATAAAGATTGGGGAGAAATATTAGTAACTTCAGATATGCAGATGACACCACCCTTATGGCAGAAAGTGAAGAAGAACTAAAGAGCCTCTTGATGAAAGTGAAAGAAGAGAGTGAAAAAGTTGGCTTAAAGCTCAACATTCAGAAAACTAAGATCATGGTATCCGGTCCCATCAATTCATGGCAAAAAGATGGGGAAACAGTGGGAAAAGTGACAGATTTTATTTTGGGGGGCTCCAAAATCAGATGGTGACTGCAGCCACGAAATTAAAAGACATTTGCTCCTTGGAAGGAAAGTTATGACCAACCTAGACAGCATATTAAAAAGCAGAGACATTACTTTGCCAACAAAGGTCTGTCTAGTCAAGGCTATGGTTTTTCCAGTAGTCGTGTATGGATG
This sequence comes from Cervus elaphus, assembly GCF_910594005.1. Lineage (NCBI taxonomy): Eukaryota > Metazoa > Chordata > Mammalia > Artiodactyla > Cervidae > Cervus > Cervus elaphus. The sequence goes on from NC_057836.1 coordinate 2,255,404, forward strand.
TGAGAGTTGGACTATAAAGAAAGCTGAGTGCAGAAGAATTGATGTTTTTGAACTGTGGTGTTGGAGAAGACTCTTGAGAGTCCCTCGGACTTCAAGGAGGTCAAACCAATCCATTCTAAGGGAAGTCAGTCCTGAATATTCATTGAAAGGACTGATGCTGAAGCTGAAACTCCAATGCTCTGGCCACCTGATGTGAAGAACTGACTCGTTGGAAAAGACTCTGATGCTGGGAAAGGTTGAAGGTGGGAGAAGAAGGGGATGACAGAGGATGAGATGGTTGGATGGCAATACTGACTCAGTGAACCTGAGTTTGAGTAAACTCTGGGAGTTTGTGATGGACAGTGAGGCCTGCAGTTCTGCAGTCCACGGGGTCGCAAAGAGTCAGACACAACTCATCGACTGAGCTGAACTGAACCTTTACTTCAGATAGCTCCTTTAACATCTCCTCATTTATTAAAAAATACCAGACTCTTTTCATTGTGGTTCTTTGTGTGGCAAAGCTTCTGAGTGCTTGAATTCTTGAGAATATCTTATCATGCCCTCATAGTTGAATGACAACCTGTTTGGAGAAAACTACTATTTTCCAAATTTGAAGTGCTTTCCTTTAATGCTTTCAGCACACTACCCTGTCATCATCTTATACATTCATGTATTATAGTTACATTAATGCATAAAGAGGATAAAGAGGAAATTTTAAAAGCTTACAAAAGTAAAGAACAGATCACTTACAAAGAAACAAGAATAAGATTAATAGATTTTTCAAAAGTAACCCTGGGTGCAGGAAATACATTTATTAGATGAATTTTAAATTTGTGATCAGTTCACATATTTTTATTTCTAATGTCATCTGAAATCCATTTTCTACATTTTCTTTTTTCTCTGAAATAGTTGTACTCAGATGCCTTGTTATTTCAGCTCATTTCCCCCAGAGGAAAGGTCAGGCCCTGTCCTTATTAGCTCAGGAAGCTCTGAGGATGGGGTGGTGAGTGAACCCCGGGGTGGGATGCCCCAGACACAGGTGATCTGACAGTGAAGGCCGACTGCCTCCTTGGGGCCCCAGGGAGGAGGGGCCATAGGAGGCCGCTGTCCTTATTATTACTCTCTGCTCTCTGGAACTTACAGCCTCTGGTAGCATTTTTCAGTGTCTTAAGGGAACAAGCGTGTTTCCATGGTTTCCTTCTGGGTTCTTTATCTGAGCTTCCCGGTGGAGCAAGAGTGGGAGTCATCCCCCCCAGCCAGGGCTGGCCCCGCCAGTGCCCACTCGGGGAGGCCCTCCGAGTTTTCTCCAGTAAGGCGCTCCCCTGGGTCTGCTCGGAACAGGCAGAGAAGCCGGTGGGACCGCCGGTGGCTGATGCTGCATCCTGGGGGTCCTGACTCAGAGCTGGTCCCTCTCTCCACCTGCCCCTTTGGAGCTGCCTGTCCCTGTGGGGCCACCAGCTTTCTGGGGGTTGTGGGTGTCCTCTCAGGACGCCCCCTAGCCTTCTCTGACTTCCACTGTGCTTGGCTGGCTACCCTGTCTCAGGCTTGACCTGGGACTATGTATGACCCCATGTTTGGGGTTTTGGTTTGTCCTTCTCACTATTCTAGAAAAGATTACTCTCTCTAAAATATGTCTTTTAAAACTAGAAGTGAAAAGTGACCTCTGAGTTGAGAACTGGAGCCTCGTCTAGTGGGGGGCTAATTCAGGCAGATGAAGTAGGAGAGGGTGGGTGGCAGGGTCCAGGGAGGGTATGCAAAGGCCCAGGGGCCCCTGGACGGGGAGGCTTGCTGCTGTGAGGCGTGGAGGGCTGCTGACCAGGCCCTGGCTCCAGCTTTGCGGCGGTGGACCAACCCTCAGTGCCCTGGAACGTCAGCGTCTCCACATATGGAGTGAAGTCTGGGGAGAGAAAACGTTCAAATTAGGACTGTGCAATGTTCAGTCCTATTAGTGCCCATCCACAATCACCCAGGTGGTGGGAGGAAGCCTCTGGTTTCTAGAGCATGTCTTTCTGGGACGTCAGGAAGATGGTGTCTGAGAGCGTAGGTCCAGCCGCTCAGGGGCCAGACTCGGGAGCACGCCCCTCGGGGAAAGTCCTCAGCCCCTGCCCTCCCTCTCCTCCTCTGTGAGTTGGCTGGCGGCTCGTGCCATCTGTGGGGCCATGTGGGACACGGCCCTGTGGGTCCTAAGCACTTCATAGTTGCCTCCTATGGCTGTCAATCATCAAGTAACTTTAGCCATTGGGTTTTACATCCCTTTGGGGACCTGTTAGGAAATTGTGTCACCTCACAACTATAAACTTTTACGACGAACCAACTGGACAAATATTGATCCTCTGTAATAAAGGACCAGGTCTTCTGGAATGCTGCATAGGCGAGGGCATCAGCTACCCGCCTCACCCCTCCCTTCCGACCCCTCAGGGCTACAGTGTGGCTTCCTGAGGCGGGGGAGCTGGTCTCATCAGAAATGGTGCTCGCCAGGTGCCACGTTTATGTGCAAATGTACACATGTGTGTACACAATGTGTATGATTAAGATCATGTAATGTGTACACGTGTGTACACAATTAGCGTGTATGATTAAGAACATATAATATGTGCACATGTGTACACAATTAGTGTGCATGATTAAGAACATATAATATGTACACATGTGTGTACACAATTAGTGTGCATGATTAAGAATATATAATATGTGCACATGTGTACACAATTAGTGTGTATGATTAAGAACATATATGTGCACATGTGTGCATACAATTAGTGTGCATGATTAAGAACATGTAATATGTACACATGTGTGTACACAATTAGTGTGTACAATTAAGAACATATAATATGTACACATGTGTGCACACAATTAGTGTATATGATTAAAAACAGGTAATATGTACACATACATGTACACAATTAGAGTGTATGACTAAGAACATATAATATGTACACATGTGTGTACACAATTAGTGTATATGATTAAGAACATATAATATGTGCACATGCATGAACACAACTAGTGTATATGATTAAAAACATGTAATATGCACACACGTGTGTGCACAATTAGCATGTGTGATTAAGAACGTATAATATGTACACGTGTGAACACAATTAGTGTATATGATTAAGAACATATAATATATACACATGCATGAACACAATTAGTGTATATGATTAAAAATATGTAATATGTACACACCTGTGTGCACAGAGTGTGTGATTAAGAACATATAATATGTCCACATGTGTGAACACAACTAGTGTGCATGATTAAGAACATATAATTACTTCTGCACAGTTGGTAGCACACACTTCTCATCAATGACTGTTCTCTGGAGTTGGGGTCCTTGGCTCCTCATGGCTCCAGGAAAGGCCGTCCAGTTTCAGTTATTGGAAGGGTTGCCCCGCAAGTCCCCTCCCCTCCTCACTCCTGCCCCCACCTTCCTCCTCCCCTCTGCTCCCCTTCCTTCCATAAACAAACTTACCTGGTGAAGGGGTGATGAGACACCCTGCCAAGGGCTTGGGATGCTAAAATGGATCCCAGAGACTGTCCAGAGCTCCCAGCCAAACAGTGATGGATTCCCAGGGCATTTTTGTTTATTCATGAATTATGCTGGCACCAAATGTCCGTGCCACTAATTGTCACAATTAGTGGGCCTAGAACGTGCAGGGGGAGCTGGAGGCTGTGCCTCCAAGCCAGGCTGGGAGCTTCGAGAGCACAGCGAGTGGAGTGTTCCTACGAAGGGACTGGAGCAGGTGTCTGGGCAGCAGGGATTTCGTGTAAATGATTGAGAAACACAGAGTTATTGTCACTGATGGGGTGTCTGTTGGGTCTGGCTACTCACTGCTCAAAAGCCGATAAACAGGCCAGGTTGGTGGAAAGGAAAGTTTGCTGTATTTCGGATGCCGGCAACCGGGCGGGGATGGGGGAGGACATCTGTCCACAGGCTGACTCCTCACCATCACTAACAAGCAGGGGGTGAGAGCTTTTATAGACAGAGTGGGCGGGGGTGGGGGTGCTTACATGCAAAACCAGCACAGTCAGCTCTGACAGTCATCTTCAAATCGGTCTTCAGTGGTCTGGCCAGAGGCATCCTGATCGTTTTGGGCTCAGTGACTCTTCAGTTGCAGGGTCCGTTCGTCCCTGTGGTCAGACCTCAGCATTGTGGCAGCTCATGTCCTGGGTACAGTCTAGTCATCATGTAGTTAATTTCTCCACCTGGTGTTTTAATATCTGTAAGACAGCCCACAGGATGTGGCTCAGAATACTGTCTACAGCTCTTGAGAAAGAGCTGAGGGTCCTTGACTATGTTCAATGACTGCCTTACTATTATTTAGTCTCCTTTTGTCAGTTCTCCTTTGCTTCCGCATTTCTCACGTCTCTCATTAAACTCATTCTTTGGCTAGTTTTCCAGACAGAAGGCAGGCAGAGATCACGGTGGAGGTGAAGGGGCATGGACCACAGCATCCTGCTCTGTTTCCTTATGACTTAGGGGAGAAAACAGCCAACCTCACATCATCCTGTATTTGGACGCAGACCAGAATCACAGGCTCAACCCTCCCTTGAAGCTTCCTGTCAGCATGTAGGTGGTGACACGTGTGTTTCCCAATCATGTGGAAGGCAACCTCAGCCAACAGCAGCCCCTCTGAAGGGTCCGAGGACCACCTATGAGAAGAGAGACCAGGCATCTCCGAGGAGGCAGAGCCCATGCTCAAATACTGAAACTCAGCTCATATGAGAAGGGCAGCTGCCCAGCCGTGCTGGGTGGAGATGGGAAGGAAAGACACAGAGACTTCAAAGGATTCATGAGCTCCCTTCCCACCTTCCTCCGGGCTGGATAAAGGCGCCCAGGAGAAGCGCATTTCTAATCGATGTAACCAGGCTTCCCCGGCTGCCAACTGAAGCTTCGCGGTTCAGTGCCATCCAGCTAACTAGGCCGACCTTTGATTTTATGTCCCCCTTGTTGAGAACAGGTCAAGAGAGAAACTTCAAGATGAACTCGGAGCTATTTGTGTTATTAGTGTGTAATTGTCATGGGCAATTATTCTCTATCTTTGGCCATAAATTATCTAATCCTTTTTATCAGAGAGCATCTATTAAGCACCTATGCTTAATATTCCTAGAAGTGTGCTGAGAGGCAGGGGATGAGGAAGAACGGGTGGAATCTGATTAAGTTGCAGGTGTGAACGCCGAAGGGGGAGGGAGGCCCCCGAGGGATGGGGGGAGGTCCTGATCAGGGCTGCAGAGGAGTCAGGAGGGGGCGGGCTGCAGGCTGGCGTTCTCAGGAGTTGTGGCATCTGGCTTTGCCCTTCAGTCCATGGGAGGAAGGAAGGGCTTGTGGGGCAGCTAAGCCAGCACCCTGGTGAGCCCCTCCTGGAGGGAGTCTTGGCCCCACTGCCCTGAGCCTCCCTCACTTGTGTTTGTGCCAGGCCTGGACTGGCCAGGAGGGGAGGCCTGAGAGCAGGACAGCCCAAGGAAAAAAAAAAAAAAAAGAGAGAGACTCCAGGGCCAAGGGCAGGGCCACTATGCCAGGCATAAATTGCAAAGTGTATACAGATTCCTTCCAGGTGGAGGACAAACAGATGCTTGTAGAAGCTCTGACCAAGTTTCAGCTTGGTCTTAAAAATGGTTTATGTTTTGGAACGTGGAGAAGTGTGAGAGGAGCTTTCCAGGCAAGAGACCGCTTGCAGATGTGAATGCACCAAAGTGGAAGGGAGGATGCATCACCGCAGGGGTGTCCTGGCTTGAGAGCACCAGACTTCGATGGATGCTCCTGGATTCAGGTCAAAGGACTCAGCAGAGATGAATGGTGCAGGTAGAGGGCTTGGGGCCATGGGGCAGGGTGGGGTTGGAGGCCTTCTCAAGGGAAAAGGGATCCATCACAGGCTTTGAAGGAAGACGAGACCTCCACAGTGATGGGCAAGTGTGTTGTCAAGTCCAAGCTCTCTCTGCCTGCTGCGTGTCAGGCCAATAAATCCAACAGACAAAGTGTTGAGGCAAGGGACACACCTTCATTCAGAGAGCCCGCTGACAGAAAAGATGGCAGACTACTGTCTCAAAACAACCATCTTATGGGGTCTGGATGCCAGGTTCTTTCATAGAACAGAGGTGGGGGAATGAGGTGAGGAAGTAAAGTAAAAAGTCATTCATCTTGCAAATGTCACCTGGAATGGCCAGGCTCAAGGAGGGGACATGTCAATTTCTTCCTTCCCATAGCCACCCACAGGTAGACAGGGTCCTGCAAAAAGACACTCTGGATTAACATTCAGGCAGAGGGCCACAGGTCCCCAAGGCAGGCCATTCTGTATGGACAGTACCCTTTCAGTGAACAAAAGCAACAAGAAGCAAAGGTTAAAGTAAGAGATGCAACATGGAGTCAGAATTGGCTTTTCTTGGCAACAGGTGAATGAAGGCCCTGGAAGCAGGGAGGCTCCAGTCCAAGGGGGCGGCACATGGTCCCACGTGAGAGAGCCGGGATGGAGACTGTGTAAGGTGATCCACGGGGAGGAGCAGGGAGGGTGGAAATGCTAAATCTTGACTGGCTAAGAAAATGATGACTTTGAGAAGGAGCCAGTGTGCTGTGGCAAATGCCTGCTGGAAGGAAAAGTCACATGGGGGCGGTGGGCTCTGTCAGGCGAGGCTTTGGTCGGGGTCCAGCTGCCTCCTTCCCATCCCCCCCATCACTTACTAGACCTGGGCAAATTACTCAAATCATAGAGAGTTTTGGGGAGATTTTTTAAAAATGCTGATTTTTTCTCAAACACAAAGTAACATGCACCCATTGTGAATAAATTGGGAAATACAGAAATGGACCGAATATACAGTGACAGGAAAAAAAACAAGAATGCCAAGTGCCGAGTCTAAGCGTCTCCCACAGAGAGCAGGTCCTGTTACATAAAGGTTCTTTCTCTGCTGAGGCCAGGCTGGGTTGGGGTGGGGCTGGTAGGTGGGAGAGCCGTGCTGTTCTGGGCAGAAGGAGAAGGATCGGAATGTTCTAGGAGCTCGTGTAGGAGTGGAGAGCTGGACAGAAGGCAGAGGGAAGGGTGAGCCAGTGGGGACCGATGACCCCCTGTTCTGTGCACCCCCTGGCCCCCAGGCACCTTCAGCTGCCAGCAGGGTCTTGACATGCGGGGGCAGAGAGGGCTCAGTGGGTCGGAGGTTGGGAGGCCAGAACCCAGGACCGAGAAGCGGCCCTGGCATTGACAGCCGCTCTAGGAGAGGCTGAGTGTCTCAGAGGCGATGAGTTGGGCTTTGATGGGTGCTAGCAGGAACAGCACTGCATACACTGATCACAGTGGAAACCCAAATTCAACCAGAGGGAAGTGACTTACTGTATTTTTAGTTGTTCTCCATATGCAGCTTGGTTTATTATTTCTATTTAATCAAAATATTATTAAACATCAACTTATACCATGCCCTACCCCAAGCAGAAAAAACAATTCAGTTCAATTTAGTTGCTCAGTCGTGTCCAACCCTTTGCGACCCCATGGACTGCAACACGTCAGGCCTTCCTGTCCATCACCAACTCCCGGAGTTTACTCAAATTTGTGTCCACTGAGTCGGTGATTCCATCCAACCATCTCAGCCTCTGTCGTCCCCTTCTCCTCCTGCCCCCAATCCCTCCCATCATCAGGGTCTTTTCAAATGAGTCAGCTCTTCACATCAGGTGGCCAAAATATTGGAGTTTCAGTTTCAGCATCAGTCCTTCCAATGAACACTCAGGACTGATCTCCTTTAGGATGGACTGGTTGGATCTCCTTGCAGTCCAAGGGACTCTCAAGAGTCTTCTCCAACACCACAGTTCGAAAGCATCCATTCTTTGGGGCTCAGCTTTCTTTATAGTCCAACTCTCATATCCATACATGACTACTGGAAAAACCATAGCTTTAACTAGATGGACCTTTGTTAGCAAATAAAGTAAAATAAGTTAAATAAAGTAAAATAAGCTAAAAAAAGAAAATAAAGTAGGTAAAATAGTGAAAAAAAATAAAGAAAAGAAAAAGAGAAGGAATGGCAGTCTTCCCGCATAGAACTTAGATGTTGGGAAGAAAACGACACAAACCAAACGCAGGTAAACTTGTAAAACTCCTCACTCACAACTGCAGTCACGTTGGACACAAGTAATAGGAGTAGAAACTGGCTCCACCTCCTCCCAGCTTCTGATCCCAAGTGGAAAGGAGCTGACTTTCTTAGCTTCCACAGGCGGGGAGACATGGACCAGCCAGGTGGGGACGTGGATGGCACCCCGTCCAGGTGGTGGAGCAGAGCAGTCTTCTCTGGGTCTGAGGTCCCTGTTTGAGCAGCGGGGACATTGCCACCTAACCGGAACACTCCCAGGATGGCTGCGGCGGGGCAGGAAAGCCGGTGATCACGTGCAGTGGTCCATTGTGTGTGCAACTTGTCTGGGTCACAGGGGGCCCAGGTATCAGGTCAGGGGTGACTCTGGGTGTTTCTGTGAGGGTAATTTGGGTTGGTTGGGATTAACATTTGAGTCAGTAGACTTTTCCAGATGTGGGTGGGCTTCACCCAATCCTATGAAGGCCTGAAGAGAACAAAAAAGGCTAACCTTCCCCCAAGGAAGATGGAATCCTTTCTGCCCAGGGCCTTTGAATTTGGGCATGGGTTGTCCCACCTTCAGCCTTGAACTACACCATTGCCTGTCCTGATTCTCAGGTCTGTCCTGGACTCAGACTGGGATCACACACCCGTCGCCCTGGGTGTTCACCTTTCTACACTCTCTGAAGGTCTTGGGGATACTGCTTCCTATGACCCTGTGAGCCAATTTCCTACAGGAATTCATATTTTCATATCCTATTGGCTCTGTTTCCCTGGATGGCCCTGAGAACACACTACAGGGTCCAGGATCATCTCCACTGATTTTGATGCCACCAGGCCGGCTTCACTGGTGGTTCAGCGGTAAAGAATCCTCCTGCAATGCAGGAGATGTGGGTTTGATCCCTGGGGTGGGAAGATCCCCTGGAGGAAGAAATGGCAACCCACTCCAGTGTTCTTGCCTGAGAAACCCCATGGACAGAGGACCCTGGTGGGCTACAGTCCACGGGGCCACAAAGAGCTGGACTCGAACGAGTGGCTAAACACACAGACACGCCAGGTGACACCAAACTTGGGTGGGGTCTGGAAGCACATGAGTTGTGCAGTTGGACCCCCAGAGGCCAAGACGGCTGTCTGAATGGGCCCACCAGTTACCTAGTAACGCCAGGACATCACAGCACACAACTGGAGCTGCTGGATTTCACCCGTGATGGGTTTTCCTATACTCGGATGTCAGAGGATGACAGACGTCACAGATAAAAACAGATGCTGGACAGCCTCACTGATAGAATAACAGCTTCCTTCAACTTTCCCCTCACCCACACATGCAAACGTTATTTGTGTAGTTTATAGCATGTTGAAGATCTAGTTTCATTTCATAATGTAATTTATGTAAGATAACATAGTGTAATCCAGTTATAATTCACATACCACAAAAATCACTCTTTTGATATATAAATTCAGTGGGTTTCAGTGACCACACTGGTCATCAGAGGACACCTTCATAGCTCTGAAAAGGAAATCTGTGTCCTGTACCCACTGGCGGTCATCTGTTCTCTCCTGGAGCCCCTGGAAATCCCTAATCCACACTCTGTCTCTATGGAGTTACCTACTCTAGACATCCTATGTAAGCAGAATCTTTGGTGATTGGCTTCTCTCAATGAACATAACATGCTTGTGGTTCTTACATGCTGAAGCATATATCAATACTGCTTATGGCTGAAAAATATATTTTATGCATATGTTCCTTTTTACATGCTCTTTATCTGATTGATGCATGTTTGGTTGTTTTGCAAACTTTGGTTGTTAGGAATAATGCTGCTACGACCATTCATACATAAGCTTCTGTGCAAACACGTGTTTTCAATCTGGGGCAGTTTTTACCAAACAGTGGCACTGCAGAGTCGTATGGTGACCCTATGCTACCAAGTATTTTGAGAAACAGGCCAACGCTTTCCTGAACTGACTTCATCACTTCAAAATCTCTCCAGCAATGTATAAGTATTACCGTTTCTTCACATCCTTGCCAACATTTGCTATTGCCTATCTTTTTTTTTTTTTTTAATTTTAGCCAACCTGGTGGGTATGAAGTAGTCTCCCATTGTGGTTTGGAATTGCATTTCTCTAATGGCTGATGAAGTGGAGTCTCTTTTCACATGCTCACCCACCATCCATATATCTTCCGTGGAGAAATAGCTATTCAAATTATGTTTCTATCTTTAAATCAATTTAATTATATTTTTGTTGTTCGGTTATAGTAGTTGTTTACATACTTTGAATACAAGTATTTTAGCTGATATATAATTTGCAAATATTTTTTCCTATTCCATAGGTTTTCGCTTAACTTACCTTTGAACCACAAAAGTTTTAAATTTTGATGCAACCCAATTTGGTGTTTTATCTAAGAAACAATTGCCTAAAATAAAACCCCAATGTTTTATAGTGATGTTTTCTTCTAAGGCTTCCCTGATAGCTCAGGTGGTAAAAAATCTGCCTGCAATGCAGAAGGCCCAGTTTGATTCCTGGGTTGGGAAGATCCCCAGAGAAGGGATAAGCTACTCACTCCAGTATTCTTGGACTTCCCTTGTGGATCAGCTGGTAAAGAATTTGCCCCGCAATGCGGGAGACCTGGGTTCAATCCCTGGGTTGGGAAGACCCCCTGGAGAAGGGAAAGGCTACCCACTCCAGTATTCTGGCCTGGAGAATTCCATGGACTATACATGGGTTGCAAAGAGTCAGACACGACTGAGCAAGCAACCGCCACTTTTTTCCTTCTGAGATTGTTAGCTTTGTCTCTAGGAAAAACTGATACTCTTACTTAGAAGGTTCATAATCTAGGGTTAATAATAAGTTAATTTTTGTATACAGTGTGAGGTAAGGAGTTTCACAGTGTTCCTCAACACATGAACATATTTGTTCCATCACTGCTGATTGAAATGACTATTTCTTCCCTAGTGGGTGACCTGGGCACCTTTATAAAGAATCAGCTGACCATAACTACAAAGGGTCGTTTTTGAACTCTCAAGTCTATTCAATTTATTCATGTTTCTATCCTTACACAAGTATCATAGTACATTGATTGCTGTAGCTTTGAAGCAAGTTTTGAATTTTTAAAAGTGTAAGTCTTATAACTTTGTTCTTTTCTTCAAGGTTGTTTTTACTATTTTGGGTCTATCACATATTCATATGAATTTAATGGTCAGTTTTTAAGTTTCTCAAAAAAAAAAAAAAAGAATTTGGGATTTTGATAGAAAGTGAAAAGTCGTGTCCAACTCTTTGCAACTCCATGGACTGTAATCTGCCAGGCTTCTCTGTCCATGGAATTCTCCAGGCAAGAATACTGGAGTGGGTAGCCATTCCCTTCTCCAGGGGATCTTCCTGACCCAGGGATCGAAACCAGGTCTCGTGCTTTGCAGGCATATTCTTCACCATCTGAGCCACCAGAGAAGCCTGGGATTTTGATAGGGATCATATTAAATCGACATATCCACTCTGGGAATGTTATCATCTTAGCAATATTAAGTGTTTTGATCCATAAATACAGGATGTTTTTCCATTTATTTAGATCTTTCCTAATTTTTCCAGCAATATTTTGTGACTTTCAGCAAACATTTTACACTTCCTTTATTAAATACAATCCTAAGTATTTTTTTCTTTTAAAATGCTGCTGTAAATGGACTTGTTTTTAATTTGAGGGCATTGTTTACTCTCAGTGTATAGAAATACAATTGATTTTGTCTATTGATCATGAACCCTGCAGCCTTGCTGAACTCCTTTATTAGTTTTCATAGTTTCTGTGTGTGTGTGAGTGTTCCTTAGGATTTTCAATATGCGTGATTATGTTATCTGTGAATAGAGACAGTTTTAATTCTTCTATTCCAATTTGAATGCTTTTTATTGCTTTTTCTTGCCTAATTGCCCTGACTAGGCCTCCAGTAAAATGTCTAATAGAACTAGTGGGAAAAGAATCACCATCTTGTTCCTGATCTCAAGCAGTATTTTACCATTAAGTATGATGTCAGCTGTGAGATATATATATATAAATTTCATCAAGATGAAGAAATGTCCTCCTGTTCCTAGATTCTTGAGTGTGTCTTTCTTATGAAAGTGTGTTAGGATTTGTCAAGTGTTTTCTCTTCACACATTGAAACGTCATGTTGTCGTGTCCTTTATTCTGTGGATGTGATGTATTATATAGATTGGTTTTTGGGCATTTAACTAATATTGAAATCCCATTTGGTAGTGGTATAAAATCCATTTTGGATGTTAGTGGATCAGGTTTGCTAGTATTTCACTGAGAAGACTTGCCCTTATAGTCATAAGGGATACTGATAAGCAGTTTTCTTTTCTTGTGATAGCTAATTTAAAGTCTGTCTAAAAAGCCTCATGTCTGGGCTCCTTAGAGAGAGCTTCTATTAACTGCACCCTCATCCCACTTTCGTACATATATCCCTGTTTCTTTGCGTGTCTCAAAACTGTTTTTTTTTTTTTTTTTTCAGTTTCCTTGAGAAAGAATTGGCATTGATCATTGTATAGGTTTAAGGTCCGTCTAGTCAAGGCTATAGTTTTTCCAGTAGTCATGTATGGATGTTGGAGTTGGACTATAAAGAAAGCTGAGCACTGAAGAATTGATGCTTTTGATGTGGTGTTGGAGAAGACTCTTAAGAGTCCCTTGGACTGCAAGGAGATCCAACCAGTCCATCCTAAAGGGGATCAGTCCTGGGTGTTCATTGGAAGGACTGATGCTGAAGCTGAAACTCCAATCCTTTGGCCACCTGATGCGAAGAGCTGACTCATTGGAAAAGACCCTGATGCTGGGAAAGATTGAGGGCAGGAGGAGAAGGGGACGACAGAGGCTGAGATGGTTGGATGGCATCACCGACTCAATGGACATGGGTTTGGGTGGACTCTGGGAGTTGGTGATGGACAGGGGGGCCTGGCGTGCTGTGGTTCATGGGGTTGCAGAGTCGGACACGACTGAGCGACTGAACTGAACTGAAAGGCATATAGCATGATGGCTTGATTTCCATATATTGTGATGTGATAACCACAGTAGGTTTGCCCAACATCCATATTATCACATAAATACAAAAAATAGATAAGAAAGAAAAAAAGAAATATTCTTTTTATTTATAGAAAGAGTTTATATAGAATTCACTCTCTTAACCGTCCTATATATTGCACAGCAGGGTTAGGTCTGGTTTTCATGTTCTACTTTACATCTTATTTATCTTGTAATTGGAAGTTTGTACTTTTTGACTACCTTCCTTCAGTTTTCCCTCCCCCACCTTCTACCTCTGGTAACCACAAGTCTGATCTCTTTTTCTGACTTTGCTGTCTTTTTTTTTTTTAAACATACATACATGTGAGAACATACAGCACTTGCCTTTTTCCATCTGACTTATTTTACTTAGCATAATGCAAAATGCCTTCAAGGCCCGTCCGTGTTGTTGCAAATGGTGGCTTTTCTAATTTTTAATGACTGAATGATATTATATATAATTTAATTGCATATATGCATTGCGGGAGACTTGGGTTTGATCCCAGGGTTGGAAAGATCCCCTGGAGGATAACATGGCAACCCACTCCAGTGTTCTTGCCTGGAGAATCCCATGGACAGAGGAGCCTGGTGGGCCACAGTCCATGGGGTCACAAAGAGTCAGACATGACTGAGCGACTAAGCATAGCACAGCAAAAGATACATAAGAACATATACTACATGTGATAATTACATGAATATGTTTTATGTATATGTGTATATACACACACACAATAATATACAGATATTTTTTGTGCGTGTGTCTCATAGTTTGTTTTTTTGTGTGTGTGAAAACTGTACAACACAAATAATATAATGTAACAGTTCTGGAAACCCGGCCGCCCCTCACCCTCCTCAGGCCTATTGCTGTTTGTGCTGTTTGTTAAGTTACTTTTCCAAAGTCTTCTGTGAAGTTTGCATTCTTCATTGTGTGGGGCAGAGTCTTTCCCCGGTCACCTGTGAACAGCTGCCAGGCTGCCGGAGCCCCTGCTCAGCATGGTTATGGGGCGTTGGTGGCACAGTGGTGGGCTCAGCTGCCTTCCAAGCTGCTGCCCCGGGTTTGATTCCCGGCCAACGCAACCTTCACTCTGGGCCTCCCAGGGGGCTCAGCCAGTAAAGAATCCGCCTGCAAGGGCAGGGGGTGGAGATCCAGGTTCCATCCCCTGTGGGTGTGGACGTGGAATGTGGAGCTTTGCCCAGACCTTAGAGGTGACTGTAAGGACACTGCCCCCTCTGAGGGTCCGCGGGGCAGGGAGTCCTAGGACTGGACAGGATTCTGTGTTACCAGCGATGAGCGGACACCAACCGAGCCAGCTTGGCAAGCAGAGGCATTGTGATGGTGACCCCTTGATCTGGAAGATGCCCTGGAGGAAGGAATGGCACCCAGAATTCTTGCCCGGGAAATCCCACAGACAGAAGGATTTGTCAGAGGGGGTAGAAACAGATTGTACAGACAAAGGTACAGACAGACAGAGGGGGTACAAACAGACTGCACCCCAGAGGCTACAGTCCGTGGGTTGCAACAGAGCTGGGCACGACTTAGTGACTAAACACAGAAGCACGACAGAACAAAGAGGCTGGGTAAGAGGGCGCTCCTCCTGCCTGCCTGGCTGGGCTGGGCCACCGGCCTTCCCCCGCTTTTGGAGTTGAGCCGCTGGCTGTCGGACCGTCGTGGACACCGCAGGCTCACCGGCTCTCGGGGCTCCGGACGTGGACTGGAGCTGGTGCTCCACCATCGCCTCTCCTGGGTCTCTACCTTGCCAGCGGCAACTCTTGGGGTTTCTCAGCCTCCATAATCATAGGAGCCAATTTCTTATCACAGATACTTGTTTTCTGTAGTTACATACAGAAAATACATTCCAGGACACGTGTGCCTGCGTGAGTCTGTCCTAAGGGCGCCGTCGGCAGCGTTTCTCTGGAGAACTCTGACTAATGCACCGTGATTGCAGTGCTGTTGGCTTTTCAAGCTACTGCAGAGTAAGGCAGGGAGGTGGGAACGGTACAAGTCAGAGACCATGAAGCTTGCTACTTTTTGAGATGCAGCCATTTTCCCCGAAAAGACATTTCTTGAGCTGTCAGAAGACTTTAATGTACAGCATTCTGAAAAGTCTGACTTTGACAAACTTTTCCAGTTCTCATTGCTTTAATGGAAGAGAAGATGTTCAGAGGTCCTTGCCCCACCACCCAGAGTGCCTCTCTGCACACCCCGTGTCTCATCCCGCGTTTCCCTGTTATCCATCTCATTCTCCAGAGAGGATGAACAGTGGAGGTTTTGCCTTGGGTGGATTAATTCAGAAGCTAATGCAGGATCCATAGGAGCAGAGAGAAGTGGGGAGTAAGCTGATCTGGAAGGGATCTGGGTCATCCAGGAACATGGTGACTATGTCTCAGTCTGAGTTGCTTTAAGTGAAACTGCAGAAAGAGCCATCAGGAATGGCCTGGACCTTGGGCAGAAGAAGGCAAGGCATGCCTGCAGTTTGGAAGCTCCTCGTCAGTTGAAAGGGAAGCTCTACAGACCCTAGTTACAGAGTCAGCCTGGCATGCCATGGGCCAGTCAAGAGATGAGCTCCTGTAGCCGGGCGTGCAGGCCCTGTGCTTGGGGAGGGCAGGGCAGGTAACCAGTCAGAACTGGGGGCTGTGCCAAGGCCTCAGAGGTGGCTGCAAGGACACTGCCCCCTCTGCCGAGGGTCCACAAGGCAGGGAGTCCTAGGACCACACAGGAATCTGTGTTACTGGCGATCAGCTGACGCTAACCGAGCACGCCTGACAATCATAGCCCTGGTGTTGGGAAAGCAGCGCAGATGTGAGAGACACAGAGGACCCCGCTGGCGACGTCGGGTGTCTGACGGCGTGGTTTGGAAGCAGAGCATGTCGTCCGTTGTGAATCCCCTGAAGTCCGTCAGACTCCGACTGGACCAGGGCACTTGCCGTGTAAGCGAACACAGCAGGCGTGCCTCTGAGCTTCCTCCCGTCATGCCTGCCATCAAGGGGGAGGTCGGTGTACGCATCGCCTCATCTTTTCAGAGGGCCTGTTCCGTGTTCTGGACTCGAGGGAGCGAGGGGCCATAAAGAAAAGAGAAGCCCCCCTCAGCCTCCTGCACTGCAGAGCGAGGCCCCGGGTGTCCGGCCGGCCCGTGCCCGGGGCCGTTACCACAGCTGCCCCAGGAGGGGTTTGCTAGGGGATCCCTGGTACTCTGCCTTCAGATCACATCCTCAGAGACCACCCTGGGACCCCAGCCTGTGTGGACGTTTTGGCTGCCCTACTCGGGGCCCATTTCCCTGCCAGAGACATTGGCAAGTGTTCACTGTGAAGGGCGGTGAGCACGTATGTCTGGCCCTGAGGCCGCCGTCATTGCCCACCCCGCAGCAGAGGGGAGGCACCCACAGGAGGCCTCTATTTGTGGGCCCCGAAATCTGCATTTCATATCATTGCCATGCATCATGAAAAATTATCATTCGTAACTTCCTCCAATCTTTTAAAGAGGTTAAAAAAAACCATTAACCCGCAGACCATACGAACGGGCAGCAGCCCGCATTTGGCTGCACAAGCCTTCGTCTGTCCATCCCTGCCTGACCCGGTCAGAAAAGAATGCAAACGTGTGGGCACTCGGTCCACTGAGATCCTTGAGGATGATGATGGGCCCCATCCCACACCCAGGACATGGAAGGGGGAGTCAGAGGTGAGCTGGTGGTGGGAGGCCAGCCCAGTGTGGTGAGCATGGCCCAGCAGGCATTCCAGCCTTGAGCCAGGGGCTGCTGGAAGCCCATTCAAGCCAAGGACAGCCCAGAGAAGTCACTCCGGATCTGCCGGTCATCAGGGTCACTCCTCAGAAAGGCAGCATGTGAGCTGGAACTTTAAGAACTCCAGGGTGGACCCGGAGACGACCAAACTCAGTGACCCAAGTCAGAGACAGACACACACCACAGGACATCGCTTGTGTGTGAAACCTGAAAATGCATAGAAATGAACCTATTAACACAAGAAGCAGATCCGCAGACACAGGCGATACACTTATGTTTACCAAAAGGGAAAGACGGAGACTAAATGGGGAATATGGGATTAACAGATGCCAAGACATCACTTATAAGACAGACAAACAAGAAGGACTTACTGTCCAGCACAGAAACTTATATTCAATATCTTGTCATAAACTATACGGAAAAGAATAAAAGAACACAAATGCATATATATATACATGGATTTCCCTGGTGGCTTAGCAGTGAAGAATCCACCTGCAACTCAGTAGCTGCAGCAGACATGGATTCGATCCCTGGGTCGGGAAGTTCCCCCGTAGGAGGGCATGGCAACCCACTCCAGCGTTCCTGCCTGCAGAATCCAATGGACAGAAGAGCCTGGTGGGCTACAGTCCATGGGGTCACAGAGAGTCGAACACAACTGAAGTGACTTAGCACGCATGCTCGTGTGTATATATATGTGTATGTATAGATACACACACACACACACACATATTATGGACTTCCCTGGTGGCTTAGACGGTAAAGAATCTGCCTGCAATGCAGGAGATCACTGGGTAGGGAGGATCCCCTGGAGAAGGAAATGGCAACCCACTCCAGTATTCTTGCCCAGAGAATCCCATGGACAGAGAAGCCTGGAGGGCTACAGTCCGTGGGGTCGTGAAGCATCGGACACGACTGAGCAACTCACACGCTCATATCTGTAGGTATAACTGAATCACGTTTCTATACATCTGAAACTAACACAGTGTTATAAATCAACTGTACTTCAATTAAAAAAAAAAAAGAAAAGACCTCCTGGAGGCCCGAGTGCAGAAGGAGCATTTCCGGCGGGGGGAGCCCCTGGGGCCGGGCGTGGAGGAGGCCAGGGAAGCTGTAGCCACCTGCAGTCTGTGAAGACACAGCCAGCAGCACCCCGGGACTTGGGTGGGTGCCTGCTGCCGGGCAGGTGGGCTGCAGGGAGACTCCATGAAGTGCCCGCTCCGCCGGGAGGGCCGGGCGACAGGCCTGTGCCGTCAGATAGCAGCAGAGCCGCCAGCACGCAGTGCCCGATATTGATTAACGGATCAATGTCACGGCGGAGGGAGGCCTCCAGGGGCGCGCCCCGTCCTGCCCCGGCCTGTCGGGCGTTTCTATCAATGACGGGAATAAAGGCGGAACAGGCCTGCTTGTCAAATTTGCAGATCAAAACTCAGAGGGACGGCTAATGTGGTGGAAGAAATACTCTGGGTACAAAAAGCCTCTTGACAAGCTGAAACAATGGACTGAAGTGAACAAGATGGAATTTAGCAAGGTTAAGTGTGAAGTCTTACTCCCTGGTTTAAGAAAAAAAACACACATCAACCACAAGCGTGGGAGCCACATGGGAAGGAGAGAGGGCGGAAGGGCCTGGCCGCTGAGAGCCTCTTGCAGGGCCGGCTCAGGCGGAGCTGCAGACAGGACGCTCCCCGTCCCCCAGGGAGCCGGGACCCCAGCCCAGCAGCCGGGCCCGCCCAGGGAGGAGTCGGCTGTGTCCACTAGTGGTTCAATCACTGCAGGGCCGGGGGTCCCTGCCTTCCCCCCTCCGGGACTCTGACTGGAGAAGGGCGCCCAGGGCAGAGGACGAAGGCCAGGGGCCCTGCAGGGTCCTGCAGCCCACGGGCCAGCCTCAGGGTGCGGGCGTCAGCCCTCCAGACCCACCAGGCCCTCTCCCGGGAGAGGAGACTTGCCTCCCCGGCCCGGTGGTAGCAGGGGAACCTCCGGTGGGACCGCGGGGGGCAGACTTTGGGCTTGATCTGCAGACAGACGTGCTGACCAGAGCTGATGACCACTCAGCGAGCCGCCCCCAGCGCCCGAGCGGAGCTGCCAGCCCCAATGGGTGGAGGCTGAGCACCATCCGTCAGGGGCCCCAGGGGCAACTGCGAGCCTGGCCCAGACCCCCGGCCCACAGACTGGACGGCTGAGGCCGGAGGGCCGTGGGGCACCCGGGAAGCCCCTTGTCAACTGCTGGGCCCGGTGTCCCCTAGCGGCTTTGGAATTCTCCGCTCCAGGCCCAAACGAGGCCTGTGTAAGACGCAGGAAAGGGCAGCCGCTTGAGTGTCGGGGTTTGAGGTGTGAGATGTGGGAAGCGGAACGGTGTGACTCGGGACACAGGCTGGGCCAGGGGACGTGTGCCTGACCTCAGCTTTCCTCAGTCCAGAGGACCATCTGCAAAGCGGGTCAGGGCCGCCTGGTCGGGGAGGCCCGCCCAAGAGCCCGAGGCTGGGCCCAACGCGCATGTTCAAACTCATAGCTCCTTCCCCTGGAGATGTTGGGAAGGGGTGGGATTCCAACACCTTCAGGCCAAGAAAGTTCCTGTTTACACGGGGAGATGGACTGAGTTCTCCCCCCGGTCCCAGTTCAGATGTGGCGGTGGGGGGATGAGGAAGCAGCCCTAGAAACAGCAGGATCAGAGCGGGAGGAGGGGGAGCGGAGGGGCAGGGGCGGGCAGGAGGGCATGGATTCACACTCAGCGTCACCAGGTGGCAGGAAGACCAGTGGAGGAGATCTAAGGAGAGGTCAGGATCCCCGTCTGCGGTCTCAGAGAGGACTGAATGGGGGCGGGGGGCGGGGGGGAGGAGGCTTGAGGGACACACTACTATTGGGAGGTGAGGGAGGGAAGCGTCCTTACCTGAGCCCAGGCTGGCCACAAGCCCGGGGGCACGGGGCTTCGCAGAGAGCAGCAGGCAGCGCCTCCCTGGGCCCCTGGGGTGGAGGCCTTGCTGGGGTTCAGCTGGCCTGAACCCCACAAAGTCCTGGCCCCCTAGCAGCAGGGCCTCAGGGCAGGGTGGTCCCATAGCTAGAGGGGGTGGCCTGCGGCTGGGAGCAGTGGGGGCTCATAGAAAAACCCCCGGGGGGCAAGAGTTCAGAGCTTGGGGTTCAAACCTGCTCTGGGGACCTGGAAAGTTCTCTGTCTCTGCACCTCAATTTTCCAGCTTGAAAGTGGGGGAGCTTCCCTGGTGGCTCAGGGGTAAAGAATCTGCCTTCCAATGCAGGGGACACAGGTTCGATCCCTGGTCGGAGAACTAAGACCCCACATGCCTCCAGGCTACGGAGCCCGTGAACCGTGACTCCTGAGCCCGGGTATGACAAGTATGGGGTCTGTGCTCTACAATGGAAGATCACAAATATTGCAACCAAGACCCAGTACAGCCAAATAAATAAATAAGCAAATAAATATTTTAAAAAAGAAAAGAAAATGGGGATGCTGACAGCACAGGCCTGGCAGAGACGCTGGGAGGACTGAGCCAGTTAATCTGAGAAAAGCGCTGTCCGTGGTCGCCTGCACCCAGAACCTGCCATCCCAGAGGCGGCATTTCTCAAACTGTTCACGTTTTAAGCAAATGAGATAGAGACAAACTACACATTTACTTGATTATCTGAACCAGCAGACAGTGTTTACCTTCTCACGGAAGATTTTTTTTTTTCCAGGTTTTTTTTTAATTGTAAAAGTAGTAACAGTTGATTATAAAACATCCAGAAAATAAATTCACACCCCTCCTTATACACTTTCCTGGAAGCCATCACTGTTCACAGGTGGATGTGCACACCTTCTTCAGCTTACATCCTAACCCTCACAGGCATCTTTTCCTGAAGTGGCTTCACAGCAAAGCCCTTAATCTTCCCAGCTGCGGGAGAGCTGGCAAGATGGTGAGATCCCAGCGCCATCACCCCCGTGGCCTGGATCCAGCTGCAGCTGCCCCTCTGCCCCAGCTGACCCAGTGGCTGGAGGTCCCTAGATAAAAGCCTTGCAAGCAGTTCAGAGAGCCTGCCTCCACGTCAGGGGAGTCCTCGCCGTCTTCCATCCCCACTGGGCAGAGGCTGGGGCTGTGCTTCTCCCTGCTGAATAGGAAGCGTTTGCCTCCAGGGAAAAAATATCCCTTTTGGCTAAAGCCTGCCAGTTTTCTCCTGCTCCTGGAATCACTGAATTCAGAGCTCTTGGCTGTTTTCTCCTGGAAGAGTTACCTCCCACATCACCACAGAAGCACTGTGTATTCACGGGGAAGTGACCCTGTTCCCCCAGCCCATCTTTTCTCTTCTTCGGGTACCCACTCCCCCGCAGTCCACACCCAGCTTGGGACCATGCCGGTTGACTGGGAGCAGAATGAGCGGCTTCACGAGAAGCCAGGAGATGCCCCCTGGTCACCGAGATCTCTGCTTTCTAATTAACCATGGAAATGAAGTCTGTGCTTCCATTCTCATTAAGAGGATTATTTTGCTTCCAGAAGAAAAGACAGCTCAGCGTGGCTTCGGGAAATGGGAGTGATGTCCCAGTGTCACTCCGAGTCTCTCTCCGCTTCAGATGAGATGGACCCATTGGAGCGGGTCCTGCTGAGAGCGGGCATCAGCCGGAAGACTGTGAGCTCTACCGGCCAAAAGGCTCAGCCTCCTTGGCTTGGCTGTTCGTTCTTTCATTCAGCCGGTCAGTCACTGCTTCGCTCATCAAGCCCTGCGTCAGTTGTTAAGACGCGGCTTCCTGGGCAGAGTCTTCTCATTACATCCATGTGATGCTCCAGGAGGAGTCACGGGGTTGTGCAAACAGCTAGGGTGTCCGTGTCCCAGATTTGAGTCCCAACTCTGCTGTTTGCTCAGAGAGTGACCTCAGGCAACTGATTAAGTTCACTTGACCATATCCAAATGTCCTCGGTGTCTCAAAGAGTCTTTTTATGTGTGTTTTGCTTGAGTCCAGATCGGCCGAGGCCTGCATCCGGTTATTATGTCTATTGGGTCTCATTTCATCTCTCGCGGTTCCTCCCCTATTTTGAGGGGGTTGGGGGGGTGTTAAAATTTGTTGTGGAAGCATCAGATCATTTGACCTGAAGAATATTTAAATTTGGCATATCAATCCTTTTTCTTTGGATGAATGTTTTTGGGATTCTTGCATTTCCAATGAAGGATCGATCTAACACAAGTTAGATTTTGGCTTGTGTGGGTACCTGCACTCTCTTCTGTCAAGATTAAGGGTGGCTCAGGTGCAGTCCGCCTGATCCTCCCCTCTAACCGCCCCCGGCCTTGCTGGCTACAGGTATAGCATCCGTCAGGGACTGTAACTAGAGCCACTCATTCTTTGTTGGTTGCAAAATGATGACATTGTAATTCTATGATTCTTTCTGAATTTATCACCTGACGTATTTCTATGGAAAAATTCTCCATCAACGTTTTTGTTTACCCTGGAACACACTTTATGCAAGAAGAGAAAGATCAATTGTGATTCTTCCCTCCTCCTTTTCTTCAATTTTCAGAGGAATAAGTGGTTACCTTAGCAACCAACAATGATGGCTTTTATTTTGGTTTTTAGTGTCTGTGTCAATTACAAACGCTTTCCATCCATGCTGGCTGTATTCTTTTGATCCAAAGCCCCTCTGTCAGCCCCAAGTCCCCAGAACCCCTCTGTTAGCCCCAAGTCCCATAGCCGCCGTCAGCATCAGGACCTCCTTCAGGTTCTGGTTCAGAATACTCCCCAGGCTCACTTTGTGAAGTTTGTGCCTGCGAACTGGACTTGGCCGTTTTTCAGAAAAGTCTTGATTCTTTCCAGTTTGGAAGCTGTGTTTAGAGAACATAATCCAGGTCTAAGTGTGCTCATTGCTCTGGGCTATCAACGTTTCTGGGTATTTTCACTAGACTAAGCTGGAAAATACAGGTCAAATATGTGTTTAAAGAGAAAAAAAGCATTAGTTTCCCCAATTTCCAATTCAGATTTTAGACTGCGGGGGTTTTCTTGAACTTCTTTTGTGTTATGCTTGCATCTGCTCTCTATTCTGCTGGAAATCTTGGCTCTAAGGACATCAGTGTAATTACTATTGGTTTCTATCATAAAAATATTCAAGAGATAGTTTCAAAATAGCAATGCATCTTCTACCAACAAGACTTCTGAATGTGTTACTTTGTATTAAGATATATTCCTTTAGGGAGGTACAGTCAAAATATCAAATTTAAAGTCAATGATAATAAATATTTTTTCCTGTGTGTGTATACCAGTGACTTGAAAGACAGTTTATTTAAGGTTATTTTCAGATTTTTGATGGCTTTATTTTCTTTTTGATTTAATATTTTAGGAGTATTTAAAGATTTACATGGTTTCAAAATCAAATCTATAATAAAACCTGTTTCTCCCTCCTTATCTTTTGTTCCCCTTAGGTAACCATTTAAATTTATTTTGATTTACTGTTTTATCATTTATTCTACAGTTTTTCCATTTCTACAGAAAAGAATAACATATTTAGATCATTGTTCTTCTTTGTGTTTTTTTAAGTTTACTAATATATTGGCTTGGCCAAAAAAGCTTGTTTGGGTCCCAAACAAACATTTTGACCAATCCAATACCTTGGCAATAACTCCCGAATACTATAGAGAGATCTTTCTTAATTCCTTGAGCCCCTGCTTCACTCACCATTGTGTGCACAGGCCAACTTTGATTCAACAAGTTCCTATTGATGAGCATTTAGACTATTCTCAGATTTTCAATATTATTAATAATAACTCCATGAATGATTAGAAGATATTTGTAAGAGAATGCCATGACCTAACTTCTCTCTTAAACCACCCTTCTGCTTGCTGTGGGGCCTCTGCCTTGGGGGGAGTCAGAATCAGGGAGACCACTGGAGGCTTCTGCTTGAGTCCAGGCAGAGCGGGGACTCGGACCAGGCTGGCGGCAGGGGAGACGGAGTACTGTGTCCTGATCGCGGTGACATTTAGGAGGACGTGTCAACCGGCTTGACCATCTGGTGGAAGGATTTCTGTGTAGCAGAGGAGACCCTGCATTTGCTTCTTGCAGCTCCGCCCCTTCCAGGCATCCAAGCCCAGTCCTCTTGGCCTCTCATCCTGGCTTCCAGCCAGTGTCAGTGGACAGCGCCCAGCCGTGGGGTAGAGGCCACCTTGCCCACTTCTGCTCACCTCTGAGCCCTGACCCTGTATCTTCCAGTTTGTTGGTTTGACCAGAGAAGATGCAGACCAGTTAAGGAGGGAATGCCCTTTGTCTGTGTTATTGAACATAACATTTATTTTATTATATTAAACAAAAGGCTTCACATTTCGGTTTGAAAGAGCTGCATTTGGGCTCATCCCCTGCTAGAGAGGGTTTCCAAGCACTCTGGGTGGGCACTTGCCTTGAGTCTCCTGATTGACAATGTTTAGCCCAGAGCCAAGGGAGATCCAGGCTGAGGACCACGGCCACACCTGCTGTGGTGACACAGCTAGCTGGCCTGCACTCCCCGACGCCCTGTGTGGCTAGTTCAGCCCATGTGACTCGTTCTCACCAGAGCGCTGACACTCCCAGCTGATGGAGCTAAGAAGCGTCTCTCTTTCTCTCTCTCTATTTCTTTTCACTATGGCTAAAAGACCCTGATGCTGGGAAAAATTGAGGGCTGGAGGAGAAGGGAGCAACAGAGGATGAGATGGTTGGATGGCATCACCAACTCGGTGCACATGAATTTGAGCCAGTTCTGGGAGATAGTGAAGTACAGAGCGGCCTGGCGTGCTGCCGTCCATGGGGTCGCAAGGAGTCGGACACAACTGAGCAGCTGAACATCAACAGTGACTGAAAGCAGAGGTGACTGAGGCCCCAGGGGACCACGCAGCCTCGGATGCAAGGAGTTCCCGGTGAAAGGTGATCACTATTACCTTAAGCCACTGATGTTTGGGTTTTGTTTTATAAATGGTGTGTTACCTTTACTAATGCAGAACACGCCTATCAGCATCACAATGAAGGTGAAATTCCTGACACTCTTGAAGCCACTTTTTACACTTGAACAAATTCCAGCGAATCACCAGGCCAGCTGTGTTTCCACAGTCTGCTGAATGGGCTCCTTCCCCAACCAGATGATATCACACCTCAGGGGCAGGGCTGGGTCTCTCTAGCTCCTACACAGCCCATGAACATAGTTGCTACAGAAGAAAAAAAAAAATATATATATATATATATATATATGTAAGGGATGATACATTGGAATAAAATAACTTTTATAAATTGCTTTTTAAATAAACTTCTTTTTATTTACTTTGTAAATAAAAATGGACAAAAACAGGCCACTGTGACATACAGGAAAATTGAAAACAAAAGCATGGTGAGAAAACAGATCTAATCCCCTGGTAGGTAGGATCAGCCAATACCCCCAGAAGGAAGCCTCCAGCCCGTGCCTTGGAAGGAACTGGGGAAGCAAGCCTAATGCGGGTTCACCAGGGGCCAGAGAACCTGAAACAGAGGGCCAGGTGGTGCGTGTGGGCGGCCACGTGGGAAGGCCGTCCCGGTCCTGCAGGGTGAACTGGGCATCGTCGGAAGAAGGCGGCTGTGGGATTGCCAGGTTGCCAGCCTGGGGCAGCCAGGCACTGCAGACCTGCTCTCTCTCCGGCCCGCCTGCCTTGGGCAAGGCTGTGCAGGTCACGGAGCCCAAAGCTGTCCACCCACATCCTGGCACCTGTCCTCCCACTGAGCCCACAGCAGGGTCCGCGGGCTGGCACCTGGCCCGGTCTCTTCACCGGTGCCCCGTGTGAGTGGGCCTGGGCATGGTGCTCTCAAGATCTCCTGTTTCTACAGGTGCAGAACAGGGGCCCTGGGAAGGAAGGACCCACAGCTTGCCGATAAGAGGGCTGAGCCCAGGGAGGTCATAGGACTCCCAGGTCTCCGCAGGGCTCCACCCCTGGTGGCCAAGAACACAGGCACTCAGACTGAGAACACGCTGCCCTGGGGCCTGCTGAGAGCAACCGGGAGTTTCCGCACGCCCGTTCAGCAGCCCCGAGCAGCTGTTTGTACGCCCCTTTCACAGAAGGGGGAACAGAGGCAGGAGTGGCCCCCAGGGCCCAGGCGTCTGGTTGGCACCCCGCTGCTGCAGCCCGCTGGTCGGGGAAGGACTCTGAGTCATCCTGGGCACGTCTGAGTGGGAGGACTGCTCACTGCTCCAGACGTGTGATGTGTGAGTCAACAAAACAAAACAAAGCAGAGCCCCTAGATTATCTGATTTGTGGTTTAATTATGTGCCTTTGTAGATGATTTAGGGGCTTAGGAATGAAGTGGTGGGGCAGGCTTCTCTGTCCACAGCCTCAGGGATACTGCAAGCATACCCATCCACCCCTTCAGAGGAATGCCAGCCTCCCTTCCAGGAGGGTGGACAGTGCAAGATGCAGGTCCCCAGTACTGACCCCACAAGGGTCCCTCGACACAGTCTTGCAGCGGCCATGGCCAAGCCCAGGGCGAGGACCACATCACCTGCCACCTTGACTGTATCGGCCCACACTTAGTCAAAGTTCTTAGGTGGGAAAACACAGGCTTGGCAGCTGAAAAGACTGCCGTGGGTGGGGAAGGTGGGGAAAGGCAGGCTGGTGCTCTGGGGTCAGAGGAAATAAACTTAAGGGAGGGATTTCTGGGGTCTCATCACTTACCTGGGTCCAGCCAACCCCTCGCTCTAAACATCTCTGCTCTCAGGATGGAGAACTTAACCCTCCTAGGATGGGAGCGTTTTACTAACTGAATAAATAATGAGTCTTCTAATGAGCCTCCCATTATTGGCTGGAAAAACTTCCCCCAGGCATCTCATGCTGCTCGAGCCCTGGACATTGCGTGTACTGCCCACCCGCCTGAGGGCCTGTCCTTCTCTCAGCCCCTCCCTGCAGGGGTTTCCCTAGAAACAGCTCAGGCATCTTTCTTGAGGAAGCGTCTCAGGCCCACCATCCTGAATCTGACTGGCTGCAGAGCCGACGCCCAGGCCATGCCCCCTCACGCATCACCTCCCTAACTGCCCATTCACCCCTTCTCGTGCATTGCTTCCACCAGCCTGTGTGTGATCACCTGGAGGCTGAGGGCTGAGCCGGGTTGTAGGCGGCACCCAGCTGAGGGTGGACTCCAGAAGCAGAAGGAAGCCCCTGGGGGATAGGTGAAGAGATGTCCTAGTCTGGAGAAGGCCAGGGGAAGGCAGACCTAGGGATGGAGGTGCAGCTTGAGGCCACGGCCTGCTAGAAGGCTGCTCCAGAGACCCTGGACCTCTCTCGATGTTGAGGGGTCTTCAAAGTACAGACACCCAGTCTCCAGCTATGGATGGGGGGCTCCCAAAGTCTAGCTGTAGGAAAAACTCCTCATGTGGCCTTTCCCATGGCCTGTTTGGCATTTCTATCCGGCTCTGATCCATTTTGAGTCAAATGCAGTGAGCCTGAGCTCTGCCTCGAGGTCAACTCTGCCTGCAGAATCAGAACTTTCCTCCAGTTCAACCTTAGCTTGCTCTATGCTTGACTTGGGGCAGAAGTTTTCAGCAAGTTGTGTGTTAGTAAAATTGAAATGTGAAACTTGGGTATCTTGGTAAACAGCCAGATGTGCCAAGACCTGGGGTGAGGCGTCTGGATAAGGTCATGAAAAGGCCATGGGTTTTGGCGATAAATCTGGGTCAGCAGCACCATCTCCTGCCATCAGCACTGACCTGGGCCCATCCTCTTGCTATTCTGCACCTGTGTCCCTGTCTTCCACACACAGATGCTAACATGTGTTTCAGAGGGCAGTTGTGAGACCAGGGTAATTCACACCACGTGTTACAGAATGCTCAGCCCATGATAGACCCCCGTCTAACAGTTGTGAAGCATTTGAATTTTAAGGCATACCTTTAAATGCTTTCTATGCTGTGCAGGGAAGATGTATAGTATCTAACGCCAGGCTCATCTTCACCGTCCATTTCAGCGCAGAGTCACCCCGATGTAGATGCTTTGCTTACTGTTTTTCCCACATGTATTTGTTTGACGCCTTCTTGTTGAGCAATCAAGACCTATTTGGTTTAGGGCCAAGTAATAACTTAGGTCAGGCAGAGCGTGCTTTTAACATCCCTCGATGTCCAGTGACACAACTTGAACTCAATTAAGCTCGTCTGGGACAACTCTCCATGTGTGTTTCATAATGGAAAGTGGAGTCAATGAAAAAGCAATCAGTGTAAATATGTAAAGCGGCCACCCTCATAACCACGGGGTCATTGATGGAAATTAAAAAGAAGCACACGGGTCCTGCCGCCTCGTGATGCACCGTGGGGCAGCCTGGACTTGAATCGGGGGCTGATTACAGGTGTGTAGGAGTGGGATCAGTAGCTGCTGGTTACCTTCTGAATCTGGGACTGGGAGGGCACTGCCCTCCTGACAAGGGCTAATTTTCTCTGTGGAGTTCAAAGGTAGAGATACCAGGGCTTTTACTGATAAATTATCGGACGCCTAGGGGCACATTAATTTCCACGGGCCGTCTTGGATGAGGTGGAATGGATTCACAGCCATGGGAGAAGTAAATGCAGTTTTCATCATCTGTGAACCTTGGAAACCAAGAAGGCTTCAGTGACCTTGATAAGGAGGAGAGGATGTTCCCGGCAGCTGCGTGTCTCTGGGTCAGCACAGCTCAGACGTGGGGTCTTCTCTGGCCCAGCCTTCCTCTGTCCCTAGGGGAGGGAAGTGGCGAGGTGGCAAGGCACTCCCTGGGGCAGAGGACCCAAGGCGGGCGTGCTGGGAATGTTGTCAGCAGAGCAACCTGCCCCTCACGTCTAAACGGCTCTTGGTAAATGGGACACTGACCCTCTTTGCCTGGTCTGTAAACACCAGGGAGAGCTGCTTCTCACTGGTCCTCCGAGAACAACACAGGCCCCCAGAGCCTGCACGGGCCCCAGCACGCAGCCCTGGAGCTGCCCGAGGAGCAGAAGTGCTGGCCTCCGAGTGTCAGGAGGCCTGAGCGTGTCTCCTCTGAACTTCACAGCTTCAGGGAAACAGGGTGACTTCCCACCTCTGAGATGGACTCAATGGCCCTGCATCTGTGGCTGACTGATGCATATGTTCAAAGCTGCTAGCCACACAGATTCCAACGCCTCCACTCATCGAGCATCTCAGGAAAGAGTTGACATCAAGGCTCGATGCCCATCGGAGAGCTGGCCGGAAATGAATAATGCTTAAGATGGCAGAAGCTAAGCGGGGTCAGACCTGGTGAGTACTTTGGGCTTCCCTTGTGGCTCAGATGGTGCAGAATCTGCCTACAATGCAGGAGACCCAGGTTCAATCCCTGGGTCAGGAAGATCCGCTGGGGAAGGGAATGGAAACCCACTCCGCTATTCCTGCCTGGAGAATCCCATGGATAGAGGAGCCTGGCGGGCTACAGTCCGTGGGGCCACAAAGACTTGGACACAACTAAGCGGCTACCACTTTCCTTAGGATAGTTATGTGCCGTTTGCTCACAGGGCTGGCGAGGGAGGGAGGGGTGAGCACCCCGGGCCAGCAGCAGATGGGGGCTGCCCACCCCTGTGCCCTGGGAGGCCTCCCCTGCAGACAGAGGCTGCCACAGTGGGGGTGATGGCAAGACACAGGGGGCCCGCAGGGACCACCCAGAGGAGGGCACAGGCCAGTCAACCCCGGCCTTAGCCTTCTGTCCTCTGTGTTTTTCCCGTCTTCCCATCAGCTGGACGCACCTGGGGAGCAGAGAGCCGAGGGCCTGCGGTGATGAGTGCACAGGTCAGCCTGGGGAGCCGGGCAGCGGGATGGGGAGCAGGGCGGGACTCCAGGGCCTCTCTGCGCCATGTCAGCATCAGCCCTGGCAGTCGCTGCTTTCTGCTCACACGCACGTCCTTGAGTGGACATCATGCGGACATTTGTGGGGGCTGGGGGCTCAGACTGACCTCATCAAGCCCTCCACATCCTTCCCCAGACCCTGCCTCCTCCAGAATGTTCCCAACAGGAGAGCAGGCTTCTCCTTGCTGATACCATCTCCTTTCCAAGATGGGGCCCCAGGAAACACCCCGATTTTTAGCTGCCTGGAGTCAATCAAACCTTTAGTAAGGCCTCCTTCCTGATGACCTCACAGGGCCGGGGTGGGGTGTCTGGAGCCTCTGGACGAGACGCAGGTGCAGAGCCAAGGACCACAGCTGGTATCTGCGCCCAGGCTCAGCGTCGACGACCGTGCTCTAAGGGGCCTGAGGATAGAGAGATGAGGACTGAGGGGGAAGGGGCTCAGCTGGCTCCCCAAGGAGTGGGCTTGGCTGCCTGCTCCATGGGCTGGGGGCGTGCTCTGTGCTCACGGGGGTGCCTGCCCACAGCAGGTGTGACAGCGTAATCGTCAGAGCACAGAGCGGCTGTGACTGTGTGAGGACCTAGCTCTGTGTGTGGCTGTGTGTGTGACTCTGTGTGTGTGTGTGTGTGTGTGTGACTGTGTGTGTGTCTGTGTGTGTGTGTGACTGTGTGTGTGGCTGTGTGTGTGGTTGTGTGTGTGTGTGACTGTGTGTGTGTGACTGTGTGTGTGTGTGGGGCTGTGTG
Source organism: Cervus elaphus (assembly GCF_910594005.1). Classification (NCBI taxonomy): domain Eukaryota; kingdom Metazoa; phylum Chordata; class Mammalia; order Artiodactyla; family Cervidae; genus Cervus; species Cervus elaphus. The sequence goes on from NC_057836.1 coordinate 2,285,708, forward strand.
TGTGTGTGTGTGACTCTGTGTGTGTGTGTGTGTGTGGGTGGCTGTGTGTGTGGTTGTGTGCGTGTGTGACTGTGTGTGTGTGACTGTGTGTGTGTGACTGTGTGTGTGTGTGTCTGTGTGTGTGACTGTGTGTCTGTGTGTGTGTGTGACTGTGTCTGTGTGTGTATGTCTGTGTGTGTGTGACTGTGTGTGTGTGTGTGGCTGTGTGGCTGTGTCTGTGTGTGTGACTGTGTGTGACTGTGTGTGTGACTGTGTGTGTGTGTGGGGGGCTGTGTGTGACTGTGTGTGTGTGTCTGTGTGTGTGACTGTGTGTCTGTGTGCGTGTGTGTCTGTGTGTGTGTGTCTGTGTGTGTGTGTGGCTGTGTGTGTGGCTGTGTGTGTGTGACTGTGTGTGTGTGGCTGTGTGTGTGTGGCTGTGTGTGTGACTGTGTGTCTGTGTGTGTGTGGCTGTGTGTATGTGTGACTGTGTGTGACTGTGTGTGTGCTTGTGTGTGTGTGGCTGTGTGTGTGGCTGTGTGTGTGTGGTTGTGTGTGTGTGGCTGTGTGTGTGTACTGTGTGTGTGGCTGTGTGTGTGTACTGTGTGTGTGTGTGGCTGTGTGTGTGTGACTGTGTGTCTGTGTGTGTATGTCTGTGTGTGCGTGGCTGTGTGTGTGGCTGTGTGTGTGTGACTGTGTGTGTGTGGTTGTGTGTGTGTGGCTGTGTGTGTGTACTGTGTGTGTGGCTGTGTGTGTGTACTGTGTGTGTGTGTGGCTGTGTGTGTGTGACTGTGTGTCTGTGTGTGTATGTCTGTGTGTGTGTGGCTGTGTGTGTGTGACTGTGTCTGTGTGTGTATGTCTGTGTGTGTGTGGCTGTGTGTGTGACTGTGTGTGTGTGGCTGTGTGTGTGTGACTGTGTGTGTGTTGGTGTGTGTGTGTACTGTGTGTGTGGCTGTGTGTGTGTACTGTGTGTGTGTGTGGCTGTGTGTGTGTGACTGTTTGTGTGTGACTGTGTGTCTGTGTGTGTATGTCTGTGTGTGTGTGGCTGTGTGTGTGTGGCTGTGTGTGTGTGGCTGTGTGTGTGGCTGTGTGTGTGTGTGGTTGTGTGTGTGTGGCTGTGTGTGTGGCTGTGTGTGTGGTTGTGTGTGTGTGGCTGTGTGTGTGTACTGTGTGTGTGTGTGGCTGTGTGTGTGTGTGGCTGTGTGTGTGTGGCTGTGTGTGTGGCTGTGTGTGTGTACTGTGTGTGTGTGTGGTTGTGTGTGTGTGGCTGTGTGTGTGTACTGTGTGTGTGGCTGTGTGTGTGTACTGTGTGTGTGGCTGTGTGTGTGTACTGTGTGTGTGTGTGGTTGTGTGTGTGTGGCTGTGTGTGTGGCTGTGTGTGTGTACTGTGTGTGTGTGTGGTTGTGTGTGTGTGGCTGTGTGTGTGTACTGTGTGTGTGTGGTTGTGTGTGTGTGGCTGTGTGTGTGTGGCTGTGTGTGTGTGTGTGGCTGTGTGTGTGGCTGTGTGTGTGTGGCTGTGTGTGTGTACTGTGTGTGTGTGTGGCTGTGTGTGTGTGGCTGTGTGTGTGTGTGGTTGTGTGTGTGTGTGTGTGGCATGCCCCCCGCCCAACCCCACACGTGTGGGGCTGAGCACAGGGTCTGTTCCTTCCTCACCATCCAGCTGGGACAAGTCAGACGTGGTCGCCCTGGGTTGGGGCCGTCTGTGGACCCTGAGCCATCGAGCCCTGTCCAAGGAGGTCGGGCACCTCCTATGCCCGTCCCCGGAGGCCACCAGATGCCACAGCCCCACAGGAGACCTCTGCCTCCCTCTAAACTTTCTCTGCAAATGATTTTACAGAACTTTGATGGCAAAAGCGAAGCTGACAGTCTATGAATGCCCCTAACTGCTTCCCCTGGTCCTCTGCTGTTGACACCTGGTCGCATTCTCCGCATTTCTGCTTCTCCTTTGTTTGCTGAGACCTTAGTCAGGCTGCAGACACCATGTCCCTCCCACGTCAGGCATCGCCAGGAGCAGGGGGTCCCTGCCAGAGCCTCACGCTGTCACCCACCTCCCTCCAGGATCTGAAAGCGGGAGCAAGCCTCCGACATGCAGCCGTGGCTCAAAGGCTCCCGATTCTCCATCAGGATGGCACCAACGGCTGTCTGCCTTTCAGGCCTTTTGCTCTTATAAAAATCCAGGATTCAGTCGAGCATCTTGCACATGGTGGCCTGTTCTCCTTGGTCAGCGTGGCTTCCTGCAGATCCTAAAATGACCGTAAACTTGGCAGCTCAGAGCAATGGAAACGGACTCCCAGAATCCAGACACCTGAAATCAGGTATGTGTGTGGGGTGTGGTGAGGGTGGCTTCCTTCTGAGTCCCGAGAGGATCCACCCCAGGCCTCTCTCCAGCCCACGGTGGTGCCTGCCTCCTTGGTGTCCTTGGCTTGGAGATGCATCACTCCAATCTCTGCCTCCTTGTCACAGGTCACATGACCTTCTCCTTGTGTGTCGTTCTCTGCGGCATTTCCGCTCATAAGGACCCAGTGACTGGATCAGGGTCGTTGCTCGTAGCCTGATTTTAACTTGGTCACCTCTGTGAAGGATCCTATTTCTAGGTCAGGTTACATTTGCAGGAGCCGGGTCTTTGCTGGGGGAGAGTGGGGCACAGTTCAGCCACACCAGAGACTTCAGTCAGGTGCATCCACCTGCCTTTCATGTTTTTGTGACATTGACGTTTCCAAAAAGTTTGGGCCAGTCCAGACTTACATAGTCTGCAGTTGTCCAGTGATGTCCTCTCCTCATTAGATACAGGGTCACTTTTTTCTGAAGGTCAACTGGTCCGAAATTAGGTCCAAGTGAACCCTGTCTCCAGGACCTGATGTCCTTCGTGCATGTCTCCATCAGTCTTTGAACCCACCCTGGATTTCTGGCACCACTGGTTTCCAGGCTCATCTGAACTTTCCCATCCTGTGTCTGGGGTCGGCTACGTCTCTATGGACTCTGGCTCTTGTTTGTGAGGAATGAATTTAGAAACCAAGACCTGGGTGTTCTTCTTGCTTCCAGGCTCTTTCAAAACTCAAAACGGAACATTTTTGAGGTTTTTCCCTTCGCCCATGCTGCTCGGCATGTGGGATCTTAGTTCCCCAAGCAAGGATGGAGCCTGTGCTCCCTGCCATGGAAGGGCAACAAACGGCCCCCTAAGGAAGGCCCTCAGTTCAGTTCAGTTCAGTCGCTCAGTCATGTCTGACTCGTTGCGACCCCATGGACCGCAGCACGTCAGGTCACCCTGTCCATCACCAACTCCCGGAGTTTATCCAAGCTCATGTCCATTGAGTCGGTGATGCCATCCAACCATCTCATCCTCTGTTGTCCCCTTCTCTTCCTGCCTTCAATCTTTCCCAGCATCAGGGTCTTTTCCAATGAGTCAGCTCTTCGCATCAGGTAGCCAAAGTATTGGAGTTTCAACTTCAACATCCCTGATTGTTTTTAAAAACGCGAGCTCATATGAACACCTCCAGTGCATGTTCAGATTCTCAGGGCCTCCTTAATCTTCCCACGTTCCAAATCTGTGTGTTCATTTCCCACTCAGGGAATCCAGCTCCTTCAAACACCAGTGAGGGCCCGCTGTGGTCCACCCTCCCAGGTGTAAGATGGAGGCCTGGAGTCACCACCCCGGCTCTCCTGACCACAATGAGCCAGCAACTCAACTTCAAGTCTGCTTAGCTGTTCTTTCTGCACGTGGAAAAGCCATTTTAGAGTGTGCTTTATAAGTTACTTCTAAATGAATTTACTTTGGAGGGCTGTAAAATGCCATGCACCTGATGTCAAATGTCAAAGTCAAATCTTAATGCAAGCCCGTCCCCTGGAGCATCTTTCTCCCACCCCAGCCCTCCTCTCCTGTCCCTCCCAGCCCCCCTCAGGCACCAGGTTCATCCGCTTCTATTTGACTATTTGAGTAAACACACACGTGTATCCTGTTGGCGTTCTAATTTCTTACACAGAAGGAAGGATCCACGACAGATGTGTTATCTGTACTGTGTACACTCAGCAGGTTATGTCTGTTCCCTGCATCCTGCTCTTTCCCACAAAGCACAGCTATCCTGGCCGTGACAGCACGCTGGCCCAGGGAGTTCTTTGCTCTGTCCTACTCACAGGGACTGGCCCCCTGTGTGGACACAGCGTGGATTACTCACCTGTCCTCAGGCAGGCATCTTGCATGGCTTCCTGCTCTTCTGTTATAAAGAGCAGAGCAGCCTGGTGCTCCAGTGGGTTTGTATTGATGGAGGAACTTCTTTAGGGCACCCTGGGAGGCGGGGGCTCACTGGGCCAAGAGTTCCTCCCACCCAAGTCTTTATTTTTCATGTCTCATTTTGTTTTTTAATTTATTGAAGCATAGAGAATTCACAACACTATATTAGTTTCAGATATATAGCATAGCAATTCAGTATTTTTACAGATTATACGCCATTAAAACTGCTATGAGATAATGTCTGTAATTCCCTGTGCTACAACACTTATCTTGTTGCTTATCTATCTTATACACGTCTTTCATGTCTTGCATGCCTAGTCACTCAGTCATGTCCAACTCTCCAGGATCCCGTGGACGGTAGCCCGCCAGGCTCCTCAGTCCGCGGGACTTTTCAGGCAAGAATACTGAGTGCCTTGTCACTTCCTCCTCCAGGGGATCTTCCCTCCCCAGGGACGGAATCCACGACTCCTGCATCTCTTGAATTGGCAGTCAGATCTTTATCCAGTGAGCCATTGGGGACGCCCTTTTCAAGACTTAAGATCCCTAATTTGTACCTGGGAGCTGAGACATGCTCCTCTGGTTGACAGACATTTCAAAATCCCCTCTGCTTTGCAAATAATGAAAAAGAAAAAAGTGCCCCTTAAGCAATGAATAGACTCTGGATAGAAAAGCAGAGCATCCCAGCAGAGGGGCAAGGGCATGTGTGTGGGTCTCGGGCCTTCTCAGGTGCGGGGTCTGGGCTGTGGACCCTCCTTGGGAAGACTGCACAGTGAGGTCCTCAGATGACTGCTGTCCACTGCTGAGGGCTTCTCCCGGATCTTCCCCGATGGAGCGGAATCCGGAATCCTGGTCACCGGTACCTCCTCCTTCAGGGCATCCTCCCATGATTCAGGGAAGGAAGATGTCACGGGGCACTGAGGGTGGGGGCCTCTTCCTCTGCAGAGCACTCCCAGCGCACACCCAGTTCACACCCACTCCCCTTCATGCAGAGCGAAGGCTGCCCTAGGCTCATTGGTCTGCCGTCCACCGTCCACCAAGATTCTGGGTTGCACGCTGGGCTGTGTACAGATCAGACCAGTCTCCCTAGGAGTCCCACCAGCACCCTCAGACCAGCACAGGTCTGCCCTTCTGCAGTCTCCAGATGAAGTTCAAAGTGCCTTCCGGCCAGCAAATCCCGAGAGCCAGGCGGCCTCTGTCTGCTGGCGGTGGAGGGGCCCAGAGCCGCAGTCCAGGACAGACTCCGGAGCTGGGTGCTGAAGGCTCTGGGAGCCAGCCTCCCAGAGCCGGTCCCTTCCCGGCCCGGCGGTGGGCCGGCGCCTGCCCCAGCCACCGCTCTCTGGCCAAGCCACGTCGGAACAGGACAGCAGATCGCCACCCACCTGATCTGAGAGGCGGCCCGGCCCCTCTGACGAGTTCGGGCTGCCAGGCTGACCTGACTGAGCGGGACGGATGGCCCTCGGGGTGCCGCGTGCAGGCCTGGCCCTCTGCTGACCCCGCCCTCTGCTGACCCCACCCTCTGCTGACCCCGCCCGCTGCTGACCCCGCCCTCTGCTGACCCAGGCCTTCTGCTGACCCTGCCCTCTGCTGACCGTCACCCTTCTGCTGACCCTGCCCCTCTGCTGACCCTGCCCCTCTGCTGATCCCGCCCTCTGCTGACCCGGGCCCTCTGCTGACCCCGCCCGCTGCTGACCCCAGCCCTCTGCTGACCGCCACCCCTCTGCTGACCCCGCCTCTCTGCTGACCCCAGCCCTCTGCTGACCGCCACCCCTCCACTGACCACAGCCACCCCCAGCAGCCCATGGCCGTCCCCGCGCCAGGGTCAGGGTGATGGGGAGACAGACGCACTGGCAGGAATGGCCGCAGAGAGGCAGCCCCCTACCTCCTTCCCCTCCCCTGAGATCAGAGTAGGTGTGAACTTTGCAGAGAAATCAGTAAGTGTCCAGGTGAGCCCTCAGAGGGGGCCCACAGGGAGGGGTGGGCAGAGGGCCTCGGGCCTAGGCGCTGAGCTGGGGGCAGAGCCGACGGCCGCTCGATGTTAGAAACACGCGCCCTGAGCCTCGTGATCTTCGTCCAGAAAGGGTGCTGAGCCTCCCTGCAGCGGGCCGGTCCGCACTAGTGAGTCAGCTAAGCCGACTGATCAGCAAGGAGGAGGGAACACCCAGCAGGCTGAGGGAGCGAGGTGTGGATGGAGCCCTGCGTTTACTGTCGGGGTAGATTCCAGGGTTGTGCTCTCCATGGCAGAAAGCCACGTGCCACTGGCCTTAACATCTTTGACCCTCCCAATCTGAGACCCTATAGATCTAGACTCGCCCAAAGCTGGCAATAAAGGGGCATCGCCCAGGGTGGGGCAGTTGGGTCCAGTGCAGGCAGTAAGTGGGAGCGTGTCTGCAGAAAATTTAAAAACAGGAATAAAATGGAGGAAAAGTCAGGAGGCTTTTTATGGCCACTTTTCACCTCTAATTTTGAACAGGATAAAATATCCTTCACCCTCCCCCCAAAGAATGCCCTCTTGTTCTAGATGCTAAAAAATTGATCTGTTTACTATGGAGCTTAACTGCACACGCATCATACACACATACAACACACATGCACACCCACATATGCAAACACACACATACATATGTATACACTCACACACACACCACACCACACACATACTTACACATATAGACAACACACAAGCACACCCATGCTCATACTCACACGCACACAGACACATACACTCACACCACACACACACTCACACGTTCACATACACAACACACAAATACTCTCACATACACACACAACCATACTCTCACACACACACACACACCATACACGTACACACATGGCACACATACTCTTGCACACAACACAGACATACACATACGGATACACACCATATACATACATACAGACAGACACACACGTATATACTCTCACACTCCTGTATACACACGTACACACAAGTACACAAACACAGAAGCGTGTACACAAATGGCATGTCAATGTATGGCAAAAACCACGACAATATTTTAAAGTAATTAGCCTCCAAAATTAATTAATTGATTTTTTTTAAAAAGCTCCAACTTAGTTGATTTTTGTTATTCAACCATTCATAAGTGCCACCACTTTCTATGTGGACATTGATTTTTAAAATCCCAGCTACAGGGTTGGCCCCGGCACATTTGGACTCGTCCATGTGGGTTGGTTGTGAGTGGATGTTCTCCGCAGTGTTGGATTGTTCCTTGGAGCACAGTCTGTGCCCTGCCGCCCACGCCGTGACGAAGGCTCCCATCTGAGCAGCGGATCTGGAATAATCAGAGGCCCACGGTGTCGAGAGAAAAGCCCGGAGCACGCGGCCTGGATCGTGCGGTTCCCAGCTCCGAGTTCTGTCAGACCACCTAAAGTTCCCAGGGAAGCGATATGCAAACAACATGCATGATATTTTTGGTGGGCACAAGCATGTTTTATTTCACACACGAACAGCTCTGTGGAGTTTGCATACCTTGACCACAGAAATGCGTTCTTTTCAAATTACTGTTTCAGATCTGAAGAATGGATCAAGATTACAACATGATCAAATAGACTAAACATAGTTTTGGAATTTAGAAGCAGCAGTTAACATGGTCCACTCTGCTGTCCATCTATCAGCTGCTCTGAGCATTGGCTTCATCCTAGGGTCAGGGTCTGTGCAGGTTGAAAGGCCTCTCCATCTCCTGAAATGGGAGACCAGCTGTTTATTTCACCAGATTTGTGCCTGACATCCCCAGCTCTCATCAGACCTGAAAAGTTTGTTGCTTCAGAACAGGTGAAAGAAACATGAAGTTCACAGCCGAGCTGGGATTGTCCCAGGGGCCACCCTGAGCTCACCTGTTCCCGTGCAGGCACGGAGGCTGGCCGGACCCACGTAAGCACTGGGTGCGCGAAGCCCGCATCTTCTGTGCAGGTCAGCAGGTCTGTGGGCTGAGTGAGCGGGTCTGAGTCAGAGGTCTGAGTCTCTGGCCTAGAGCACCCGCCTGAGGAAGTGGGATTTAAGCCAGGCTTGCCAGATAATATACAGGACAGCCAGTTAGCTTTGAATTTCAGCTAAACAACGCACATTTGCAGTGCAATTTTGTCCCACGGGGTATTTGGGACTCTCACTGTGGACTGAATGATGTCATACAAAATATAAAGAAGTGGGACTTCCCTGGTGGTCCAGTGGTTAAGACTCTGCCTTCCAATGCGGTGGACACAGGTTTGATCCCTGGTCAGGGAACTAAGATCCCGTGTGATACAAAACAGCTAAGACTGCACTCAACAACCACTGAGCCCACACACCTCAGCAAAGACCCAGCACAGCCAAAAACACTTTTTGAAAAATTAAAGAAGTGATGAAGGTTAAGTGAGGCCAGAGGGCAGGTCCTGGTCTGGCAGGATCCACATCCTTGTAAGAAGTGCAAAGGCCGCTTGCCCTGTGCCTGCATCCGTGCAAAGGCGACTTTGTGGCGGGGGCGGGGGGGGCACAGGAAGCTGGCAGCTGGCTGCCAGCCAAGGGAAGACACCTTGGAATTAAACGTGCCTCCCAGCACCTTGACCTTGGACGTCCAGCCTCCAGCCTGCAAGACGATAAATGTCTGTTGTTTGAACCACTCCGCCCACGGTACTTGTTACTCCTGTAGACTAACACAGACTTATTTCTACTAAAAGATCAATGATGCTTTTATCTGAACTTGAACTTGGAGCAGGCATCCTAGCTTGTTTTGTTTTTCTGAACGTGCGCGTCCTCGTTCAGATTGCTCTCTAGATTGAGATGAGGCTGGGGCTGTGGCAGAGCGGGCATCTGGGAGCTTTGTTCCCATCCGGCAGGACACTCGTCAGAGCCTGGCCTGTCCCCTCTGTTGGCGACACCGCCATGCAAGTCGCTGCTTCCCTAGGAGTCTAACGACCGCACCTGGACCGCAGGAAGGCCCCCTCCTCCTCGACGCTCCCTGGGTACTCCTCACCCCTGCTGTGGGAAGGGCATGGGCTTCACATCCTAGATTCCAGCCCTGGGGCGCTCCGTCAACCCCACCAGCAAGGTCAAGTTCCTCTCTCTGACCCTTCACCCCGGGCTGAACCACACGCACTCGGCGCCGCCTTGACACGCCTCAGGGACCGGAGTCAAGGGCAAGGCTTGCAAAGTTGCAGGGCTGTTTCAGAGGCTGTTCTGCACTGACTTGCTCCTCCTACCTAATCTGCACGCTGCAGCCCTAATCCCGAAGGTGGCCGTACTGGAGACAGGGCTGTGGAAGAGGTGACGGAGGTAAAGTGAGGTCGGGCAGCGGGTGGACCCTAATCCGGTGATCCTTCTAAGAAGAGGTTAGAACAGCAGCTTGCACAGAGATGACTGTGTGAGGACGCGGGGAGAAGACGGCTGTCCACGGGCCCAGGAGAGAGGCCTCGGGAGGAACTCGCCCTGCAGACGCCTGGCGGGTCCTCTGTTCTGGCCTCAAGCTGACTGAGCAGAGTGCTGCCAGCCAGCCTCGGGAGGACCAGAGGGAAGCACTGGCCTGTGGGGGAGCCAGGCGACCCCTCCTCTCTGAGTCTCCACGCTCTTCTGCAAAGCAGATTCACTTTTTAACACCATAGTGGTTTTCCCTCCAAAAGTGAATCTATACAAGCCAGCCAAAGCAAGGAGAAAATCCTGGGGGACTGGGTGCTGATGGTGACCCCTCAAGAGGTCTTCCATATCCTGACCCCCGAATGTGATGGTGACTTTGTTTGGAAAAGGACCTTTGCTGGATAACAGTGAAGGGTCTGAAGGTGAGACCATCCCGGACTGGATGCAGTAAGTGTCCCAAGACACGGGGCACTAGGCCCCCCCCGAGAAGGCAGAAGGGGGCCTGCAGGGATGCTACCACAAGCCAGGAGCCGCGGGATCTGGAGGCTGTGGAAGGACCCTCCCCGGAGCCTTCGGAGGGAGCGCGGCCCCACAGACAGCCTGACAATCGGACTCCTCGCTGCCAGGACTGGGAGACAGTCGGCTTCTGTTGTTTCCGGCCACCAAGCTCAAGGCGATTTTTGCAGCAAAGGACACTCATACTGACTGCAAATACAGACCTGCGGGGCCTGCGTGGCCCCCTTTAAGAAATGGAGACTCTGAACACTGCAGAGGCATTGAGGGTGGTTCACAAAAAGAAGAAACAGGATGGGAAGCAGGGCTTAATGGGCAGCCCTGGAGAGAGCTGTCAGCCAAGGGTAATCGCTTCCCGTTCCCGCTCAGCCAGACCTGTCAGGCCCCGAACGAGCGCTTTCTTGCTATTCCAGAAAATATTCAAACATGGACAGAAATAATCACATTTTCAATGAGCTGGAGGTTGAGGCTTCTGTTCCAGATGATTAATCAGACTTTATTTGCCTCCCAGAGTTGGAGTGTCTGTAGTTTTGGAAGTGGCTTCATATTTTATGTACCATCTGCTGCATTTTTAATAGTGGACAGATCTAGTTGGCAGCTACAATGGGGAGGTCAGGGGCCCAGAAGGGGGACCCAGGCACTCTGATGTCTGATTCTAGGGGACAGTCGTGTGTGAGCGTCGTCACCACACTCCTCATCAGGGAGGGAAGATTTCCGCCCCCCCACCCCCCAGGGCTCCTCTGCCCTCCCCGGAGCCAAGTGGCTCTCTCTGGTAGGGTAGCGGCTCAGACACACAGGCCGATAATCAAACTTGACATTCACAGTTAGATCATTGCAGATGGATATTAGGATGAGCAGCGATTTTCAAAGACACCCTTTCCTTCTTAAAGTGGCAAATATGGCTTCACCAGGAGCCTAAGGGCTTCCTAGGTGGCGCTAGTGGTAAAGAACCTGCCTGCCAATGCAGAAAAACGTAAGACACATGGGTTTGATCCCAGGTCGGGAAGATCCCCTGGAAGAGGGCATGGCAACTCACTTCAGGGTTCTTGCCTGGAGAATCCCATGGACAGAGGAGCCTGGTGGGGCTACAGTCTGTGGGGTTGCAAACAGTTGGACACTCATGCACACATGAACCTAAAGAAATGGTCTGTTCTCAAAGAACAAGTTCAAAAACATAAAGGTCTGGGCACATTTTGATGTGTGTCTAACCACCAATCTGTCTTTGTGATGACAACAGAGAAGAATATTCTCGTGAATAGAAAATTTGATGGTGCCCAGGAGAAGGCTGATGTGAGGCTAATTACGGAGACAGAAGAGGAGCGCTCGTGGCCTCATCCTCTAAGGAAACCTGCAGCTTTGCTGTCTGTGGTGGTGGTGTCGAGGGGTCAGCCCCCAGACGAGGTGGAAGGAGTGGAAGCCGGGCTGGCCAGTGGACGTGGAGGACCCGCCTCCTGGGCCGCACGGGGAGCAGGAGGGGAGACATCAGCCTGTGACTTGTAAAATCGTTCAAGTTACATTTTCTTATCCACTTAAGCAGTTGACTCTCGGAGAGACCTCAGAGAAAATTAATTAACCTCTTTGTTCCTCCATCTCCTCTTTGGTGATGGGGGTAACGCCCTCATTTGCAAATGCCCTCTTTTTCTTCAGAAATTCCTCAAGGTGGGGTCACCCAGCAGCTCTCTAAATCACTCAGTGGCTACGAGAATTCCAGGACACCCTGTTCAGGGCCCAGGATTTCCAAATGTCAAGGAGACTCTAGAATTCCCCGGGAGCTGGGGGCAGGGACGGGCTCCGATGGGGATCCCCCGTTTCCTCGGTGACACTGGGCCCCCTCGCTCTGTCTGGCTGCAGCTCAAAGCCCCGTCAAGCTCAGCCCACCCTGGTGACAGCCTGGCGCCCTGCCCATGGCATTCTTTCTGCCTTTTCAAACCCAGGGCATGCATTCCTTCCCATGCCGCTTACCCAGATCTCCCGCGAGGCCCACCATCCATCTGGTCTACCTTTCCTGAGCCTCTGCTGCCCACCCTGCACCGTTTCACGGGCAGAGGTTGGCGGCTCAGACTCTGGAGGGGGTGGGCCCCGTGACCTTAGGCAGCTCACGCCGCCACACTGTCTCCATCTTTCTCTCCCACCGAAAGGGATGAGAACAGCACTCACCCCATAAGGCTGTTTTGACACCAGTGGTAAAGATCCCACCTGCCAATGCAGAAGATGTAAGAGATAGAGGTTCGATCCCCGGGTCAGGAAGACTCCCTGGAGGAGGGCATGGCAAGCCTCCAGTATTCCTGCTCAGAGAATTCCATGGACAGAGGACCCTGGCGGGCTATAGTCCATGGGGTCTCAAAGAGTTGGACACGACGGAAATGACTCAAAGGACTGTTTTAAAAAATTAGCTGCTGATCATGTGAAACGCTTGCCTACTTGACGTGTGCATTTTAGCTCTTATCTTTTCTCAGCAACCTGTCTGCTTTCTTCCTTCCCAACCCTGGCTGCTTCACAATCCAGCTATTGTTCATTCTGCTCGAAGTTCAAACCTTTCTGAGTCACGTCCTTCCAGAAAGCTGGGTCTTGGGTCCGATTCACTGGGCTCCTGGGCTGAGTGCTGCGAGGCTGTCCTCTGTCGTGGTCTCCAGGTGACACACTCCTGGCCTTCTTGAACTCGCCCCTGAGTCACACGCCTTCCCAGAGCCCTGCAGTGGGAACCCCCGCACGTGGGTCTGGGGTCCGGCCAGTGTAGGTAGGGGGTCTGCGGCCATGGGCAGGGCTCAGCTAGCTTCAGTCAGGCTCATACCTGGGAGGTCATTGGGCTCAGCAGTGACTCCACGGACCCCGCAGGAGCGTTCTCTGTGATGGAGGCCGAGCTGGGGCATCCAGTCCCCCCCAGCCAGGCTGCCCAGCCTGCCCGCACCGTGGAGTCAGCGTTTCAGAACAGAGAATGAGGGCCTGGGTGAGGAGGCTCTTCAGAGCCAGGGTGCAGAACTGGCTCTAAGAGTTTCCGTGCTCTTCCAAGAGCGTCCCTCGGCATCCTGGACGTGGAAGGTGAGACAGTGACTGCTTCTGACGGAGGAGCTGCAAAGTCACAGCAGACAAGGCAGGATCTGGGATGGGAGCTGGGCCTGCTGCCATCAGAGGTGACTCTAATTCTGTACATGCGGTCATGTGTATATGCCATGTGTGTATGTGTGTATATGTATGCGTGCATATCCACTCCAGCAGTCTTGTCTGGAGAATCTCATGAACAGTGAGGCCTGGAGGAGGGCTGGCTATAGTTCATGGGGTCACACAAAGTCGGACACAACTGAAGCGACTTAGCACACACGTGCACATGTGTATGCATGTGTGTATGTATGCATGTACATGTGTGTTTTGTGTGAATGTATATTTATTGTCTTTTCCAATGTGGAAACCCAGCTGATACCAGGCTCCTCTGATGATCTACGAGGCTTTCTATTTCTGAGGGGTCTGAAGTGTTACAGTGTTGGGGTTCTTGGCTACTAGGAGAGGCTGAGTCAAAGGACCCTCACACCCCGGTGATCTAAGTGAGCACAGGTCCCCTGGCCCCTGCACAACAGGTCGGGGTGGGTCCAGCTGCTCTGTGGGCAGTTGTCCTGAGAGGTGGGAGGTGGGCTTTGAGACGAGACCTGCAGATGCTGAGGGAGGAAGGACATCCCCCAAGCCTGAGAGTGCGTGTGTGTGTGCATGTGCACACGTTTTTGTAAATAGTCATATCTCCCTAGTAAAGTGTGTGTAACTTTAAACCTTAAAGTCGTAGCATTTTCACCCAAACTACATGAGTCACTGGAGAGGACACGAGAAATGTCCTCTCATGTCCCACCGTGCGGATGAGGTCAGGGCAGTCATCTGGGGGGTGGAGGTCAGACTTGTCAGTCGGGAAGCCGAGGGGACACATGCCCAGGACTCGCAACCCCCCTGAGACACCAGCTCCTCCGTCAGGGCCCAGAGGGAGGCTCAGTAAGAATGAAGGGCAATGACTTAGGGAGGCAGGACTGAAGCAAGAAACGGGGTCCCACTTCCTGGGTCTGCAGGAGCATCTGTGCAGCCCCCCCACCAGGTTCCTGGTCTCCAGGGTGGGCCTGGCTGTGGCCACAGCATCCAGCCTGGTTTCTGAGAACCACCCTGATACCCGCCTGCAGCTTCTCCCTTCCACACCTGGAGTGGCATGTCCCCAAACAACCGGAATCGTCTCAGTCCACACACGTCCTCCACGAATTTGCTGAAACCTCTCTGCTTAGCACTGCAGGCCTCTGTTAGAATCTAGGATAAGGAAGCATGATGCTCATACAAGTTAATAATTTCAGTTTCTCAGGCTTAATATATCACAATGTCTTAATGGTCTCTTGAGCACATTAAAATTTTCAAACTCCATATTCATTAAAGTTCCTCTTTGCTCCTGATTTCTGGGATTTCAGAGACATATGGATTTTTCTTTTTTTTCTGTCCTTCACTGTAATTCATAAAAGCCCATGGAGAATGAGTGCCATATTATCCATTTTCTTAGAGAAATAGAAACTTTCCAACAAGGAGTATCGCCCATTAGTGCGGAATGGATAATGGGCAGGTTTGTGTTTTATACCATTTTGTAAGGAGATTGTTTCTTCTTGTGGATTCTGTGTGTGTGCTGCACAGTGACAGAGATCTAACGATGCAAAAATAGAAGCAGGAGGCGGAGGCCCCTGTCCACTGTCCCTGCAGGCGTGGCAGGAGACCTCAGGACAGCCTGCGTCCTGCCATCACGACTGTTGTTGGCAGAGACACAGCCAAGTTTTCAGGCAAAGCATGAAAATTCCATATTCCAATGACAAACGCGGAGGGAAGGAGGAGGCTTCCAGCCAAGGAAACAGGTGGGCCTCTGAGTGCCCAGTTTTGTAAAGAGTTGACAGCTTTTTTCTTTCCTCCATACATCCCTCTAGCAGTGTGTACAGTGGGCCTCTATACCCTTGGCAGATATGTTCCCAGACCCCCAGTGGATGACAAAAATCGTGGGTGGTACCCAATCCTATTAATACCATTTTCCCCCATACATGTGTATGCTAATTTATTAATTAGGCACAGTGGAAGATTAATGACATCAATAATAAAATAGAACAGTTGTAACAACATACTATAATAAAAGCTATGCTGGTATGGTCTTTCTCTCAAAATATCTCATCATGCTGCACCTCCCCTTTCTGTGATGCTGAGCAATGATAATGCCAGGTGATGGGGTCACTGAGGTGAATGATGGCGGCATCCTGCTACCTACTGCCGACCTCTGGATGAACCCGTAGGAGGACCTGCTGCTTCGGGTGAGCCTGTGTCTCCTGCCAGGACCACGCTGCTGGTTGGGGATCTGGGGGTGACACAGCAGGATGGGGTGAGAGTCCCTCACTCTATTCAGAACTTAAAATTCAACTCCCAATTTAACACTCATGAATTATTTATTTCTGGAATTTTTCACTCAAAGTTTACTGAGCTTTGTTTACTGCAGGTCACTGAAACCTCAGAAAGCAGAGCCGTGGATAAGGGGGTGACCGGACTGAGCATTCTCTGCCCTAAACTATTTCTGAGGCATCAGGGCACCTGGAAGGACAGGGGAATCCACTCCCTCCAGCACTCAGGGAGGGGCCGTGATCGCCCCAACCCCGGGCACTGGCTGTCTCAAGGCCCCCCAGGCTCACACGGCCTGCAAAGCAGAGCGGCTGTCCTCATGGCCGGTGGCCCCCGCCCTCCTGCGAGGCCGCTTCCTGGGCAGTGGGTCCTCCCCTCTGGCCACCACCTCTCTCCTCACCAGAGAGGAATCCCAGGCTGGAGTGGACCTCGCGGGGGGAGGTAAGGTCTTGATCAACATGCTCCCTGGGGAGGCCGGGCTCCTGGTCCACGGCCCACATTTGAGAAGCAGGCGAGACTTCGGGTTATCCAGAACACCTCTCAGCTCTGGGGCCACAGAGCCAGCCCTTGGGGTCTCCTGCACCCAAAACCCAGAGACCCCTCCTCCTGAACGGAGCCCAGGCCCAGCTCACGGTCAGCCCTGCCTGCCTCTGGTTTCCCTCCCTGGCGGGTGTCCTGCAGATCGAGGCCGTCTGCCTTCCTCTCTCTCCCAACACTTCCCACACCGGGGGTCCTTCCACCCAGGGGTTTCCTCCTGGGGCAGCTGGGGGGGGCTCATGGAGTCCAGAGGCCTCTCACTGACGCTGCCCGGCCCCTGTCCCCTCCACCGCCCCCTCCTTTCTCTGCTGGGTTCTTCTGCCCCGGCAGTTCCTCTGGAACTCTCTTCAGAGGAGAGAAAATGGCTTCTTTTTACCTATTTCGGGTTCGACTTCACTCTGCATTTCTGCAGCCCTCCACCTCCGTTTGCATCACTTTTCCAGAAACGTTCGAGCGTGGCATCTGCCCCCGGGTTTCCCTTCCTTGGTTACCCTGGAGCGTCTCAGGATTGCTCTGCCACCTTCATGACTCCGCCTTGTCTCAGCGGGCGGGGCGGAAGGTCAGCGCCGGGGGCCATTTCGTCTCCTCCCGCTCGGTCTGCGGCTCCAGGGAGACGGTTTGCTGCCTCCTGTCTCGCCCCCTCCTCCTGATTCGGTTTGCCATCTGGGGGATAGTTTCTCAGACAGTGGCGATGCTTCCAGAATCTTCTTCAAATCCCTGGGATCTCCCCACGGGGCATCTCCCTCACCCCTGACGTAGCTGGGCTCCACACAGATGGACACCCCATCAGTAAGCTCCCACCCGCCTTGCCCTCTGCCAACCCTGAGCCCTCCCGGGCTGCCGTCGGGAGGTGACGCTGTCCCCAGGGGCCCAGGGGAGCCTCGGGTCACCACACCCTCTCATCTTGCCGCCCAGACGCGTGGTCTTTCCTGTGTCTCTGCTGGGCGACTCCTGTTTTCCAGAAGATGGCCCATCTTGTCTTTCCCTGCTTTCTTCTCCCCTGGGGCTCACAGCAGGAGCCCCCCAGCCCCGCGGGATGCCCCGGGCACAGCTTCCCGCAGCTGCCCTCCCCAGCCCGGGGGTCCCCAAGCTCTGCCTGCGTGTTGTCCCCCGAGGTCAGGAGGTGAGGTGGGTGCGAGGGCTCAGTGAGCACCGGTCCCTGGAAGGAGGGACCCCCGGACCCCCTCCTGAGCCTCCCGCAGGGGTGCCTTCACCCCCAGTGAACTCCCTGCAGCGTCTCTGCATGTTGGTGTCAGGCCCCTGTGGGCTCACGAGCAAGGCCCTCCGCCAAGACCCGGGCTCCCCTCCTCACCTCTGGGCGACCCCCCCTCGCTGTCTGCTGCATTCCCCCCCAATTTGTCTCATCACAATTTTCCTCCCTCTGGTTGCAGCCAAAAGAGTGTCTTATCACCTGCGATAACTTCCTCATGACTGTCAGATATAAATGCTCCCGTCCTTGGTGTTTGTGGAACACATAACCCTAGTAACATTTGGTGTTCCCTTTAAGGTCACGATGGAGGTGCTGGACTTCATCTGAGCCCCGCAAGACGGGGCTTCCCCCGGGCAGGGCCGACCCACAGGGGTCCTCCCAGCTGCGCACAGCTGCCCACGCCCCGAGGGCCTCTCTGGAAGGTTCTGAGCAGTGGCGGGTGGCACACAGCCCTTGCTCTTCCCGAGGGCTGTGCATCTGTAAGGAGACGCAGCACCGCTTTAGGAAGGGCCCGACTCGAAGTCCAAGGCCTTGGGTTCCAATCCCGGCGTGCGAGCCTGGGGAAGACGCGCTTGGGTGCAGGTCCTCCATCAGTGGCATGCGGTCTGAACACACCCTCCTGATAAAGCAGGAGAAATAAGGGAGCTCGTGGTGGAGCAGCCTGACCCGAAGGTTAGCCTCCACCAGGCCCTCAGTCCAGGAAGGGAATGACCTGACGGCAGAGCACCTGCCTGCCCCGCTCACATCAAATGCCAAACGAGGGCAGAGGAGGGTGCGCTCATCTGCCCAGGGGTCGCTGTCCAGGTGGGAGCAAAGAGATCTTTGGCATCAGTAGTTTTCTATATCCCAAAGCCATCATATGTTTAGGACAAAATTCCAAAGGCTGTGTTAAATAGATGGAAAACTTCTTTCTGGGGAAACATTGGAAAATAATTTCACAATTTGGCCAGAGAATATTTTACTCGTTCATTAAATCCCCAGGTCATTGTTAAATGGCCAAGATCTGTCCTGCCCTTCATACAAAGTCATTTTTGGTATTTATTTTAAGAAACAATGTTGGATTTGAAAGGACCGTGACTCAGGTGAGGCTGGGAATCAGATGGCCTCATCCAGGGCTCTGAACAATCACTCTTATGACATCATGGTTAGACCTCGTGTTTGCTCCATCAGAGCAAGAAAAGAAATAAGTCCATCGTGGTGTCTGGCTGCTTTCCCAAGCGGTCTGTCTCCTGTGCCAAGAAACCTCCTCACACGTTCACCGAAGGACGGAATGGCCTCAGCTGCAGCCCGTGCCCCTGAGAGAAGGAACACATTTGTTCTGCTAAAAACAGTGGCTGTTCCCTGACCGAAGTGCCTTCTGTAGGCAGCATCCTTCTTGTGCCAGGTAGGAAATGATGTCAGAGCAGCTTCACGTGAGAACTGATGAGCCATGGAGCCCGGCATCCTGCAATGGGGCTTATGGGCAGAGAAATAAAATGAGTGAAATAGAAATAAAGAATGAAAACAGAGGGTTTATCTCAATCCATGCTCTTCCCCTCTTCTGCTCCAATGGCCCCCTTATAATTCAGAGCAATTGGAAGCTGAGCTGTTTTTAATGACAAGAGAAAGTTTCCAGCCCCCATCTCCCCCACCCCCAGCACCCTCGACAGCTACGCAGCTGTGCACAGTTCCAGATATTAGCTCTGTTTTGCAGTCTGCCCTTCGGGAGCTTTGCTGGCCTAGGCGTCCTTAGGAAACCCCAGGTCTCAGAGAGCAAGGGACCCTGTTGTCTTTCTTCCCCGGAGCTTGGAGCAGCCTGGCCCTGGAGCTCAGTCTGGAGAGATTTCTCTGCTGTGTCTGAAAACAACATCCACAGCGCGAGTGCCTTCCCGATTCCTGAAATTGTTTCACGCTCTCTTTCAGGAGAATGAACTTGGGTTTTCTGTAAAGGCACCCTTTCTTTATTCCTGGACAAGGCTTGCTTGCTCCCGGTCTCCCCTCCCTGGCTATTTCATGCCGAGTGGTTTTTTTCTGCCTTGGTTTTGCCTGGATCTTTCTCGTGCCTGTGCAGTGAGGCCGTGCCTCCCGAGTCAGGCCCTGCATGCTAACACACCTCGTGGTCCCGACCCATGGGCCTCCGCTCCATCCTTCCCCACTGTACCCTCCGTTCTGCCTCCCCCAGCTGGGGCTCCCACTGCTCATTTATTCACCCATTGTACGATATTCATGAAGGAGCCACTCGCTCGGCTCGCTAGGTGTAGGCCTGAGCCAGGCCCGGGGACATGGCTGTGAACCAGCTCAAAGTGGACCCCGCTCCCCTCGGGCACATCCCTGAGCAGACCCCGCTGACCCAGGGCGGCAACGGGGGCCTGGCATCACCGTGAATGCTGAGGGTAGGCCGCGCATGTAATGCCCGGCTCCACCTCTGTGATAGTGCTTACGGGCTGTCTGACCCGAGGAAGGTCACTGAGACTCAGGGACACGCATTTCCTCAGCTGGAGACTCGGAGCTGAAACGCCCACCCTGCCAGCTGGTTGCACAATGAGAACCCGTGTCTGTGAAGCCACTGGGCTCCCGATCATGGTCGTTATTTATTAATAGCTTTTATTTGCCACCTCTCCTGGGAGCTTCAGGGTTGACAGGTTCTATGACCCGAGCCTGTCCCTGCAGGGGCAGCTGCCAATCTGTCCTGGCCTGTGGTTGGCAGCCTTGGGCTGAAGGTAGGGGTGAGTGTGGTGTGGACAAGGCGCTGCACGTGGCTTCCTGAGAACGGTCTCAGAGCTTCCACGGCCATGGTCTCTGCAATGAGGAGCCTGGGCCTTGCAGACTCAGCTCCGTTGCCCAGGGTCTCGTAGGGGAGTAGAGTCTCCATTCGCCTCGTCCAGTGAACTTGTGGTGGGTCTCGGGGGGCCATTCCTGGAGGGGCAGAGTGGACGTCTAAGCTCTTCCTTGGTAAGATGCTTCCCTGAACCTCTGACCCCTGGCCCCGGATTTGCTCCTTAGGGCCCCAGAAGACACCTGGAAACATCTTGCCTCCTTGGGACACAGCGATGCCATCCCCAGCCTTTCCGTTTGGGCTCTGCGCCCTCCGTGCCTGACTTGGGCTCTCTCCCCGCAGTGGGCCCCCTGAGTCTGGTGACACTGGCCTTCCCCGTGAGTCCCAGAGCCACCCTCCAGGCGACAGGAAGCTGGGCTGTCCCTCCACTCACAGGACCTCAGGGTCTCCTGACCGGATGCAGCCATACCTCAGCCTCGGCCCAGGAGGAGCCTGGGTTTCTCCTGCCGCGTGACTTTTCCATCCACGTCCCTCCAAACACACTGGACTGCCCCCGGGTCCCGACGCAGGACTGGAGGATCACAGCTTGGTGTTTAGAGCTCTTCCCAGGTAACAGGTCCCGTCCAGGGACTTTAGATGGGTCATTTCATTCATTTCTCTTCACCTTCCTGGGCAGGAAGCGCTAATAACATCCCCACTTGCTGCTGTGAAAACTGGTCCAGAGAAGGAAGTAAGAGGCCCCTGCATGCCCGGGTGCTTACTACTGTGTCGCACATTCACGCCCCATCTTTTCAGATTGCCTTTTTATTTCTTTAAAAATGTGTTTTATTGAATAGGGTTCAGTTGCTAAGTCGTGTCCGACTCCTGTGATCACATGGACAGTAGCCCACCAGGCTCTTCTGTCCATGAGATTCTCCAGACAAGAAAACTGGAGTGGGTTACCATTCCCTTCTGCACCGGATCTTTCCCACCCAGGGGTCGAACCCGGGTCTCCTGCACTCCAGGCAGATTCTTTACCGACTGAGCTATGAGGGAATCCCTTATTGAAGTATATTTGGCTTAAATGTTGTCTTAATTTCTACTGAATAACACAGAGATTCAGTTATACATATTTATATATATATATGTGTGTGTGTGTGTATTCTTTTTTTGTATTCTTTTCCATTACAGCTTATTCCAGGATGTTGAATGTAGTTCTCTGTACAAAGCACTAAGACCTTCATATTCACCCATCTTGCATCCGCTCACTCCAAGCTTCCTCTACCCCTTGGCAATCACAAGTCTCATCTCTAGGTCTGTGATTCTGTTTCTGTTTCATAGATAAGTCCATTTGTATATATATATATATTTTAGATTTCACATATAAGTGATGTCATATGGTATTTGTCTTTCTCTGTTTGACTTACATACCTTAGTATGGTAATCTCTAGGTCCATCCATGTTGCTAAAAACGGCATTATTTCATTCTTTTAATGGCTCCATTTTATGTATGTATCACATCTTCTTTATCTGTTCATCTGCTGATGAACACTCAAGTTGCTTCCATATCTTGGCTGTTGTGAATATTGCTGCCGTGAAGATAAGGGTACATGTATCTTTTTGAATTGGGTACCTACCGACCTGGGGAGTTCATCTTTCAATGTTCTGTATTTTTGCCTTTTCATACTGTTCACAGGGTTCTCTAGGCAAGAATACTGAAGTGGCTTGCCATTCCCTTCTCCAGTGGACCACGTTTTGTCAGAACTCTCCACCATGATCCATCCATGTTGGGTGGCCCTACACGGCATGGCTCATAGTTTCATTGAGTTAGACAAGGCTGTGGTCCATGTGGTCAGATTGGTTAGTTTTCTGTGACTGTGGTTTTCAGTCTGTCTGCCCTCTGATGGAGAAGGATAAGAGGCTTATGGAATGGGAGACTCTGACTGAGGGGGAAACTGGGTCTTGTTCTGATGGTTGGGGCCATGCTCAGTAAATCTTTAATCCAATTTTCTGTTGATGGATGGGGCTGTGTTCCCTCTCTGTTGTTTGACCTGAGGCCAAACTATGGTGGAGGTAATGAAGATAATGGCCCTTTAACTTAGGAGCCTCTTGATGAAAGTGAAAGAGGAGAGTGAAAAAATTGGTTTAAAACTCAACATTCAGAAAACTAGGATCATGACATCCTGTCCTATTGCTTCATGGCAAATAGATGGGGAAACAATGGAAACTGAGAGACTTTATTCTCTTGCGCTCCAGAATCACTGCAGATGGTGACTGCAGCCATGAAATTTAAAGACGCTTGCTCCTTGAAGCTAAACAGTTCTATGAAGACCTACAAGATCTTCTAGAACTAATACCCATAAAAGATGTCCTTTTCATTATAGGATACTGAAATGCAAAAGCAGGGAGTCAAGAAATACTTGGAGTAACAGGCAAATTTGGCCTTGGAGTACAAAATGAAGCAGGGCAAAGGTTAATAGAGTTCCGCCAAGAGAATGCACTGGTCATAGCAAACACCCTCTTCCAACAACACAAGAGAAGACTCTACACATGGATATCACCAGATGGTCAACACTGAAATCAGATTGATTATATTCTTTGCAGCCAAAGATGGAAAAGCTCTTTATAGTCAGCAAAAACAAGACTGGGAGCTGACTGTGGCTCAGATCATGAACTCCTTATTGCCTAATTCAGATTTAAATTGAAGAAAGTAGGGAAAACCACTAGACCATTCGGTATGACCTAAATCAAATCCCTTACAATTATACAGTGGAAGTGAGAAATAGATTTAAGGGACTAGATCTGATAGACAGAGAGCCTGAAGAACTATGGACAGAGGTTAATGACATTGTACAGGAGACAGGGATCAAGATCATGCATAAGAAAAAGAAATGCAAAAAGGCAAAATAGCTGCCTGAGGAGGCCTTAGAAATAGCTATGAAAAGAAGAGAAGTTAAAGGCAAAGGAGAAAAGAAAAGATATACCCATTTGCATGCAGAATTTCAAAGAATAGCAAGGAGAGATAAGAAAGCCCTCCTCAGTGATCAGTGCAAAGAAATAGAGGAAACCAATAGAATGGGAAAGACTAAGACCTCTTCAAGAACATTAGAGATACAAGGGAATATTTCATGCAAAGATGGGAACAATAAAAGACAGAAATGGTATGGACCTAACAGAAGCAGAAGATATTAAGAAGAGGTGGCAAGAATACGCAGAAGACCTGTACAAAAAAGATCTTCACAACCCAGACAATCATGATGGTGTGATCACTCATCTAGAGCAAGACATCCTGGAATACAAAGTCAAGTGTGCCTTAGGAAGCATCACTACGAACAAAGCTAGTGGAGGTGATGGAATTCCAGTTGAGCTATTTCAAATCCTGAAAGATGATGCTGTGAAAGTGCTGCACTCAATATGTCAGCAAATTTGGAAAACTCAGCAGTGGTCACAGGACTGGAAAGGTCAATTTTTATTCCAATCCCAAAGAAAGGCAATGCCAAAGGATGTTCAAACTACCACACAACTGCACTCATCTCACATGCTAGCAAAGTAATGCTCAAAATTCTCCAAGCCAGGCTTTAACAGTACATGAACTGTGAACTTCCAGATGTTCAAACTGAATTGAAAAGGCAGAGGAACCAGAGATCAAGTTGCCAACATTCACTGGATCATCAAAAAAGCTGAGTTCCAGAGAAACATCTACTTCTGCTTTATTGACTATCACAAGAAACTGTGGAGAATTCTTAAAGAGATAGGAATACCAGACCACCTGACCTGCCTCTTGAGAAACTGTATGCAGGTCAGGAAGAAATAGTTAGAACTGGTCATGGAACAACAGACTGGTTCCAAATTGGGAAATGAACACATCAAGGCTGTATATTGTCACCCTGCTTATTTAACTTATATGCAGAGTACATCATGAGAAATGCTGGGCTGGAAGAAACACAATGGAATCAAGATTGCTGGGAGAAATATCAATGACCTCAGATATGCAGATGACACCACCTTTATGGCAAAAAGTAAAGAGGAACTAGAGAGCCTCTTTATGAAAGTGAAAATGTTGGCTTAAAACTCAGCATTCAGAAAACTAAGATCATGGCATCCGGTCCCATCACTTCATGGCAAACAGATGGAGAAACAATGGAAACAGTGACCAACTTTATTTTGGGGAGCTCCAAAATCACTGTAGATGGTGACTGCAGCCATGAAATTAAAAGACGCTTGCTCCTTGGAAGGAAAGTTATGACCAAAAAGCAGAGACATTACTTTGCCAACAAAGGTCTGTCTGGTCAAGGCTCTGGTTTTTCCAGTGGTCATGTACAGATGTGAGAGTTGGACAGTGAAGAAAGCTGAGTGCAGAAAAATTGATACTTTTGAAGTGTGGTGTTGGAGAAGACTCTTGAGGGTCGCTTGGACTGCAAGGAGATCCAACCAGTCCATCCTAAAGGAGATCAGTCCTGGGTGTTCATTGGAAGGACTGATGCTGAAGCAGAAACTCCAGTACTTTGGCCACCTGATGCGAAGAACTAACTCATTGGAAAAAGCCCTGATGCTGGGAAAGATTGAGGGCAGGAGGAGAAGGGGACGACAGAGGATGAGATGGTTGGATGGCATCACTGACTCAATGAACATGGGTTTGGGTGGACTCTGAGAGCTGGTGATGGACAGGGAGGCGTGCTGCAGTCCATGGGGTTGCAGAGAGTCAGACATGACTGAGTGACTGAACTGACTGATCTTTTTAAATTAGAGTATTGTATGGATGTATGCCCAGGAGTTGAACTGCTGTATCATATGGTGGCTCTATTTAGTTTTTTGAGTAATCTCTACACTATTCTCCTTAGTGGCTGCACCAAGTCATAGCAGTGTAGGAGGGTTCCCTTCACTCCACATCCTCTCCAGCATTTGTCTTTTGTAGACTTTTTGATGATGGCCATTCTGACCAGTGTGGGTTGATACCTCACTGTGGCTGTGATTTGAGTTTCTCCGTTCAGTTCAGTTCAGTTGCTCAGTCATTTCCAAATCTTGTGACCTCATGAACTGCAGCTCGCCAGGCCTCCCTGTCCATCACCAGCTTCCAGAGTCTACCGAAACTCATGTTCACTGAGTGGGTGATGCATTCCAGCCATCTCATCCTCTGTCATCCCCTTCTCCTCTTGCCCTCAGTCTTTCCCAGCATCAGGGTCTTTTCCAATGAGTCAGTTCTTCACATAAGGTGGCCAAAGTATTGGAGTTTCAGCTTCAGCATCAGTCCTTCCAATGAACACCCAGGACTCATCTCCTTTAGGATGGACTGGTTTGATCTACTTGCAGTCGAAGGGACTCTCAAGAGTCTTCTCCAACACCACAGTTCAAAAGCATCAATTCTTCTGTGCTCAGCTTTCTTTATAGTCCAACTCTCACATCCATACATGACTACAGGAAAAACCATAGCCTTGATTAGATGGACGTTTGTTGACAAAGTAATGTCTCTGCTTTTTAATATGCTGTCTGCTGCTGCTGCTAAGTCACTTCAGTTGTGTCTGACTCTGTGCGACCCCATAGATGGCAGCCCACCAGGCTCCCCTGTCCCTGGGATTCTCCAGGCAAGAACACTGGAGTGGGTTGCCATTTCCTTCTCCAATGCATAAAAGTGAAAAGTGAAAGTGAAGTCGCTCAGTCATGTCTGACTCTTCGCGACCCCATGGACTGCAGCCTACCAGGCTCCTCCATCCATGGGATTTTCCAGGCAAGAGTACTGGAGTGGGGTGCCATTGCCTTCTCTGAATACACTGTCTAGGTTGGTCATAACTTTCCTTCCAAGGAGTAAGTGTCTTTTAATTTCATGGGTCACCTTTTTGATGTCTGATCACATCTAATCACTCGGTGGCTCCCACATTCTCTGCAGCCTTGTCCAGCCTGACGTTTTACAAAATATTCTTTCTGAGTCTGGCCGAGCCTTCCATGTAGATGCTGACTGGAAGCCAGCAGCTTCTTCCCTCCACATTTCCAGGTATTGGTGTCACCAATTCCTTCCCAGTTCTGTGCTCCCAGCCCAGCTCAGCCTAGACTGTCCCTGCATCCTCACTCTGGTCCCCAGGATGGCTGGATGTGTCTCCCGTGTGTGTGAATCTGGCACTAAGCAAATATTTGTGGGCTGGTGTCCCCAGGGCAAAGCACCGTTAGACCAGGTGTTTTTTCCCCAAGCTGACAGCATGTGCCCAGGCCTTTGATTGAGGACTCAGCGAGCTCTCCATCCCCCTGCGTGTGACAATGACACAGGCTGCTCCTCAGCGATCACGGCCGGCAGGGCAGGTGACGGCCACGTGCCGTCCAGCCCTGAGGGTCACTCGGAGGCTGGGGGGCTGGAGGCGGGGGGCTGTGAGTGGGAGAGGCTAAGGAGGGCCCAAGGTCGGGCAGACCCGCTCCCAAACCCGAAGCCTCTTCAAAGACACACCGTCACCCTGGTGCATGGCTGGCTCCTCACTCTCTGGAGGACCCCGGGGCACGGTTCTTCCTCTCCTTCACAGGAATCGGGAGAGAAGCCTTGCAAAGCCTCTCTGGTCCAAACCTGCAGAGTCTGTGGGCAGGTGGTCTCAGGCCCTCAGAAGAGGCAGGACAGTGCCTGCATCCTGACTGTGCCAGGACTTGTCCCTGGACGGGACCACTAGAGAAGCTAAAATTAGAAGCAAAACCAGAGCCAACAGAAAACACGGCAGAGAGCAACCGCAAACCCGGGCCATGACTCCAGGAAGCCTCCCTGCTCCTGGCAAGCTTGTGAACGTTCCCAGCCGCGGGTCTCCAAGTCACAAAGACCCTGCCATATGTCACCTCAGGCAGACGGCCCGTCCAGGACCTGTGACTCAGCCAACTCAGCTCTGCATCTGCCTGGGTCTCTGAAGGTGACCCTCGTGCGGGACCCTGTGCGGAGACATCTCCCTTCCCCTCACACACTGCACCCCGGGCAGTTTGGCAGGTGGAATGCCAGGCACTTGGGTTTGATCCAGAGCTCAGACCACCAGCCTCACAGCTGCCCCCAGGCCTGGTGGGGTTGGATCCTTTCTCTGGCGACCCCGTGATGCCCTAGGGTGTGAGCCGGGGTCTGCGGACAGGGTGTGGGCCCGGCTCCAGCTCCGCGTGGTTCGGACCCCAGGCTGCCTGTGTAAAGGCGGGGCTCTCTGGACCAGCCTCAGACGCATCACCCCACCTCCACCACTGACCTGCCATCTGCCTGGTGAACCCTGGCCTGGCCTCCTCGGGAGGCCCTCCTGCTTCCTGGGCCCACTGCTGTCTCTGTCATAGCAAGGACCACCATCCTGCCTGCCCACCCAGGGGCACAGGTCCCAGGGGAAGGGGTCTGTGCCCCGCAGCCCCGGCAGAGATGAGTGGAATCACTCTAGCACTGCGGCTGCTCTGGTCCAGCCGTCCACTCACCCATCCTGGCTGGGGGGCCTCGCCATGAAGTGACCTCTCCTCCTCCCTCCAGCCTTCCCCAGGCATATTGGTTATCCCTGCCTGCTCACCCCGCAGCTGCAAGGGGGGTCAGGGAGAGACCGAGAGTCCGGCCACTGACCCCAGCGCCTCCTTGCCCCAGCCCGCGGCGCAGGGCACAGCCCACGAGGCCTGGTGGGGCCTCCTGGGTCTCTGCGCATAACGAGCCCACTTAGATCAAAACTTTAAAACCCGCAGCATCATTCCTATGAGGTCCCCCTTCTCCTTGACCCTGGGGGCCCAGCATCTGCAGGTGAGGCCAGGGAGGGCATGGGACTCGGGGGTGGGCCGAGCTGGACCCCGCCACCTTGCCCTCTCTCCCGATGCTCCGGTGTCTCATGGGACAGAATCTTACTTTTTTTTTCTCTTGCAAAGTCAACTTCTCAAAGAGAGAAAATGAAAGTGTTACTTTCTCTGGGCAGAGCTCTCCTCCTGTTATACGTGTGCTCCATGGGCTAGAATAGACCTTTATTTTCTTTCAGAAAAATCGAAGGCTGCTTTCAAATGTCAAATTTTCAGACTGAGGACACACTGCCTTTAAAACACCGCATTTTCTCAAGTGGACCCTTTCTGTCTTGTCTCTGTCATCTCCCTCTGATCACAGCTCGAGCCACAGCAGGGAGGAGCTTCCGAGGAGGTGTGTTTCCCACACACGTGTGCGGTGACAAGCTGTCAAAGGGAGGTATCTGGGATTAAATAAAGGGAAACATTCCTGTAACTGGTGGTGATGCTGTAATGGGCCCTCTTCCTGGGGGGAGGGTCAGAAAGTTCCTGCTCTTCCCGACTGAACTTGGCACACGCTCTGTGCCCAGCAGGTCGTGTGAGCACAGCTCTGAGCCCCCAGGTGACAGGCTGTGACTGTCCAGGGCACGGGTGTCAGAGGACACGGGTGACTGTCCAGTCTGCTCCTTCCCAGGGAGTGGCCTCAGACAACGAGTTTCACTTCCTCCTGCCCCGGGGTCTCTGCTTATACTGAGGGGAGACCTGGCAACATCACCGATTGCTGGGCCACCAAGAAGATGAGCCCAGCAGGGCTCCAGGCTCGCTGTAAAGGAGCCCTGGCGACCTGACAGAATCCACCCTCTTTCCCAGGCAGCAGTCAGCCAGTCATTGGTGGAGGAGCTGGGTGTGAGCCTAAACTCAGCTGTCTCCACATTTATGTCTAACGCGTCTGGCCCTGAACTAGGGGCTTTGAAGATTTCATTTCATTGAATGTCAGGACTCTCCAAAAGTTTAGGTGGTCCAGACCCACTGGGGACCCCAACTAAGTCTTGGCCTCTTGCACCCCATCTTTTTCATGAGAAGCAAAAAGAGTTCTGTGATAGTTTCATCCCATTTTGCTTTCAGTTAACAAAAAAACTTGATTTCTCTCTACTTGTGTAATGGTCTAAATACCTGGAAAGAAAGCTTCCCAGAAAGGTCATTAAAAGACCCACTTTACAGGTCAGGAACCTGTCATGGCAATGGTGCCTGATGCATTTATTCACTGCTTTCATTTGTCAGATCCTTCAGTCTGAGACTTCCAGATAGTTAAGACCACAGGTGTCTGTGCATTCCAATTTATTCAGTCTCTTACACAAGATCATGTCCAGGAGAGGTTGTCCTAAGCATGGCGTGCAACCCTTTGATTTTATAGGAGGTGACTCTGAGGTTCTGAGAAGACCGATGCCTCCCCGAGGCCACGGGGGTGAGCGGGAGTCAAGTCTCCGTCCCATCTCGCTTTCCTGCCAGGCTCTCGAGTGAGCACCGCCAGTGCCTTCCCCCACCCACGGCTCTGCGAGCTGCACAGATGAGTAAACTGTTTGCAAAGTTCTGGGAGTTCTTATACGCTCCATGTCACATAAACACAGGACTGGGGATTGTCACCACTATCAGTTAATTACAATAAAGGGAAAACAGCATTTCACTGTCACACCAGTGATGCTGTAATTACTAATGTCTCCAGCAAACACTCACGGATCAGTGATGCCCCACTATCCCTGCTTTGTGTATTATATGTGCATATTAACAAGCCGGCTCCCCGAACACAGATGTGATCTGTCAGCTGGTGACATGTCTGCTCCTTGACCCTGAGACATCAAGGTTACTGGTGGGATCAGGGGAGCTGGAAGTTGAGATGGGAGTATTTTAGGAGCTCTGACTTCAGATTCTTCACTGGTGCTACTGAAAAACTGGGTACGTGGATACGTTTTATCTATCTATAAGCAGTGAAGAATTGATGCTTTCGAACTGTGGTGATGAAGAAGACTCTTGAGAGTCCCTTGGACTGCAAGGAGGTCAAACCAGACAATCCTAAAGGAGATCAACCCTGAATATTCATTGGAAGGACTGAAGCTGAAGGTGAAGCTCCAGTTCTTTGGGTGCCTGATGCTAAGAGCTGATTCACTAGAAAAGACCCTGATGCTGGGAAAGATTGAAGGCAGGAGGAGAAGGGGATGACAGAGGATGAGATGGTTGGATGGCATCACCGACTCAGTGGACATGACTTTGAGCAAACTCTGGGAGATAGTGAATATAGTAAATAGTAGTGTATATAAGGGCTTCCCTGGTGGCTTAGATGGTAAAGAATCCGCCTGCAATGCGAGAGACCTGGGTTCAATCCCTGTGTTGGAAAGATCCCCAGGAGGAAGGCATGGCAACCCATTCCAGGATTCTTGTCTGGAGAATCCCATGGACAGAGGAATATGCATGGACATGAACTTGGGCAAACTTGGGAAGATAGTGAAGGACAGGGAGGCTTGGCATGCTACAGTCCATGGGGTCACAGAGTTGGAGATGACTTAGTGACTGAACAGTAACAAACAATAGTGTCTATCTGTTAATCCCAAATTCTTAATTTATCCCTTTCCCAAACTTTTCCCCTTTGCTAAACATAAGTTTGTTTTCTATATCTGTGAGCCCAATTTTGTTTTGTAAATAAGTTCATTTATATCATTTTTATAGATTCCACATTTAAGTGATATCACATGATATTCTCCTTTCTCTCTCTGACTTACTTCATCAAGTATGACAATCTCCAGGTCCATATATGTTGCTGAAAATGGCATTATTTCATTCTTTTTATGCCTGAGTAGTATTTCATTGCATGTATGCACCATATCTTCTTTAGGCAGTTTCCTCTTAACCAGGGCATCTCGGGGGCTGGGCCAAGACCCACGGGAAAGACGGGTCAGGGCACTGCTCCCCTGGGAGCAGGACTAGACCCTCAGAAGGATGCAGGGCCTACAACGTGAGTCTGGAAGAGTTTGAGATTGCCCTGGGTGGTGATTGCTTCCTGCTGTCTTCCTCTCTGTGAATGGAAGGGTCTGTCATGATGACGCCCCCACCCATCCTATGCGTCTCAGCACTGCCTGTGGCAGGGGCCGGGCAGGTGGCTGGCCTTTTCAGCTTGAGGGTGACTGGAGGCAGAGGGCCCACCCGCAGCCGCTGCCCTGGAGGGCACTTCTCTGTGGACGGAGCAGCCGTGGGATTTTGCCAGGACGGACAGAATGTGGCAGGAGGTAGGAGACTGCAGCTCACAGGCCCGGCCTCTGGCTTCGTGGTTCTCTCCTCGTCTCCGAACCCTCTGCCATCCTGCTGTGTGTTCGATCTCCATCTCCTAGAGGGTGAGAGGCCACATGGAGAGAGAAGGGTAGACCAGTACCCCCATGGAACTCAGCCCTCAGCGACTCACCGGCTCCGGGTTCCACTGGAATGGTCCCAGGTGAGATGCACAGGAGGATCACTACCTCAAACTGGGAGTCAAGCATCCTGAGTTTTTCTAGCCGCTGAGATCCAGGTGTGAGTGATGTAAGCCATTGATAGCTGATACAGGCTGAGTGGTGATGTGCCCAGGACACCGAGCAAACCTGGGATGAGAAAGTGCCGTCAGCCCTCTCTGCAAGGTCCGAGGCCCTTTCTGACGGCTGTAAATCCAGGCAGGCCTGCGCGTGGTTTGACAGTCTGCAGAGAGGCATTGGCCTATCAGTGAGCAGGACCCGGGTTTCCTTTTCAATCTCATCTATTTACAAATGTGCCTCTGGGTTCTGGGAAATTTGCCTGAGAATTTATGACCTCGGCAGATGGACCATCCCTTGAATCATTCATTTCCCTAAAGCTCACCTCACAACAGGAAGGGAACCCAAACGACTTTCTCCCGAGTGATCCATCAATCTCACGGGCTCCACCGTGGACTGACGGACACCCAAAGGCCTTGTATTTGCAATTTCGTGAGTTATGCCTGCGATACTCATAAATGTGGAGAGAATGCCGAGTATTATTCAGCTGTGAGTCACAGACAGGAAATATCTCACACAGAACAACCTCGGCTTGCGTTTGTTTAGAACTCCATAAATTTCAAACAGCTTTCATAACCAAGAAGATCTTTGCTCTTTTTGGGGCACCTCCCTGAATAAGGAAGGGCTTCCCCGGTGGCTCAGATGGTAAAGAATCTGCCTGCAATGCAGGAGACCTGGGTTTGATCCTTGGGTCCAGAAGATCCCCTGGAGAAGGGAATGGCCACCCACTCCAGTATTCTTATCTGGAGAATTCCACGGACAGAGGAGCCTGGCATCTCTAGTCCGTGGGGTCTCAGAGAGTCGGACATGGCTGAGTGACTAACACGTTCACTTTCGCTGAATAAGAAGGAGGAAAGGTCCTCACGCCTACTTCGTAGACAGGAGACTGTCACAGGCCTCACTTGTGAAGCCTAACATACAGCATCAGTGATACCTGGTGTGGGCTTCTGGAATCGGAAATAACAGCTGCATGGCTCCGGGCACACGGCTTCTCTACTCACGTCCGTGGCGGGATGGCAGGGGTGCCCCCTCCTTGGGTTATGAGCAGAATGAAAAGCACTTCCTGACTGCGCAGTTGTCAAGGTGGTGATGGTGTCAGGCAAATCATACAACTCCTTCACGCAGGAAAAGATGCATGAGCCTCAGCGACAGAAAGAAGAGCTCTCGAGGTGCAGAAAGGCATCGAAGACCTTAAAAGCATGTTGCTAAGTGAAAGAAACCACCCTGAAAATGCTGCTCACTGAGTGATTGCAAGTCTACGACATCCCGGGAAAGGCAGAACATGGAGACGGTGAAAGCACCAGCCGTTTAAAGGAGAGAGGGAGGGAAGGTCAGTTAGAGTCCAGCGGGCTTTTAGGTAGCAAAAGTCATCAGTGTGATAGTCCGTGCTGGGCTCACGTCTCTATGAGCAAGTCCAAACACACAGCAAAGGGAAAGTGTTAGCCACTCAGTCATGTCCGACACTTTGTGAGCTCATGGACCGTGGCCCACCAGGCTCCTCCGTCCATGGGATTCTCCAGGCAAGAGTCCTGGAGTGGGTTGCCATTTCCTTCTCCCAGGGATCTTCCTGATCCAGGAGGTGAACCCAGGTCTGCATTGCAGGCAGATTCTTTACCATCTGAACCACCCAGAAGGGGAAACTTATGTCAGCTGTGGACTTCAGTTACTAATAGTACATCAACTCTTGTTTGGCTGTTGTCACAAGCACACCACATTTGTGCAAGATGTTAACGACTGAGAAACGGTGTGAGCAAGTTTATAGGAACTCTGTACTTTCTACCTAATTTTTATGCAAACTGAAACTGCTGAAAATGCAGTCTTTTCATAAAAAAAAAGTTCATAAACATTAACTGATATTTCAAATTAAAAAAGAGACATAAGAACTTAGGGCTTCCTAGGTGGCTCAGTGGGTAAGGAATCCACCTGCAATGTAGGAGCAGCAGATTTGAACCCTGGGTCCAGAAGATTCCCTGGAGGAGGAAATGGCAACCCACTCCAGTATTCTTCCGGGAGAATCCCATGGAGAGAGGAGCCTGCGGGCTACAGTCCATGGGGTCACAGACTCGGATATGACTGAAGTGACAGAGTGTAGCATATATGCACACAAAACAAATTAGCTGCTGACAAGCGGTGACAAGCAGGCTTCGAAGAGCCGGGACCGGCTTCCCTGGCCTTCAGCCTCTTCCTGCCCTCTCCCCGCCCCACGACAAAAAGAAAAAAGAGAAGCCAGGAATGAAGCTCCCAGCAGCCCACCAGCGCAGGCTACTGGGTCCTCTCAGAGCTGCCCTTTCCAATCCTGTGGGGGGTTTTATCCAAGCTTTGGGGCCTCCCCCTTCCCTGGAGCTTAGGACATGTCAGGTGCAAGGAACTTGGGACAGCTCTTCCCTGAAGGTCTTCTCCAGGGCTGGGCAAGAAGAATGTGGCCCCAGCAAAGGTGCCCATTAGAGGGCTTGCCCTGCAGAGCTGTGCCCGCCTGAGACCTGCACCCGGGACCTCATCCCACAGGTGCAGCCCTGGCCTTGGGGGTCCTGGGGGTCCTGGGGCCCCCGGGGGTCAGGACGGCCCACACAGTCTTGCTCCGCTCTGCTCAGCCCTGGCATGGGACCTTAGCCTAAACTAGAATTCCCTCTTTCTGCTGCAATAGAGAGCACTTGTGCATGGGAGCAATTGTGAAAAATCTCCTTCCTGTGGTTCCTGGTAATTTAAAGGTAAGGTTGTCATATCATTCACCAGTAAAACTAGGACACATTTGAGGATAAGTGGTAGGGAACAAGACAAATAATTTTTTAAAATCATATGTACATGGCATTTGTTGTTATTGTTCAGTTGCCCAGTCATGTTCTGCTCTTTGTGACCCCATGGACTGCTTTTACAAAGAAAATATTTATGTATATGTGTATATACATATGTATACAAATATGCATGTACTCAATATAAATATGTGTATATGGACACAGGTGTATATCCATATATCCATATACATGCATACATATATATACATACACAAATTAATTGGTTTTGCTATAATAATTCTATCCAAACATCATTTAAAAAAAATAAAATTAATTTCAAAAAACAGCATATATTTTTGATCATTAAAGCACAACTTGAGACGTTTATGTTGCTTATTTTAATTTTAAAAATCAAACAGTAAGTTTAATATGTATCCATGTGCATTGATATATTTCTTAGCTGTATCTGTCAAATATATGCTACTAGTATTTTTCTGAAGAATGTATTTTTGATGTGGTTTAGATTTTAATATTTTGAAACAGTATCTATAATTTCTTTTTCAAAAATGAATTTTATGGGTAATACACTTGAAAGCGATAAAAATTTAAATGACCCTTCTTTTCTATACCATAATATTTTATACTGAGAAAATATTTTCTCTATGAGTACTGAGGTATCTGGTAAGCTCCTATCATTTCTTTTTCAAATGTAGATATTCTCATGTCTAACTTTTTATTGAAATATGTAAATATACCAGCCTATGTATTTTCACATGTGTACTCTATACTGAATTCTTCAGGCTAAACAGAAACTCTACAGAATGGAAACTTGAATCTTTAGGAAAGACTAAGGAGAAAATACGTGGATAAACATACTACTTTCTTCTCTATTTCTTTAACACACATGGTTGTTTAAAGCAAGCGTTGCACTATTGTATTACGGTATTTAAAACATGTGTAGAAAGACATATGATGGCTGCAGCATCATAAGTTGTTTCAGCCGTGTCTCATTCTCTGTGACCCCACGGACGGCAGCCCACCAGGCTCCTCTGTCCATGGGCTTCTCCAGGCCAGAATACTGCAGTGGGTTCCCATCTCTCTCTCCAGGGACTGTCCTGACCCAGGGATCAAACCCCCCTCTCCTGCAGCTCCCGCACAGGCAGGCGTGTTCTTTACCATGGCGCACCCGGGGAGCCCTGGAGCCCTCAGCTGCGATCCCACGGACTGCAGCACCCCAGGCTTCCTTGTGCTTCACCATCTCCTGGAGTTTGCTCACACTCATGTACATTGAATCGGTGGTACCAGCCTGCTATCTCATCCCCTGTTGCCCTCTTCTCCTCCTGCCCTCAGCATCAAGGTATTTTCCAATGAGTCAGCGGGCCAAAGTATTGGAGCTTAAGCTTCAGCATCAGTCCTTCCAATGAATATTCAGAGTTGATCTCCTTTAGGATTGACAGGTTTGATCTTGCTGTCCAAGGGACTCTCAAGAGTCTTCTCCAGCATCACAGTCCAAAAGCATCAATTCTTCAGGGTTCAGTCTTCTTTATGGTCCAACTCTCACATCCATACATGACTACTGGAAAAATCATAGCCTTGACTATAGGGACCTTTATCGGCAAAGCGATGTCTCTGCTTTTTAATGCGCTGTCTAGATTTGTCAGATTTTCTTCCAAGGAGCAAGCATCTTTTAACCTCATGGCTGCTGTCACACCTATATCCATATACATTTAACTCAAAATAAGACATGAAAGGCAAAACAGACAAGGAAAATCAGGTGGAGTAAACAGCAAATTGAAGGACAAAATCAAACTCTTCAGTAACTGCAGTCAAGTAAATTGACTAAAAAATCCAACAAAGTTCAGGGATTTTTCAGAATAAATGAAAATGTAAGATCTAACTGTACACTTTCTATAGGAAGTGTTCTTGAAATACAATAATGTAGATGGGCAAATGGATATAAAGTGATAGGAACATATATGTCTTGCAAACATCATAAAAGGATAGAAATGGCTCTTACTGTCAAAGTAAACTTCAAGATGAAGAGGATTAGCAGAGATAAAGAGGATTTCATAATAATAAAACCACAAACTCTTCAGGAAGACATAGCAATCATAGTAGTGAATATGCCTAAGAAGAGCTTAAAACTACAAATTAAAAAATTCACAAATTTAAAGGGAAAGTAGACCTTCATATTTGACGATGCAATGCCTCTCTTTTAGCAATTAATAGACCAGATAAACCAACCACGAAGACTGACATGGACGGTCTGAACTACAGTGCCAGTCACCTTCACCACATTGATGCTGTAGAACATTACACACAGTGACTTCAGGACTTCTCTTCAAGTACACATGACGTGGTCACCAAGGTAGACCGTATACTGGACCATAAAACAGGTGTCCCTGAAGGCAAACTTTCTAATGCTATGGAATATGTTCTCTATCTAAAATGGAATTAAGTTAGAAATCAACAGCAATAGAATATCTGGAAAAACCCATATATATATAGAAATTAAATACTACATCCCTAAATAATACAGACCAAAAAAGAAATAAAAAAGAGAAACAAAGAAAATAGGAAATCATTTTTACCAGAATGTTAATGAGATATTATAGAATAAAAATCTCTAGGATGTATTAAGGCAGCACTTTAAGGGAAAGTGCTTATAGCATTAAAAGCTAATATTAGGAAATAGTAGTGCAAATTCAATAATATAAAGGTTTATCTTTAGTAGCTAAAAATAGAAAGTTAACTCAATGTAGCAAGGAGAAAAAATAAAGATAAGAACTGAAATCAATAATACAGAGAAAAGAAAAATGACAAAGAAGTGAATGAATCCAGTCATTTTTAGATTAAAAAATTGATAAGCTTCTAAATGACTCCTCAAAAAAGAAAGAGAGAATATAAATTAGAGATAATGTGAATAACAGAGGAGACATAACTGTAGATCCTGAGGATTCTTAATGGAAATGAGGGATTAATGTGAAGACAATTTTGCTAATATATTTGATAAATTAGGTGAATTTATTGAAACAAAATGCACCAGAATGGACTCAAAATAAAAGAGAAAACCTGAAAAGCCCCAAATTTGTAATAAATGGGAGAATGTACTTTTTCCCTGGAGGGAGGACCCAATCCATGTGTTTGATATCACATCTCCCCAAACTGATTTTTAGACCCCGTGCAATCCCGGAGACAATTCTACAAGGCATTTTTGTAGTACCTGCCAACTTGGTTTGATACTTTATAAAGAAATTGTGCAATATCTAGAGTATCAAAAGAAATAATTTTTTAAAAGTAGAGTACTTATAAACTTAAACTGCCTGACTTCAAAACCTACTATAAAGCTATAGTAATTAAAAACATATGGTACTGGAATAATAATAGAAAGGTTGATTGCTGAACTATAATAGAAAACCCCCAAACATAGTACATACATTTTTGAAGAGTAGCATCCAGGCAATACAATGTGGAAAGGAAAGTCATTTCAACAAATGGTGCCGGAACAGGATCTCTTCCAGAAAAAAGGAAACCTCAAATTTGGACCCTCAGAACATATATATATATACACACACACACACACACACACACACACACGCACACACACACACACACACACACATATGTATATATATACAACTGTAACAGTTCTAGAGGAGAACACAAAAGAGTAACTTTGACTTGAAGATATGTAAAGGTTTCTTTTTTAATATACAGGAGACAATACACATAAAAGAGTAAAAAATAATTAACTTGACTTCATCAATTTACATCTTCTCATAAAAAGACAGTCTTAAGAAAATGAATGAGTGAGCCATAGATTGGAAGAAAGTATTTTTATTGAGACAATCTAAATAAATCCTAAAGCTCAATGATGAAAAGACTAAAAATGAGCCAAAGATTTTAAAGAAGATACGTGAATGGTCAGTAAGCACATGAAAAAGTGTTAAACATCATTAGCTATCAGGAAATGTAAGCATAAACCAAAACTAGGTGTATTATTTATCCACAATTAACAAAATAGCTGAAGTGAAAACCACTGGCAAACCAAATGCTGGTGAGGATATAGATCTGTCAGAACTCTCCTATATTTCTGGTGACATTTTAGGATGCCACCACCACTCTGGAAAATATTGGGCACTTTCTTCCAAAACAAACATATGTCCATGAAGTGAAATCATATGTCTATAAAAAGACTTACTCAAGAATGTTCCTAGCAGTTTTATTCATAATAGCCACAAACTGGAAACAACCCATGTGTCCATCAATGGTGAAGCTGATACACAAACCGTGGTATGTTCACAACATAAACTGTTGTATATTGAGCAATGGAGAAAAAAAATACTAGTGATACACAACCACATGGGTGAATCCCAAAATCATTATGCTGAGTGAAAGAAATCTTTCCCCTAAAGATCTATACCATACGATTCCATTTATATGAGGCTCTAGAACAGATGGAACTAATCTATGGTGAAATGAATAAAAGCAATGATTGCCTCTTGGGTGGAAAGAAAAAAGGGGAAAATGAATATATTCTTTATCTTTTCTGTTTAGCCAGTGTATTTACCAAAATTTGTCAAATATTACCCTAAAAATTGTGCACTTAACAGCTCACAAATTCTAACTGAAAAGAATCATTAACATGTGTAAAACTGAGTTAGTACTCTGCATGCAGAAAAATTTAAGAATGAAATGTACTGATGGCTACAACTCACATTAAAATGAATCCGAAAGATACAATGGATTGATGAATGAATAAAAAGATGGACAGATATGTGAAAAACAAGTAAAATAAGCCATTAATGATACAACAAATGTGGTGGGTATATGGATGTTCTCTGTAAAATTCTTACAACTTTTCTATGTTTGAAACTTCATAATGAAACATTGAGGAAACGAGAG
Source organism: Cervus elaphus (assembly GCF_910594005.1). Taxonomy (NCBI): domain Eukaryota; kingdom Metazoa; phylum Chordata; class Mammalia; order Artiodactyla; family Cervidae; genus Cervus; species Cervus elaphus. Next base: position 2,324,521 of record NC_057836.1, read on the forward strand.
TTTCACCAACCAGAACTTCTCCTCACATGATAGATTCCAAAATGTAATTACAGAATGTCAGAATTAAATCTTCAATTCAGTTCCGTTGCTCAGCCATGTCTGACTCTTGGCATCCCCTTGGACTGCAGCACGCCAGGCCTCCCTATCCATCGCCAGCTCCTGGAGTTTACTCAAACTCATGTCCATTGAGTTGGTTGGTGTTGCCATGCAACCATATCATCCTCTGTCGTCCCCTTCTCCTCTTGCCTTCAGTCTTTCCCAGCATCAGGGTCTTTTCCAATGAATCAGTTCTTCACATCAGGTGGCCAAAGTATTGGAGTTTCAGCTTTAGCATCAGTCCTTCCAATGAATATTCAGGACTGATTTCCTTTAGGATGGATGGATCTCTTTGCTGTCCAAGGGACTCTCAAGAGTCTTCTCCAACACCATAGTTCAAAAGCATCAATTTTTTGGTGCTCAGCTTTCTTTATAGTCTAACTCTCACATCCATACATGACCACTGGAAAAACCATAGCTTTGACTAGATGGACTTCTGTTGGCAAAGTAATGTCTCTACTTTTTAACATGCTGTCTAGGTTAACCATAGCTTTTCTTCCAAGGAGTAAGTGTCTTTTAATCTCATGGCTGCAGTCACCACCTGCAATAATTTTTGACCCCAAGAAAATAAAATCTGTCACTATTTCCATTGTTTCTCCATCTATTTGCCATGACGGGACCAGATGCCATGATCTTAGTTTTCTGAATATTGAGCTTTAAGCCAACTTTTTCACTCTCCTCTTTCACTTTCATCAAGAGGCTCTTTAGTTCTAGGGATAGAAAATGAATGACATTAAATTAGGAAAGAAGTCAACTGATCAGATTGAAAAGCAATGTCTCCCGGAGTGAACCGGAACTCTGCTTTTGCAGCTGCCCAGGATCTCGCTGAGGACCCCATCTTGAGGTGATGACGGACCTCTGAAGAAGATGCAGACTCTCCCTCCCACGCCTGTGCCTTCTGGTTCTCAAGTGGCTAACAGTACTGAACATCTCACTCAAGACGCATGTACATCATGTGAATTCCTGGAGAAGCAGAAACTCATTTCTTCATTTCAATGCTATGGGTACTTTATTTTTGAATGCCTCAGTGGTGAAAGTTATTGCAAAATAAATGCTTCCCCCAAAAAACATATATAGACTCATACCACATGGCAAAAAATAGAGCTATAGCAGGAATGTTCAGACCACTGTCTACATGCTTCATGGCACTACTGTCCCGCCCCCAGCCCCCAGCCCTGTTTCACAAACATTTCGTGCTCCTCTTGCTTATGAAGTCCCAGGAGGAAGATTTTCATATTTAATCACTGTCCTAGCTCCGGCGCTAGACAGGAATACAGCAGAAGCCAGAAGTGTGGGTGGAAGGCTACCAGCCCACCTGGCTTATTTTAAGGCAGTTGTTAATGATGCTTCATGTAAGGATAAAACGCCTGGCAGAATGCTGAACTGAGCAGGAGCCTGAGACTGCCTTCAGCAGACTGGAGCATGTGGCCGTCCTATTAGAGGGGTTCCAGATGGCCCCACGGAACAGGCTGACCTGGTCAGCTCTGCCTGCCCGCAGACCTCTCCCAGGAGTGCCGCCACAGCCAGTGTGAGTGAGGCTCGTCCAGACAGACCCTGCTCCTGCCTCCTCGGACGAGGGAGGTGAGCCTGGCTGTGCTCAGGTAAATGACTGATAGATTTTCCAGGTATGTGTAATTAAATAGCTTTCATGTATAATGAAGACATAAAGCCTCATTTATTTCAGAGCAATCTCCATGGGCTTCATAGAAAGAAGGCATTATCTTGCATTTAGTTTCTGAAATGTTGGAATATTAGAGATTTCAGATTCTGCTCGTCTGTGAATAATTCCCTGGATCCCTCAGGTGCTGGATATCTGGTGCTCAGAAGCTGTGGGGGCAGATGTAGAGCGCGGGATGGGTCTGCCTTCTGTGGAGCTTCCCCTAAGGGTCCCGGAGAATATGTTTGCGGGGATTTGGGGACCAACTGTACAATGATCAAATTCAAGAGATATTGGCAGATCCTGTCATTTTGTTTGTTTGTTTTGGTCTGGCGTCATTTTCAAAACCATGATGTTGAGCTTTAAATGAAGTCTTAGACATCATGGATTTTAAGACACATCAACAATTAATTATGGATTTTCTGGTTATAAAGGGGAAATGACACATCATGTAAGCCTTGCTTGCACAACATATCCCATGTTAGAAATGAGAAAGAGAGTGAAGTCACTCAGTCCTGTCCGACTCTTTGTGACCCATGGACTGTAGCCCACCAGGCTCCTCCATCCATGGGATTTTTCAGGCAAGAATACTAGAGTTGGTTGTCATTTCCTTCTCCAGATCTTCCCAACCCAGGGATTGAACCCAAGTCTCCTGCCTTGTAGGCAAACGCTTTATCGTCTGAGCCACCAGGGAAGTGATAAGCTGTGGAGAAAAAAAAACACTATTAGAATACAAAATACATCCACGTGGAAGTGTTCCTTTCAGGAGTCAGCCCTTGGTCACTTTGTGGTCACTAGTTGGTACCTGGCTTCCCAGTTGGTACATACTAGCTACATAGGCGGCCTACATACACAGAAACTGCTGAGTGCAGCCGTCTGCAAGGCCAGTTTTGAATGTCAAAAATACTAGGATATCTGGAACATCACGTAATTCAGCCTGATATAATAAAAAGAATAGTGGCTTCTGATTAGGGGGTCTATTTTCATGTGCAACAGAGTTTACATAAATTTTGCTAAATTGTCATAAACAAAAATGTAAGTGAGACATGACTGTCCCGCTTAGCTGTTGAGGAAACTCAGACGCAGAGTGTGTGAGTCCTCACTGGTCGTCCTCACCCCTGGGGGCCTCTCCCAGGGTGCAGGAGCTGGCCCTCTGTCCCTCACTCTTGTCCTCCCGGGTCCTCTCCTTGGGCTCCAAGCTGGAGAAAGGTCTCCCAAGGTCAGAATGGAGCCAACTTGTCACCTGAGCTGGGCTCCTTCAGCTCCACATTTTCTTCCTTCCAGCTTTGAAGATAAGACTAAATATTTGACTATCCTATATCCTATATGTAGAGGTTTGTTTTTGTTTTTTTTTTCTCCAATGGATATTATGTACCTGGTTAAGACAGTTCCTTTTTAATCTCAGTTTGCAAAGAGCTTCCTTGTTATCAAAAAAAATATTGATTTTGTAAAATAATTTTACTGTACCCATTTTATGACTGGACAGTTTTTCAGTGTTCATCTGTTGACAGGGTAAATTAGTTTACCTTGAGTGTTACACCAAACTTGTATTCTAGGAATAATCCCCATTTTGTGTTTTCATATATTTCAGGCAACTCCAGAAACACTGTATGTTTGGTTTCAGACCACTGCAATAAAACAAGTATTTTACCTTGGTTTCCTAGAGTATGTAAAAGTTACATTTACACTATATCTCATCCCTTAAATGTGCAATAGCATTATGTCTAAACAAAGGACACACCTTAATTTGAAAATACCTTGTTAGTAAAAAATGTTATAATCTGAGCTTTCAGTAGGTCAGAATAGCAGTGTCAAACATCACTGATCACAGATCACACTAACAAATATAATAATAAGGAAAAAACTTGAAATATTGCTAGAATTATCAAAATGTGACATGACAGTCACCACGTGAGCGAATGCTGTTGGAAGGAAAATGGTGTCTTGTTCAACACACGGTCGCCACGTGAATTTGTAAAAACGCAGGATCTGTGAAGTACAATAAAGCGAAGGGCAAGAAAATGAGGTGAGTTTGTACTGGATTGAATTTGCTAATATTTTGTAAATTTTGGTATGTTTACATTTTATTTATCACTAGCATTAGCCTGCAATTTAATTTCTCCTACTATCTGGGAACTTAGTAACAATATACTTACAGTCTCATAAAGGGAAAGGTCAAGTGTTTTTCTTATTTTATAATATGAAAGAGGTTGGGAAAAAATAAATTTTTCTCTATTTAAAATGGCTGAGTGTTAGTCACTCAGTCACGTCCAACTCTTTGCAACCCCATGGACTATAACCCGCCAGGCTCTTCTGTCTGTGGGACTCTCCAGGAAAGAATCCTGAAATGGGTTGCCATTTCCTTCTGCAGGGCATCTTCCCAACCCAGGGACTGAACCCGGGTCTCTGCATTGCAGGTGGATTCTTAACTCTCTGAGCCACCATAGGTTGAAGTTATTTCTCTAAAATTGACTGGACCTTGAGGAATCTTTATATAGATATTTTAAGTTGCTGTTTCAAGTTCTATAATGGCTTTTTCTTGAGTTGATTTCTAGTTCATATTTTCTGATATATCTTATTAATTTTAATTTTTAAGTGAAATATAATTAGTCATATCCTCTTTTTAACCTTTTAATCTCTGGCAACAGTGTTCTTCTTATGCTTCATCTTTCTTCCTCTTTGTGCTTCAGTCTGGATATTCTCTACTGAGTTATATTCCAGTTCACTAATCCCTTCTTTGATGAAGGATTGGTTGTTAAGCTCATTTATTAAGTTCTTAATTTCAGCTATTAATTTTTAAATTTCTGTTTCATTAGTTTCTAGTTTCTGCTATAATAAATACAACAAATTCAATGGCTTCATACAACACACATTTATTATCTACAATATTTCAGTGTACCAAAACATACTTAAGGACTTGAAGGACTGGGATGTGAACATCTTTGGGAAGAGATATAACAGTAAGTCCCCTATGTACAAACCTTCAGGCTGAAAGCTTTCAAAGATGAGAACGTGTGCTTGCATGTCTAATCATATAGGTTAGTTCATATATCTGGCATACTTTTTAAGGTACTATATTGTAAGATTGCAAATGTTTCCTTTATTTTCTGTGTTAATTTTTTGCATATTTTGTGTCTGAAAAATATCATATGCCTATTACAGTGTGGGACTATAGAGCTGATTGCGTTAGCTGTGTACCTACGGCTGACTCTGCTGGACGGACGAACAAATCGGACTGACAAGCGTGTTCTCAGAACAGAACTTGTTCGGGTGAGGGCACATGTCTACCTCTGTCTGCCTTTCGGCCTCCAACAGTTTATGTGTGTCCCACATGCAAAATACATTCATACCATTCCAGGGTTGCCAGAAGTCCCACAGTCCTCTGCAGCAGGATTGCAGAGCCCCAGATCTTCTAAGTCTTACCAGTTCCTTAGTTCTAAACCTTATCATTTAAACCATCTAAGATTTCAGATGAAAACCTGCGTATAATCCATCCTTAGACAACATTCTTCTCCATCTGTAAAGCTGTGAAACTCAAGAAATAAGTGATCTACTCCAAAATAAAATAGTGGGACAGAAATAGGATGCACGTTTTAGACATTTCCATTCAAAAAGAGAGAAAATGGAAGGTGATGGGGGTCCTCAGTCCCTTCTAGGGATTCAACTGAACATCCTAGCAGTTCAGTAGACTGTCCACTTGGGCTGGTCGGGATGTGAATAACCCTGGAAATTGTTTCCCTAGTTCAAGTGTGGAGAATGTGTTTATGAAAAAATATATTGTCTTTCAGAGCTTCTAAGCTCTGTTCTTCAGAACACAGTATTAAGTGGATGCTAATTTTTGCTTAGCATAAGAAACATACTTCCTCCTCCCTTCTGATATCCAGTGTTCTTTCAGATAATTTGGTTGCCATTCATCACTTTTTTTTTAGATAATGTTTCTTTTATTTCTAATTGCCTTTGAGATCTTTCCTTTGTCCTTGTTTTGCTGAAGTATTACTTCGCTTAATCTAATCACAGACTTATTTTTATTTTGTTTGTGTGCGCTCACTCAGTCGTGTACAACTCTCGGCGACCCCGTGGACTGTAGCCCACCAGGCTCCTCTGTCCCTGGAATTTCCCAGGCAAGAATACTGGAGTGGGTTGCCATGCCCTCCTCCAAGGGACCCAGGAATTGAACTCATGTCTCTTACATCTCTTGCATTGGCAAGTGAATTCTTTACCACCATCTCCACCTGGAAAACTCTTATTTAGTTTGTGCTAAGTCACTTGAGTCGTGTCTGACTCTTTTGACCCCATGAACTGGAGCCCACCAGGCTCCTCTGGCCAAGGAATTCTCCAGGCAACCATGCAGGAGTGGGTTGCCATTTCTTTCTCTGGGGGTCTTCTCGACTCCGGGATCAAACCTGCGTCTCTTGAGCCTCCTGCACTGGCCAGCAGGGTCTTTACCACTAGTGCCACATGAGGCTAGCTACTTTCAATTGCATATGCAAAAAGAACCGATTTTGCAGTTTCAAAGGAAAAAAAAAAAATCATTTCAACCTGGTTTCTCTGGAGTCTGAAGAATGTCATGGTCATCCTGTGTTTAAAAAGTCATCTTTCTTTTTTGTAGTCGTAGTTTTATAACTATAAACAGTGCTCAAATTGACTGTGATAAAAGGGGCAGAAGGGCAGAAAGAAATGTGCTAGAGTGGGGGAAGCTAGGTTCTCTCTCCCTGGGAGAGAGGGGAAGTTAGAAAGGGGTTAGCTGGTGGAGAGGGAGACAGAGGCAGATTGGGGGCTGGTGTAAGCTGACAACAGGACAAAGAAAGAGGGGGAAGGTTGTGAGGTCACTGTTCGGGCTGTGGGCTGGCTCAAGAGAGAGCCGACTGAGAAAGTGAAGATTTGATCATCTCAAGTGTGACTTTGGCGCTATAATATGGACAATCATCCTCACAAACCACATCATTCTTTCCCCAATTGTAACTTCTCTTCGGACAGTTTTAAGTTAGCTCCATGTACCTTACGGGAGGCAGAGAGGAGGATCCAGGCTTAGACTGATGGAGATTTGAGGGGAACTTTATCATTCATTGATGTTGTGGTTCAGTCGCTCTAGTCACGTCCGACTCTTTGAGGCCCCATGGATTGCAGCATGCCAGGCTTCCCTGTCCTTCACCGTCTCTCGGAGTTTGTTCAAACTCATATCCACTGAATTGGTGATGCCTTCCAACCACCTCATCCTCTGTCACCAGCTTCTCCTCCTGCCCTCAATCTTTTCCAGCATCAGGGTGTTTTCTAATGAGTCGACTCTTTGCATCAGATGGCCAAAGTAGTGGAACTTCAGCCTCAGCATCAGTCCTTCCAAGGAACACTCAGGACTGATCTCCTTTAGGATGGACTGGTGGGATCTCCTTGCAGTCCAAGGGCCTCTCAAGAGTCTTCTCCAACACCAGTTCAACACTTATGATTCATAAGTTCTGGGAAGTTCTTGGCCAATCTCTTTTTGGAATATCGCTTCTCGTTTTCTTTTCTGGATGTAAAAGAATATCCATTTTCCTTTCTCTTGCTTTCTGGAGCTCCAATTAGAGGTATTAGAATTTCTCATTCTATTTTCCAGGTCTCTTAATCTCTCTTTCACACTTGGCTGTCTAAGTTACACTCTTGTAATTTCTTGACATTTATGTTCCAGTTCACTGGTGTTAAATTCAAGTCAGCATAAAATGTTGCTTAATCCCACACCTGCACTTTTAAATTCAAATATTGTGTTTTCATTTTCAAATATCTTATTTGCTTTGTTTTGTTTAACCTGCATGTTCAGTTTTGATAGTTTCCCATTCCTTCTTTACACTGTCAGTGTCTTACTTCTTTAAATGTTCAGTTCAGTTGCTCAGTCATGTCCGACTCTTTGAGACCCCATGGACTGCAGCACGCCAGGCTTCCCTGTCCATCACCAACTCCCGGAGCTTGCTCAAACTCATGTCCATCAAGTCAGTGACACCATCCAACCATCTCATCCTCTGTCTTCCCCTTCTGCTCCCACTTTCAATCTTTCTCAGCATCAGGGTCTTTTCAAATGAGTCAGTTCTTCTCATCAGGTGGCCAAAGTATTGGACGTTCAGCTTCAACATCAGTCCTTCCAGTGAATATTCAGGACTGATTTCCTTCAGGATGGACTGGTTGGATCTCCTTGCTGTCCAAGGGACTCTCAAGAGTCTTCTCCAACACCACAGTTCAAAAGCATCAGTTCTTTAGTGCTCAGCTTTCTTTATAGTCCATCTCTCACATCCATACATGACTATTAGAAAAACCATAGCCTTGACTAGATGGACCTTTGTTGGCAAAGTAATGCCTCTGTTTTTTAATATGCTGTCTAAGTTTGCCATAGCTTTTCTTTCAAAGAGCAAGTGTCTTTTAATCTCATGGCTGCAGTCACCATCTGCAGTGATTATGGAGCCCAAGAAAATAAAGTCAGCCAGTGTTTCCACTGTTTCCCCATCTATTTGCCAATGAAGTGATGGGACCAGATGCCATTACCTCAGTTTTATGAATGTTGAGTTTTAAGCCAACTTTTTCACTCTCCTCTTTCACTTTCATCAAGAGGTTCTTTAGTTCCTCTTTAGTTTCTTCCATAAAGCTGGTGTCATCTGTGTTTCTGAGGTTATAGATATTTCTCCCGGCAATCTTGACTCCAGCTTGTGCTTCATCCAGCCTGGCATTTCACATGATGTACTCTACATATAAGTTAAATAAGCAGGGTGAAAATACACAGGCTTGACGTACTCCTTTCCCAGTTTGGAACCAGTCTGTTGTTCCATGTCTCATTCTAACTGTTGCTTCTTGATCTGCATACAGATTTCTCAGGAGGCAGAGACATTCTTTAAATGTAGTTAATATTTATTTAACACTCACTGAAAATTCTCTTCTGCCTGCAATGTGGGAGACCTACGTTCAATCCCTGGATTGGGAAGATCTCCTGGAGGAGGTCATGGCAACCTACTCCAGTATTCTTGCCTTGAGAATTCCATGGACAGAGGAGACTGGCAGGCTATAGTCCATGGGGTTGCAGACAGTAAGACGTGACTGACAGACTAACATACATGAGCACATAAAGATTCCGTATTTCATAATTTCTTGTTCAAATTTTGTGCGGATTTCATTCAACGACTGTTGTTCCTACTCACTTGATTCATGGTAGCTAACTTCTTAAAGTGCTTTGCAATTGTATGTGTGAAAGAGAGATTATATTCTGACATTGTCCATGAGAATTCTCCTAGGACTGGATTTAAAGACTGTTCTTCCTGTGAGATTTGTTTTTGTTCTGGCAGCAGAATTGGGTTATTACAAACTCAAGTTCCTTAAAGTAAATCTTTAATGTGGAAGTTTGCAACTCACATAGTTAGTATAATCTCTCACCCCAAATCTTGCCAGTAAGGCTTATACTAAGAATTCTGGGGTCTGAGTTATTTCTTTTCTACCAGAGCTCAGGCAGATACTATTTCTCTCTTGAATTTTTTCTGATACTCCCACTGAAAATACTCCAGGTCCTCTATGAAGGATCTCTGATGTAACCCGCTGAGATGGTTCATTTTGATGGCCTTGATGAGGCCAAGGGCTCCCTTGCCAGCTGGTCAAACTTCATTCTGTGGTGTGTCTCTGAGGGAGTTTCCAGGGGAAGCCTTTGAATCAGCTGACTGAGCGATCTTACCCTTACGTGTGTGGGTCATTGTCCGCTAGTACACCGAGGAGCAGATGAGAGGAAAAGACCACGGAAGGGCCAGCTCTCTCTCTGCTGACACTGGCATTTCTGCCCTTGGGCATCACGACACTGGGTTCTGGAGCTTTCAGACTCAGGACTTGATTATGGCTTACACCACTCGTCCTGAGCCTAATGTTGTATGAGATGGTTAGAGCATCACCATGTCAATGCACATGGATCTGAGCAAGATCCAGGAGATAGTTAAGGACAGAGGATCCTGGCATGTTACAGTCCATGGGGTCACAAAGAGTTGGACACCAGTTAGCGACTAGACAACAGCAATAACAAAAGTTAAATTAAATGATGGAAATTCATTGGCTGTCTAGATCATTAGACAAATCTAACAACTAAACAAATCTGAATTTGTTGTTTGTCTTATTAGCCACCCCCCCCCCAAAAAAAAACTAAAGATATTTGGATCTATTAGACACATGTTGTGTGCTACATTAAAAAAAGAAAGTGTAAGCAACAGTTCACAATTGATTACTTTTTAGTTCTCACTTGAAATAAAAACTTGTAAGAGTTCAGAGTTTTTTTTAAAGGTATAAGAAATAGAAATGTATTTTGTTAAGGGAAAAGAAAAGTTGGTTACTTCTAAATGGGAAAGCGTCAAGGAACAAATAAAATGGATATATAAAGTTGTCAAAGTTTTGTGGAGAAATAAAAGGAGTTTTTATCAAAGATTTTTCTGTGTGATCATGACTGGCTAAAATTGGAACAAATTTAATTAAGTGAATGAGTTTTAATATCAAAAGAAAGCTGGTACAAGATTGAAATTTAGTTTTTCTCTTTATTAAAAGGACATAGACTTTTCCTATTGTTCTACTCTTTATAATAAAAGATTATAAAAGATAGATTTTATGTTTTGTCAAAATAACCACTTATTTCTATGTTGTCTTCATTGGGCCTTTAATTACTAAAGTAATCCTAGTCTTTTTTATATTAAAAGAGCTACATTTTTATCAGAACTGTATAACCTTTTATATTTGCTGAGGAAGTCTTCTGATATTTTGGTTAAATGGATAACTAAGCATTCTTTGACGGTGACCCATGATTCTATTTGACCAAGTGTTTTCAAATCTTTTGATAGTTTCGACAAATTTCCCCAAATGAAACTCTAAATGAAGCCTTTTTGACCTAAAACTAACTTTGAGATATGAAATATTTAAGAGGGCCCCTGAAAATACATCAAAGATTTGTTCTGTCTTATAAAAACGTAGGTGTTAAACTAATGAGGCCTGTTTAACATGTTGAATTACAAGGAAATACTGTCAGAAAAGAAGTGCTGCTAAGTCTTCTTTATGCTGTATCTGTATAGCTACATATAATGTGCTTCGAAAGGTATGTGAAATTCCTGGAAATTTGATATGTTCTGGTATAAGGTTACCAGTCATAATTCTAGTTATCTTAAAATGTTTCACATAACAGAAATAGCCTAATTCTCTTGTCAATTGCATTGTAATCAGATTTTTAATTATGCCACATTAAAGTTTTTCTCATTCACAGGGTTATTGTTTTACTCTGATGCTTTTATAAAAGTTTCATCTTCAGAGATATTCATGACCCTTACTCCAGAGTATAGGTTTCTGATAAACTGTCAGATTATACCCCTGAATTGGATAAGAATTTGCAGATCTCTAATGAAGAAACTTGAGTCTCTTGGACAGCAAGGAGATCAAAGCAGACAAGCCTAAAAGAAATCAACCCTTGAATATTCATTGGAAGGACTGATACTAAAGCTGAAGCTCCAGTACTTTGGCCACCTGATGTGAACAGCCAGCTCATTGGAAAAGACCCTGATGCTGGGATATAATGAAAGCAAAAGGAGAAGGGGGAAGCAGAGGATGAGAAGGTTAGATAGCATCCCTGACTCAATGGACATGAATCTGAGCAAACTCAGAGAGGTAGTGGAGGATAGGGGAGTCTGGCGTGCTGCAGTCCTTGGGGTCACAGAGTCGGCACAACTGAATAACAACAGTGAGCAAACTGATGGTTTCATAAAATTAACAGAGTTCAAAGAGCAAGAGTTTTTCCCATGGGACTGAATGAAGTGATGATTATATTTTGAAGATTTTTTATTTTAAACATTGCAGGTTCTTTTATGTTTTGCTCTTCCAGATTTAAGGAAACATCCTCTCTCAAGTTATCTCCGACTTGTAATAATTTAATGAAGTGCAACTTTGTTAACAAAAATGAAACATTTAAGTTTTTCTTCCTACCTGATCCCTCCTGACTTTGGAAATTCTTAGTGAGTTTTCTTATTTTCATAGCAATATAGTTATTTGCATATGTTCACTAAGAATCTGTTCTCCTCATAACAGGACACATTGGAAACATTGGTTATATTACCAAGGCTGACCCTAAAACAACTTGTGACAGCCATCCCCTAAGGATAAACATTTCTTCTCTTGCGTCGGGAGCACAGCCTCATGGCTTTTGCCTTTATAGGCTCTTGACTCTTTCTCTTCCCTGAAACATTCTTTCCATTTTATCCAAATTGAATTGCAATTCTAAAGGCACCAAATAAAGTCTTTTCTTATTGGTGGCCTTCATTTTTATTTTAAATTGGCACTGATTCTCCAATTTCACAATTCAGAAATTTCTAGAAGAGTGATGATCATGCATACTAGTGAGATTGTGTCAGCCCCAGCCCCAACCCCTTACTAATTAAATTTTAGCAATTGTGGGAGCAACCAGAGGGTCATTTTAAATAATCTGGGCTAGGGGCTTCCCTGGAGGAGGAAATGGCAACCCACTCCAGTGTTCCTGCCTGGAGAATCCCATGGACAGAGGAGCCTGGTGGGCTACAGTCCCTGGGGTCACAGAGAGTCGGACAGGACTTAACGACTAAAGCACTGCCACCAGGGGCTTCGCAGGCGGCCCAAGAATCCACCTGCGCACGAAGGAGACTCGAGTTCAGTCCTGACCGGGGAAGATCCCACACGCCGCGGAGCAGCTGAGGGCCCGGCTGCTGACCCTGTGACTGCAGCCGCACTCGGCAACAGGAGAAGCCGCCACAGTGAGGGGCTCAGCTAGCGGGAGCCCTGCTCACCGCGGCCAGGGGCAAGCCGAGCAGCAATGGAGACCCAGCCCAGCCAAAAGTAAATAAATGATAAATTAAAAATGTAAGACTAGTCATGTGGACTAATTTGCACGTTTCTTTAGGAAGAGGAACGTTCAGACCCATGAGGGATATTCTCACTGGCTTTCTGCTGTCTTTCTCTAGCCCGGTGTTTATCACATGTTGGGTGTATTTTCTCTGTGGCTGGTAAGCTGATAAGGAGACTTGTAGATTGACATGGGAGGGAGCAAAACAGAAAATTAATTCTGGAGGACAGCATTTTCAGGCAACAAGATCTGGATTCAGACCAAGGACCCAACCGTTCTCCTGCCACTGGACTTTGACAGTTCACATCACCTCCTTGACCTTGGTGTCTCTGTCCATAAAGTTTCCAAAGAGATACTGCGTGTGGAAGTGCTGTTTAAATAGAAGGGGGTAGGGAGGAGGGCTGGGATGATCTGATTAGGAGCCGTTAACAGAGAGCTGTCCTGCTGGTCAGGTTGGCAGCAGGCCCTGGGCACGCAGTCGCTGACAAAGGAGGAGAGGCTACCCGGCCACATGGCTTTTCCCTTCACTTTTGCAAGACAGAGAGCTGTAGGGGGACATCTAAAGGATTTTGAAACGTATTTGGATTCAATTATACTGTAGCGGCCCAGTTGGCATCTGCAAATGGAGTCAAGAAAAAGAGAAGCCTCAGATATGCAAAGGCTTTGAATATAGAAACCAAGCACCCCGTTTGGACAAATCACTTATGATGCATTCTGGTCAACTGTGAAATGAGTTTTAAAAAAAAAATGTAACCGAGAGTAGAGGCTTTATAGTGTAAAAGAGACAACCGTGAACCCTGAAACCATTTAAGCGTATGATTCATACATTTTGTAGATACAGCTCCAAGTTATGTATCGTTAATAATTCCTAAGATAGAATCTACCTAGAGAAAATGCTTAAAAATCAATGGGCTTTGTTTAATTATAGAACTGAGCAATAAAACCTGAAAGTTTGGAAACTAAACTCTGGATGAAAGTAAGAGTGAAGATTTCCAAATCACACAGAGGTGGAAGGGCCACCACGAAACTCGGCGTGTCCTTGTGTGTCTGTTACTCGCTCAGTCGTGCCCGACTCTTCTCGACCCCGTGGACTGTAGCCCCCCAGGCTCCTCTGTCCATGGGACTCTCCAGGCAAGAACACTGAAGAGGGTTGCCATCTTCTTCTCCAACAAAGCTCGGCAGATCCTGACAATTAGATAAATCTGTAAGAGTTAGAAACAGCATTAAAGGTGACCAGGTAAAGAATCAACATTTTAATGAGATGGATGAAACTGGAGCCCATTATACAGAGTGAAGTAAGCCAGAAAGATAAACGCCAATACAGTGTACTAACGCATATATATGGAATTTTAAAAGATGGTAATGATAACCCTATATGCAGGACAGAAAAAGAGACACAGATGTATAGAACAGACTTTGGGACTCTGTGGGAGAAGGCGAGGGTGGGGTGATCTGAGAGAACAGCATTGAAACAAGTATACCATCAAGGGTGAAACAGATCACCAGCCCAGGTTGGATGCATGAGACAAGTGCTCGGGGCTGGTGCACTGGGAAGACCCAGAGGGATGGGATGGAGAGGGAGGAGGGAGGGGGGATTGGGAAGGGGAACACATGTAAATCCATGGCTGATTCGTGTTAATGTATGGCAAAAACCACCACAATATTGTAAAGTAATTAGCCTCTAACTAATAAAAACAAATAAAAAAAAAAAAAGAAAAAGATGCCCTTAAAATCACTGTTCTCAAAGATAAACAACATATGACAAAGATAAAATAAAGACAACAGTAAGAAAACAAGGGATTAGAAGCACAGACACACACAAAAGAAAAACAATGGAATAAAAATCAGGCCAAACACAGTGCAGACACTTTAAAGGGATTTCATTTATCACGAAAGGGAGACGTGGAACTAGCGCAAAACTGAAGTCCGTCTACACGTCATCTAACAAGAGTCCTGTGAACTCGGTCTATATGTTACCTGACAAGAGTCCTGCCTGGACTGGAGTCTGTCTATATGTAATCTAACAAGAGTCCTGTCTGGAGCAAAGAGATTTGGAAAGATTAAAAGTGCAGGAATAGACAGATATGTACCCAGCAAGAAAGCGCGGGAGACAACAATAATCTAAGACTCAAAGTAAAAATAAAAGATGAAACACGACCGAGTGGGTGATATTTTATTGAGCTTATTTTGACACAGTGAGATGACAGTTATGAACTTTATGTACCAAATAGCAGAATCAAAGCAGGTAAAGGAAAATCAGATTGAAATATGAAGAGACTGTGCCAGACACTCAATAGCAGCTGAATAAAGCTCTTTTATGCTTTGACAGATCAAGTAGACAAAAAGTAAATGGGGTATATAAGTTCTATTTATTATAAATAGCATAATGTATACCATAGTTATGAAATCCAATACATGGTCACTGTACAATGACATCTATTTCAATACTTATGCAATGTAAGATTAGCCCATACTTAAAATTCACAGTAAACCTCTCTGACTTACAGAAAGCAGAAATTGCATAAGGTGCCTATTTTCTTTTATATCATAAACAGCAACATTCATAATCCAACATTTATTAAACAAATATTTACAGAGAGCCTTCGGTGTTCAAGGCCTTGTTCAAAATACTAGAATAAAATTGTGATGTGTGCTTAGTCGCTCAGACGTGTCCGACTCTTTGTGAACCCATGGGCTATAACCTGCCAGGCAAGAATACTGGAGTGGGTTGCCAGGCCAAGCTCCAGGGGATCTTCCCAACCCAGGGATCGAACCCAGGTCTCCCGCTTTGCAGGCAGATTCTTTACTGTCTGAGCCACCAAGGAAGCCCAAAATTATGAGAAAAGCAGGCAAAATTCCTGTCTGAATGTTTGCACTTTAATAGAGACAGACACAAAATAACCCCATTCCTTGGATATCCTCATTCCTCTGGCTTGAGACCCAGCTGTTCCTTGAAAGAACCGCCATCCCCGTCTTTTTGTCACTTAGAGACTACTCAACCCACACACCCGGACCTCGGCGCTGGGATTTGGGCACATCTCCTTTCACATTTGTGTACAAACTCATTTTTATCTTCTCAAGCAAAATCCTAGCTTCTTCAAAGTGTGTGTCGTCCTGTTAGCTGTCCGGCCTGTGTAGACCTCATCTGAGGTCCAGATCCCTCAGTGTTTGTTACCGATGCTGGGCCCTGCCTTTCCTCTGTGGTCCAATGTCCAGCATCCTCCGTGGTCCCAGGTCCAGCATCCTCCGTGACGTCAGCCTGCCCAAGGAGCATCTCTGCTCTCTCAGGGACTCGGTCTTCTAATTCCTGTGCTCTCTTCTGTCACCCCGTCCTCTCCCGTCTCAGAGCCCAGGCAGCCTTGACTCTAGACCCGCAGGAGGCAGTCACCGCCTCTCTCTCCAGCATCCTTTTCCTGCTGCCCTCTTCACCAGTCCTCGCTGTCCAAGTGAAGCTCATGTCATCGTGAAGTTGAGTTACTCACCAATCACCAACCACCGTTTGAAGCCCTGCCCCCCGCCTTGAGTCTTGGCTTCAGCCCTGGCGCAGATTTGGTCCATCATTCTAAGTCCTCTTCTTAATTTCAGCTGCCTTGTTGTGCACTTCCTCTGACACCCTGACCGCCTTCTCCACCTACTCTGTACCTCACCCAGGATGCTGAAGGTCATGGCAGCAAAACCCTCAATGTGATTGCAGGACTTCAATTCTTAAATTCTCCGTCACACTGGTTGACAAAATTGCCCAGTGCTCCTGACATGTTTTGTAAAGTGTTCATGTCTCCTTTGGGCAAGTGAACTGTCCTGAGCCTTCCCCCAGCTCTCTAGTCCAGCACCGTCTCACGGCTCACTGAGAAGACGAGAGTTGTCTCCTCTTGTTACCCCCAAATCTGCCAGACCCCACCCCTGTGCCCACCTGTCCACCTTCCCTTGCGTCTTGAGGAGCCTTCCCACACTTGTCAGACACACTCCTTCTGCTGCCTCCCCCACCATCTTAGGACACACTTGTGCATTTGTAAAGTGCCCCTGGCCTTTGAAATCATTGGCGTTTCCCCTGCTTGTGGGCTCTGGTAGGTGTGTTAAAAATGTCAGTCACCCACTTGTGTCTGACTCTTTGCCACCCCAGAGACCAGGCTTCTCTGTCCCTGGCATGTCCCAGGCAAGAATGCTGGAGTGACTCATCATTCCCATCTCCAGGGGATGTTCCTGACTCAGGGACTGAACCCAGGTTTCTTGCATTACAGACAAATTCTTTACCATCTAACAAAAATAAAAAATAAATGCAGGTTATCTTGGCTTCACATCTCTGTCTAGGTCCTGTCTCATTGCTCACCTTCTCTTCCCAGCAGAGCCCACTCAGGTGTCGTCGGTATCATCAGCGTCACTTCTCCACTTCAGGCCCTCTTCTTTTATATATGTAAACAATGTCACACACACACACACACACACACACGTAGATGTGCACTATATCCCTTGAGAAGGAAATGGCCACCCACTCCAGCACTCTTGCCTGGAGAATCCCTGGACCGAGGAGCCTGGTGGGCTACAGTCCATAGAGTCGCACAGAGTTGGACAGGACTGAAGTGACTTAACACGCACGTATACGTAAATACACATATACTTGGCCATGCTGAATCTTGGTTCCCACCGGGGAATCGCTCGTGCGGTCTGCTCACCTCACCTCCCTCTGGCTCCTGACCCCGCACTCCTGTCTCATGGCCACTAGTGACTTCCCTGTTTGACACAGGAATCTATTGGGCTGACTCCTCCACCGTCTTGGCTTCTGAAACACCAGCTGCTCCCAGCAGCGTCTCTTCTAGTGACGGCCCCCTCTCAGCTGGGGCTCCGAGCCCTGGAGAGTTTAGCACTCAACACTGGGCCTCTTCCTAGAGGACCCCACTCAGTCCCCTGACTGTGAACCCCTCCTCCATCTCCCATCTACCCACTATGACCCCCTAAATTCTATCCTTAGCCAGCAGGCTCAGGATTAGTGAATCTAGCTGCCTTCTCTCGTGTCTAATATGACTTCAGACTTGTTATGTCCACAACTGAACTCTTCCCTTCCCCCCACAGGACCCCAGTGCCTCTGTAGTCATCCCACCTCTATACGTGACATGGCCATCCAGTGGCTCCTGCCCAAACATATAAATCCTGGATCCCTCATGTTATTCTGTCTTCTCCATCCCCACCCCACACCACCACAGCCAATGTCAGCAGATCCTGGTGCCCTTTCTTCCAGAAGTACTTGAAGTCAGCTGCCGGCTTTCCGTGCCAACAGCCATCATCTGGTCTGAGCTACTATAGTCCTCTCCTAGCTGGACAAATGTTACAGCTTTCCAAGCAGCATCTCTCCTTCCACTCCTGGAAATAGACCAAGGTGAAGGAAAACAACGGAAGAAGTGTGGCCTGCCGCCGTGCAGGGCATCTCACAGTGAGGCACTGAGGCCACCAGTTCCAAGTCCTTAGTGCGGCTTACGGCTTCCCCGGTGGCTCTGGTGGTAAAGAATCTGCTTGCTGACACAGGAGACATAAGAGACGCAGGTTCAGTCCCTGGGTCAGGAAGATCCCCTGGGGGAGGGCGTGGCTACCCTCTCCAATGTTCTTGCCTGGGAAATCCCAAGAACAGAAAAGCTTGTCAGGCTACAGTCCGTAGGGTTGCAAAGAGTTGCACACGACTGAAGCGGCTTATCAGATACACAGCGTGGCTTACGAGAGCAAGAAGCAGCCTGATTGCCCAGCAATGTTAATCCAAGATGAGGCAGACTTGCAGCAAGTTGGGCCAACCTAGATTGGCCCAAAGTCAAGGAGGATCATGAGCAGGAAGTGAGAAAAGCTTCACTGGAATTAAATACTATTTAGATTGTTTCCAGTGCCAGAAAAGTGCTGGCTTCAAGATGGAGCAGAGAGCAATTTTTACCAAATAAATGACGGGAATGTCATCCCCAGAAACATTTAAAAAATCTCCTTGGCATCTGGTTTTAATCGTGCTATCTGTTCACCAGCAACCCCAAGGTGGCATTTCTCAAGATTCCAGGATATAATTCCTATTCTATCATTTAACAACATTTGCTAAATGCTGATACTGTAACACATACTTTCCAAGGTACTTGGCAAAACAAAGATGAGTTGGAGACGTGCTGACAAGTGTATACGGTTAGCAGACTTTGTGCCCATGAATCTTACTCTAAAAAAAGCAAACCAAGTCTTAATGAAGTCATAATAGATTTAAAAATATCCTCAGAGGATCCCGCCTTCCCCTGATTCCCCTCCTAGCACCTCCAGCAGAGGGAGCCCTCCAGGGGGACAGCCACCATCACCCGCTCCCTGACCAGCCACCAATCTCTGCCGTTCCCATCAGACTGGAGATTGATGGGGGGCTTGTTAGAAAGATAATCTGGGAGTTGGTTGGAATGAGCAGGCATCAGGCACCAGTCCTGAGTCTGTGGGCGGCAGAGCCACAGAAGCCCTGGCTGGGAAATGCTATAGGTGTGATGAAAGTCGTGTGTAACTCTTTGAACCCCATGGACTGTAGCCCGCCAAGGTCCTCTGTCCATGGAATTCTCCAGGCAAGGATACTGGAGTGGGTTGCCATTTCCTCCTCCAGGAGACTTTCCTGACCCAGAGACTGCATTGCAGTCAGATTGTTTACCACTGAGCCGCCAGGGAAGCCCGTAGGTATAAGAGCACACGGGAAATGCAGCTCTTGCCCAGGTCTCCCCGCAGGAATTACTGCTGGAGCCATCAAAGAGGATTCCACAGGGGACATTATTCCCACAAGATGACCTTATGGGAAAAAGAAAAGTGTCTGAGAGCGCAAAGGGGAGGAGAAGGCTTTGTGTTTGGGCAATTTGATCCACAGGACTCAGTCACGAAAATAAGGGTTCTGAGACTTGCAGCAATTGGAAAAAATTGTTTAGCTTTACTTATCATTTTCCAAACTTATTTGACTGTAGATTTTCTCCCCATGGATCCTCCTTGACCCTCTCTCTTGTGATTCCCACCTGATGTGCTTGTAAGAAAGCCCTGAAATTTACTTGCATAAAAACCAAAGGGAGAAAGCAATCATGGACATAAAATAAAAAGGGAAATTTGAGGAGGGCATTTGTAATTGAGATAGAAGAGCTTTGTAACTATTTCATCAGATGCAAACAGTGCACTCTTGGTTGGACTCAGGGAGAGGTTTGACTGTGGACTAGGTCTTATGTCCAAGTGAGGGGACTTGAGAAGAGGGGAAGGAGAGCTTTCTGCCACTTGGAATTCATACCCAGCAGGCAGAGAACTTAATGTGCAGGTCATTGCTGGGACAGTTCCAGTCCACAGGAGGAGAGAGGGCAGGAGAGACACTTTGGTGATGGGCTGTGTACTGAGCCGGAGGCAGGAGAGGCAGCCTGTGTGAGCCACGCTTACTGACGCCTGCATCAACCACGCAGCAAACTTCATGCCTGCATGCAGCCGATGTGCATGACAGCCTTGCGAAGTCCAGAGGCTGTCTCTAACTTTGAGACCAGGAGTTCAGGGATCAGACAGGTCTAGCAGCATCTCCTACTCATGCAGGAAGGCACGATCTGCCTGACTCCCAGCCAAGTCTCCCTTCTGCCTCATGCCGCATTCAGACTGTGGCCACGATGGGAGAGATGGGGGCACAGCAGGACAAGGCAAGGTCCCGAAAGAAGGCAGGGACTGAACGTGCCGCATGTCTGCAGGAAGGATGTGGCAGCTCCGCAGGGTGTGAGGCCGGAGAGAAAAGGGCTCACAGGCAGGCGGGCTGGGGAAACCAGAGCTGGGCACTGCGGCCGTTTCCGGAACACCCAAGGACTTGGGACAGTTTAAAGGTGTAACATACATGTGCGATTGGAGGACTAAAAGGAGAAAGAGGTATGGAAGAGGAAAGTATATACATCTAATATATGTATATACAGCTTACATTTGTACATGTTATATAATATGTACATACAACGTATATAATATATGCTTGTATTCATATAATATGTGTATATAGAGAGCTTATATGTATAAGCTATATATACTTATATAATATATATATATATATATATATAAACTATTTATTGGGTGGTTACAGTGTGTAGAAAGTGAATGACTAAAAGGAACAGGAAGAACTTGGAAAATGCAAGTATAACTTAACTGCATGACACATGTGACCATGTAGTTTTATTTCAAAGAGAAAATAGTTTAAAATGTCTATTGAAGACTCTAAGTGATCCACTAATTTTTTAAAATAAGTATAATATACACAGTAAGGGAATATAATCTTATAAGATGCTCTATTAAAGTCAGAGAAGACTAAAAAAGTAACAAAGAATAGGTACAATCAATAGAAAACTTTTACAAACAGAATAGATATTATTATATTTTCAATGTAATAATGTGAATGGTCTTTAAACCATTAAACGTTTACATGTGAATGGTCTAAATATAGAAATTAAAACGTATAGATTGTTGGAGTAGATTTTTTTTAAAAAGACCAAGTATATGTTATCAACAGGACACCCTTTTACATATGATGAGTCTGCTGGGTTAAAAGTACTCGGAAGAAATACAGTATATATGAATTTATTCCAGGCAGCTGACTTCTGGAAATATGAGGGAAATTATCAGGGATATAATGATAAAGCAGTCAAATCTTCAAGAAGACATAACAATCCTAAGTGTATGTACCAGAGTGTCAGAATTCATCAGGTAGAAAGTTAAAAGAAGAAATGGACAAATCCTCTATTACATGGGAAGACTTCAACACCCCTCTTGTCAGTATTGGATAGATCATGAAGGCAGAAAATCATTAGAGGTATAGTTGGCCTGAAAAGGACCATCAATCACCTGAATCTAATTGACATTTATAGAATATTTCGTGAAACAACAATGAAACGCACATTCTTTCCAAGTTCACATTAGACACTCACCACAATAGACCATATTCAGAAGCATAAGAACATCTTAAAGATTTGAAATATTTGGAATCATACAAAATCTGTTCTCAGATTTGGAATTAAACTAGAAATTACTGATAGAAAGATAGATGGAAGACACTGAAATATCCAGAGATTAAATAATACACATCTAAGGGTAAAGGAAGAAATCTTGAAACATTTTTTAGAAACTAAAGTAAATAAAAATAAGATACAACTCATCAAAATCTCAAAAATAGTATTAAATGCATATCTTAGACTATACAAGCAGTCTAAAATCAATCTACTATTGTCTCACATTAAGAAACTAGAGAGAGAAAAGGCAATTTAATCTTAAAACAGAAACAAAAAAATCATAAAGAAATAGAGCAGAAATCAATGAAATTAAGATCAGGAAAACAATAGAAAAAAGAACAAAATTAAAGGTTAGTTCTTGCTCTTCCAGGCGCTGACCGGACAGAGGAGTGAACCACCGGCCTTTCCTTCCTCTGCCCTCCCCCCAGACGGCGTCAGAAACCCTCCTCTCCTCCGCGTGCGCGTCATGATTTACGTGCTGGTCGGTATGGAAGCAGCTGTGTTTTAAGAAGTTGGACTTTTGCGAGTGCTTCCGGCTCTCCAGCACCACCTCCGTCTCAGGCGACTCTCCAGGGCACCCGGTGGGCGGGGACAGTGCCACAGTGTTGGCGTGGGACTGAGCGAGGCTGGCCCCGTGCCCCATCCGGGCTCCCTGTGCCCCTTCGTTCCACCGTAGCCCGACAGTGACTACCAGCCAGGAAGCCAGAGGCCCCGCTGGAGGTCACTCACCGCAAGAAAAGGTCGAGGTGCCTTGGGTGTCCACGTGAGTGGCCTGGCCTCTGCTCCCCTCCGTTCCTTCCTTGCAGTTTGGGCATGGAGCGGGGCTACCGCAAGAAAGCGCTAAGATTTTGTTAAAAAATAAACTTGGATTTGTAGCCAAAAAAAAAAAGATCAATAAAATTGATACATCTCTATGTAACCAAGAAAGAGATAACAAAATTATGAATAAGTTCTGTTCAGTCGCTCAGTCGTGTCCAACTCTTTGCAACACCATGCACTGGGGCACGCCGGGCTTCCCTGTCCAACACTAACTCCCAGAGCTTGCTCAAACTCATGTCCATCCAGTCGGTGATGCCATCCAACCATCTCATCCTCTGACGTCCCCTTCTCCTCCTGCCCTTGGTCTTTCCCAGCACTAGGGTCTTTTCCAATGAGTCAGCTCTTTGCATCAGGTGGCCAAAATATTGGAGCTTCAGCTTCAGCATCAGTCCTTCCAATGAATATTCAGGACTGAATTTCTTTTAGGATTGACTGGTTTGATCTATCATAGGTAAAACTAATTATTGTTCAGAACATAAAGTGGTATGGCCACTTTGGAAGACAGTTTAGATATTAAGACAAAGTTAAACAGCATTGTCTTATCAGATGATCCAGTAAATGGAAATGTATTTGTAGGTGTTTTCTCAACTGATATGAAAATTTATGTCTGTGAAGAAAGCATTCATGCAAAAGTTTATAGAAGCTTTATTACCTAAAACTGGAATCAAACAAGATAGTCTTCAGTAGATGATTAGGCAAACAAAATGTGATTGATCTATTTAATTAAAACTATTATTAGCAATGAAGATAAATTATCTATCAAGTCACAAATAGATGTGGATAAATTGTAAATGTATATTTCTAAATGAGGGAGGTCTGTCTGAAAAGGCTCCATACGGTATGATTCCAATTATGTGACATTTTGGTAAAGGTAAAACTATAGAGAGAGGCAATATATCAATGCTTGCCATGTGACAGGGAGCAAAGCTGAGGACTGAACAGGTGAAGTGCTGGGTATTCTTTTGGGATAATGAAACTATTTTGTATTACATGGTGATGGTGGAGACACACATTTTTCATGGAGGCTGGAATTATCCTTGTGGAAATGTACTAGGTAGGGTTGGAATGACCAGGATGAAATTTTGTTTACATATAGAATTATATATAAGTGTGTGTATATACATGGATTAGTACCAGTTCAGTTCAGTTGGTCAGTCATGTCCGACTCTTTGCAACCCCATGAACCGCAGCATGCCAGGCTTCCCTGTCAATCACCAACTCCTGGAGTTTACTCAAACTCATGTCCATCGAGTCAGTGATGCCATCCAACCATCTCATCCTCTGTCACCCCCTTCTCCTCCTGCCCCCAATCCCTCCCAGCATCAGGGTCTTTTCCAATGAGTCAACTCTTCACATGAGGTGACCAAAGTATTGGAGTTTCAGCTTTAGCATCAGTATACACACATTCATTTCCTTGAGCTCTCAGAACCAACAGCGCCTCAGTAGGAACCAGAGTATCTAGCACCCGGATCTTGTTTTCTAAATGCTGTTCTCCATGAAAGGATCCAGGGCTTCTTGGAGAAATGGCTTACGTGAGTATTGAGGCAGGAAATATAGATGATGTGCGTGAAGTTTCTTGCAATGCCAGAGAGTGAGTAATTGCTGAACATGAACAAACCTTGAACCTGCAGGACGTAACAGTAAGTGAAACAAGCCGGAGAGAGAAAGACAAACGTTGCATGATCTCACTTACGAGTGGAACCCAAAAACGCTGACCTCATAGGAACTGAGAGCAGAACTGTGGTTTCCAGAAGCTGGGGTCCATGTAGGCAAAACTACAGTTTTCCCAGTAGTCATACACAGACGTGAGCGTTGGACCATGATTCTTCTGAAGAATTGATGCTGTCTAATGGTGGTGCTGGGAAAGACTCTTGAGAGTTCTTTTGGCTGAAAGGAGATCAAACCAATCAATCCTAAAGGAAGTCAATCCTGAATATTCAATGCTGAAGCTGAAGCTCCAATACTTTGGCCGCCTGACGTGAAAAGCCAACTCATTGGAAAAGACCCTGATACTGGAAAGACTGACAGCAGAAGTAGGAGATGGTGGCAGAGGGTGAGATGGTTGGACGGCATCACTGATTCAGTGGACATGAACTTGGGCAAACCCTGGGGCATGGTGAGGGACAGGAAGCCTGGCGTGCTGCAGTCCATGGGGTCTCGAAGAATCAGACACGACTTGGTGACTGAACAACCACAACAAAGAATGATGGAAAAGATTCTGAAATAGCCAGCATCTGTTAAGACTACGTAACAAGATTTGGCGTTAGACTTAACTTGATAATTACACAGATATTTTGAAACCTTATCCAGAATCATTTATTCCCCAAATAAACAAGTTATATTAGTCTATTTTATTGTTATACTAAAAAAATCTATTACATTATAGTATGCTGTTATATGAAAATGACTAAAGATATTTACAAAATTGTAATCTCTTGCTCCAGGAGTATAACTGGTAAAATATTCCTTATCATAATTACGAAGATTGTTTTTATAACTTGCACAGTCCAGAAATTACAGGACTAGGTACTTGGAAATTAACCTGAAATTTGATTTGAAGATTGAAAGGTCTAGAGCAAGAAGGTATGTCAGTAAAGCAGAGAAATAAGCTGCTGGGAGATGACGCACAACTCCTGATGAAGTAATTGACTGTGCCCACGGCACCGATGGCACAAAATGTGCTCCAGCCCAGCAGCTGCTCAGCTCAGACGCTCAAGCACCAGGGCTTCTGCCCCAGGCAAGATCAAGGCGGTGAGTCAGGGAGACAAGGAGAGGAGCAAGGCTGATGGTCCACGGGGGAAGGAAGTGGACGGGGACAGAGGCATGGGCCATTCAGGGCAAGGCTCGATGGACGATCGACTCGAGAAAAGAGCGTGGTTACCCCTGACTTTCTGCAGAACAGCGTTCAAGTGACCCTGCACAGCTCTGGGGGTGGGTGCCGCCGGTCAGGTCACCCCCCTGTGCTCTCTGGCCGGCCCCGGCCCCCTTCCCAGGCCCTCGGCGTCCTCGTAAACAGCGGGCTGTCAGCACCTCCCTGCCACTGCCTGCTGAGAGTCAGCAGTAGCGAAGTTCCTGCCAGGGCCCAGATACAGCAGGAGTCCCGGGTGAGCGCAGGGCCCCGAGGCCAGCCTGGAACTCCACACAGGGCATGGGGACCAGAGAGGACTCGCCGGGTCAGGGAACGTTCTTGCCCCCGCTATCGAAGCTCGTCCGGGCGGAAGTCACTTGTGAGCAGGTTGACCATCCTCCTTCTCTCTGCTGGAGCTGAGGGCATGGTGTCTCCTTGGTAGACCTTTTGTAACTTTTATTGGAGTATGCTCATGCGTGCTCAGTCACTCCTGACTCTTTGCCAACCCATGGACTATAACCTTCCAGGCTCTTCTGTCCATGGGATTCTCCAGGCAAGAATACTGGAGTGGGTCGCCATTTCCTTCTCCAGGGGATCTTCCCAACCCAGGGATTGAATCCGCATCTCCCGTGTCTCCTGCATTGCAGGCAGATTCTTCACCACGGTGCCACCTGGGAAGCCCTTACTGAAGGGCAGTTGATTTAAAGCCGTTTGTTAGTTTCAGACATCCAGCAGGGTGACTCAGTTACAGTTATATAGCTGCCGACACAACAGGCTGGCTTCACTCCCTGGTGATGGCAGTCACCCAGCCACACGTATACATACAAAGTACGTGTTGTTTTCCGTGATAGATTGTCACAAGACACTGAACATAGTCCCTTGTGTTTACAGCGGGCCCTTGTCCATTTTGTATACAGAAGTGTGTATCTGCTCATCACAAACTCCTAATTTATCCCTCCTCCTCTTTCGCCTTTGGTAACCATGTTTGTTTTCTGTCTGTGAGTATATTTCTGTTTTGTAAATAAGTTCATTTGTATCATTTTTTTTTTTTTTTTTTTAGATTCCACATGTAAGTGACACCATACAGTATTTGCTTTTCTCTGTCTGACTTACTTTACCTAGTATGATCATCCTAGGTCCATTCATGTTGTTGCAAATGGCATTATTTTGATCTTTTTTATGGCCGAGTAATATTCTGTTGTGTGTATACATATCATATGTACCTATGACATATATAATGTATCATATCTTCCTTATACGTTCCTCTGCTGATGGAGACGTAGATTGCTTCCATGTCTAGGCTGTTGTAAATTTTCCTGCTATGAACGTAGGGATACATGTATCTTTTCGAGTTAGAGTCTTATCTGGATTTGTGCCCAGGTGTGGGATAGCTAGATCATATGGTAGCTCTATTTTTAGTTTTTTGAGGAACCCCTACCCTGTTCTCCAAGGTGTCTGTACCAATTTACAATCCCGCCAACAGTGGAGGAGGGTTCCCTTTTCTCCACACCCTCTCTGGCGCTTACTGTTTGTAGACTTTTTGGTGGTGACTGTTCTCACCCGTGTGAGGTGGTACCATTGTAGTTTTGATGCACATTTCTCAGTTGTCTTCTCTGAAGGACCTGCTGGCAGCTCTGCAATCCCAGTCAGCCTTGGGCATCTGCCCCAAGGAACCCCCGGAGGCCCTTTGCCAGGGTGAGGAGGTCAGCCTACACAAGGCCATCTGGGCCTCGAGCTGCCAGCCCCAAGCAGTGAGGCCAACCTGTTGTGAAAACCTTCACAGACGAGGAGTTATTTAAAAGTGCGCTGAAAGCCATAAAGTATTAAAGAAACGTGTGGTATTATGAGGTCTGGCATTTAATACAACATCATTAAAGCCGTTACAGTTTATTTTTAATTTTATAAGCTAAGCTAATGCCTGTCTAATTTTGAAATGTTTCCCAAACCACTGTAGTGAGTATATAAAAGGCTAAAATGATGGAATGTGCGTGCCTTGGAGCTCCGTGGGGGAAGGGACTGTATAAATCCTGGGAACGGCTTCCCTCCACCAGTGCATGCTGGGAAAATCCCACCTGCAGCAGTAGCCCTCTGAGCTGACAGAGGTTTTCTTTTCACCAAGGTTTAGGGCAGGTAACGGCACAGCTTGGGAGATGAAGGGGGTTCTTCTGAGCAGCTGAATATGGGTCCCCAGTTCTCATCGCTCCAGAAAAGAGGTCTCGGTCCCTCCCTCTGGGTGGTTAATCCAGTTTTGCATGCAATTTGGTTCCATGGTTTTTGAATCCCAGACAAGCCAGAAGAAGGGGCTCCAAGGCAAGGTATGCTGTGAAGACTTGCGGAGTCCAAGGAGGAAGTCAGGACGTGACGGGAACAGTCGGAGAACTGGCCGTGCCTGCGGGCAGAGCCCCTCTGGCCTGAGCAGCTCTCAGCACCCCGAGGGCATGGGACGAAAGCTGGCTCTTGGCGCCGTCGAATCCTGGACTCTCCAAAGGGTAAAGGCACTGGATAAGCTAGGCTTCTGCAGCCTTTAATCCTCAGAAATGCTCTTCTCACCAGCGTTTGTGGCTGGAAATGTCTCGAGTGTGCTGCCTGCATCTCAGTCTTCCCAGAGGCCAGGCCCATCTCTAGGTGAGCTGGGCTCCCATGTGGAGGCCCAGCCAGACGGGGAAGACCTGGGGGGCTCTGGCACGTCCAGGAGCAGATGGACGACCTGTTCCAGGTGCCAGGAGGAGTGGCAGAGCGGGAGCCCAGCCCCAGACACTGTCCTGGGTCCTTGTGCCCCTTCTGGGGCTTCTGGGAGCTGGCACTCAGCAGTGAGTCCTTTGCACGGTTAGGGACCTACTCCTCCAGGAAGCCTCCCAGGGACGGGAGCATGTGGATGATCAGATTGCCTCGGACTGCAAGGGTGCCCTCCGGTTTCCCAAGGAGATGGGGAGGTACTCTGAGTCCCCGTCCGAGTCTCTCTGTGGACACGCAGGAGGCAGCGCTGCACGTGGCCCTGTTGGAGTGATCCGGAAGCGGGGGAGGGGAAGGCCACCCAGCACCGCGTCCCCATTACAGTGACATCAGCTGTCACTCGGTCACTCAGCGGTGGTGCCCACAGCCGGGACGCAGAGTGTGAGCCTCCCAGAGCCCTGGCCCCTGGGGCAGGGGACCCCCCAGAACAGCCAGCCCCACCCCCCTCCCAGTCAAGCCCTGGAGCATCCACACGCGGGCAGGTGGCCAGCCCCAGGCTCAGAAAACTCCGTGAGTCTCGTCTTCATTACGGAGAAAAAAACAGGACTTCCTGGAGATTTGCTGCGAGAAAGAAATGAGCTAATCCCCGTCAGCCCCTTCGCCCGAGTCTGGCACGGAGCGCTAAATAAATATTAACTAATACTAATGTGGTTCTTGCTGGGTTTATGGAGGAGACAAGCGCTGAATAAATAAGGAAAGAAACACATAGCCACACGCTGGGGGAGGCAGGGCGGAGCTAACCAAGGAAGGCCCAGGGCGAAGCCTCCAGGGCAGCTTCCCCCTGCCCCTCCATCTTTCGTGATCTGTGTATCTGTTGGCCGGTGCCCCCTGCTCAGGACGGGGTCTCCATCTTTCTACCAGTGCTCCCTGGAGCCCAGCAAAGCCCCAAGGGCAGAGGCCACTCAACAAGCTTTTATGAGTGAGCTTGAAAGAGAAGAGGCTGCAGGTCGGAGGGGCCCTGGGCGAGCAGACGCCAGGCTGAGGTGTCCCGCCGGGGACTCAGACCACAGACAGCAGGTCCCCAGGTGGGCGTGAAGCCCCCGCCATGACCTGGAGTCAGGGCCAAAGAGATATCGCCATCAGGAGAGGCGGAAGGCCCTGCCGGCCTGGGGTCTCTGGAGGACCGAGCAGCAGCATTTGCCATCAAGCAAGAGGGCAGGGACCCCCGGGCTGGGTTACTGCGGAGGCCTGGCCGGGAAGAGCGAGGCTCCTGGGCGCTCCCCCCGCTGGGGAGGTCGGCCCGGGCCTCTGCGAGGGCCCCGGAACTGAGTGATCTCGGCAGGACTGTGCCTGGATGTCCACCCTGGACAGCGGGAAAAGGTCTCCTCTCGCAGGACAGTGGCCGATAAGCTTCCAGTGGGAACGGGGAGTGGGAGGGAGGCCAGGCTGGGGCTGCAGGAACACGGGGCGCAGCTGAGCCCCACAGGGGAGACACGGGGTCTCAGCACCCCGGGTGGTGGGTGTCCCACGCCGGCGGGTGCTCAGTTTAGCTTCCATGTGCCTCAGTGTTGTGGCCTCACAGGCGGGGCCCCGGGGATCCCAGGGCATGCATGTAAAGCGCCCCTGGGTGCCTGCGCACAGTAGGTGCTCAGCCAGTCTTCCTGGAGGCTGGGCAGGAGGCCCACCCTGACCTGCGGTGCCAAGCCTGTGGAGGGGCATCATTGTCCCCAGGAATTTGCAGAGATGTCCTGGTTGGCCCCATCCAAGGGGCAGCCCCTGTTTACAGCACAGAAAGAGGGTAGGGTGGTCCACACCCCACCCGCATCTGCACCCCCCGATGGCTGTTACCTGGCTGCCCAGGACACCGAGACGCAGGAAGGAGTTCAGAAGTGATGCCGTGAGGTGGCTTCACTCCCAGGCGGGACCGACTTGGAGACGAGAGTGCACCGCCGCCCCCCCGCCCTTGGTGAGTGACCGCTGCCAACACCGGCTGTACCGCAGCCCCTGGTCCGTGCCTTTGTGTCAGAAGAACGTGCTTCAGAGGCTGGAGCCTCGCTGATTCGCACACCCCTCCTCGCCAAGCCACCTGCCCTGGACCGCACACCTGCTTCTCAAAGGTCTGCTGAGAGCTCCATCACACCTCCCTCCCTCCATCTGCCATCGACTCCTGCTTCCTGAGCCCCTCCTCCTCGTGGGAGAAACCAAGAGGTCCTCTCTGGTCCTGCTGAGTGACATCCAAGGATGCTCCCTGCAATCAAGGGCCCAGACCTCAGTGTAGTTTGACAAATGTGCCAACCTCAGGGCCCACGGTCCAGACTGAGTGGACGGACGCTCCTCAGGGGCACGGTCGGTCTCCCGGGGCGGCAGATGCCCCGGGCAGAAAGACACACAGAAGACTCACTTGCGTGTTTCCCGGGGCAGCTGCCCCAAAGGACCACAGACTTGGATGTCTGTTCGCTCATGGTCTGTCTCCTCTCCTGTGGCCTGTAAAGACACAGGTGCTTGGATTTAAGGCCCTGGGAAATCCAGGATGATCTTAGTACAAGACCGCTCCCTGAATGGCATCTGCAAAGACCGTGATTCCAAATAAGATTGCACTCCAGATAGTGTGACATATCTCTCGGGGCCACAACTGAACCCACTAGAGGTGTGAGACCGTGGGGAGGTGTGCTGAGCACAGAGCTAATGGGAGAGGGGCAGCCTCCCGTGTCCCGGGGCAAGGAGGAGCCAGGGGTAGACTCTGGCCAAGCTGAGATCAATACCCTGCCACCTTCCCTCTGGGCCAGCATCCAGTGTGGCTCGGGTTTGGAGCTGGACTGTGCAGGGGTTTGCTCTGGTCCTCGTATCTCCCAGGATGAGGATGTATCCTTTAGACACAGCCCTGCACTGCTGGATGGTAAATTCTCTGCTTCCTGTGGAGCTGTTGGCTTAGCAGAGAAACAAAGTCCTACCGGCCTAGCAGGACCTTACGGTGCGATGGGTCCCCAGGATGGGCCTGAGAGGAATATAAATCGGGTGAGAAGCAGTAGGACTCAGCTCCTGATCTGTGGTCAAGCAGAGCTGTTGGGAGCTTCAGGGGGCCTGCTCTTGAGATTCTTACAGTGGAGGCAACAAATAGACTCAAGGGATTAGATCTGGTAGACAGACTACCTGAGGAACTACGGGCAGAGTTTCCTAACGTTATACAGGAGGCAGTGACCAAAACCATCCCCGAGAAAAAGAAATGCAAGAAAGCAAAGTGCTTGTCTGAGGAGGCTTTACAGGTAGCAGAGGAAAGAAGAGAAGTGGAAGGCAAGGGAGAAAAGGAAAGATATACCCAACTGAATGCAGAGTTCCAGAGAACAGGAAGGAGAGATAAGAAAACCTTCTTAAGTGAACAATGTGCAGAAATAGAGGGGGAAAAAACAGAATGGGGAAAGACTAGAGATCTCTACAAGAAAATTAGAGATACCAAGGGAACATATCATACAAGAATGGATAAAGGATGGAAATTGTAAGGACCTAACAGAAGCAGAAGATATTAAGAAGGGGTGGCAAGAATATGGATGTGAGAGTTGGACTATAAAGAAAGCTGAGCATCAAAGAATTGATGCTTTTGAACTGTGGTGTTGGAGAAGACTCTTGAGAGTCCCTTGGACTGCAAGGAGATCCAACCAGTCCATCCTAAAGCAGATCAGTCCTGAGTGTTCATTGGAAGGACTGATGCTGAAGCTGAAATCCAATACTTTGGCCACCTGATGCGAAGAACTGACTCATTTGAAAAGATCCTGATGTTGGGAAAGATTGAAGGCAGGAAGAGAGGGGACAATGGAGGATGAAATGGTTGGATGGCATCACTGACTCAATGGACATGAGTTTGAGTAAACTCTGGGAGTTGGTGATGGACAGGGAGGCCTGGCATGCTGCAGTCCATGGGGTCGCAAAGAGTCGGACATGACTGAGAGACTGAACTGAACTGAACTGGCAAGAATACACAGAAGAATTATACAAAAAAGTTTTAAAGACCCAGATAGCATGAGGGTGTGATCACTCACCTAAAGACAGACATCCTGGAATGTGAAGTCCGGTGGGTCTTAAGAAGCATCACTATGAACAAAGATAGTGGAGGTGATGTAATTCCTGTTGAGCTATTTCAAATCTTAAAAGACAATGCTGTGAAAGTGCTGTACTCATTATGTCAGCAAATTTGAAAACTCAGCAGCAGCCACAGGACTGGAAAAGGTCAGTTTTCATTCCAATCCCAAAGAAAGGCAATGCCAAAGAAAGTTCAAACTACTGCACAATTGCACTCATTTCACCTGGTAATAAGTTTATGCTCAAAACCTTTAAATCTAGCCTTCAGCAGTACATGAACTGAAAACTTCCAGACATACAAGCTGAGTTTAGAGAAGGCAGAGGAACCAGAGATCAAATTGCTAACATTTGTTGGATCATAGAGAAAGGAAAGGAATTCAAGAAGAACATCTACATCTGCTTCATTGACTACATTAAAGCTTTTGATTGTGTGGATCACAATAAACTGTGGAAAATTCTTAAAGAGGTGGGAATATTAGACCACCTTACCTGTCTCCTGAGAAAGCTGATTGCAGGTCAAGAGGCAACAGTTAGAACCGGACATGGAATGACTGTTTCAAAATTGGGAAAAGAGTATGATAAAGTGTATATTGTCACCCTGTTTATTTAACTTCTATGCAGAGTACTTCATGTGGAATGCCATGCTGAATGAATCAAAAGCTAGAATCAAGATTTCTGGGAGAAATATCAATAACCTCAGATATGCAGATGATATTGCTTTAATGGCAGAAAGTGAAGAGTAACTAAAGAGCTTCTTGATGAGGGTGAACGAGGAGAGTGAAAAAGCTGACTTAAAACTCAATATTCAGAAAAACTAAGATCATGGCATCTATCACTTCATGGAAAATACAAGGGGAAAAAGTGGAAGCAATGACAGATTTTATTTTCTTAGTCTCCAAAGTCACTGCAGGTAGCGACTGCAGCCAAGAAATTAAAAGATGCTTTCTTCTTGGATAGAACAAGATGAGAGGATGAGATGGTTGGATGGTATCGTGGACTAGATGGACATGAGTTTGAGCAAACTCCAGGAGTTGATGATGGACAAGGAAGCCTGATGTTCTGCAGTCCATGGGGTCACAAAAGGTCAGACACGACTGAGCGACTGAACTGAACTTTTCCTTGGAAGAAAAGCTATGACACAGCTAGACAGCATATTAAAAAGCAGAGACATCACTTTGCCAACAAAGGTCTGTGCACTCAATGCTATGGTTTTCCCATTAGTCATGTACAGATGTGAGAGTTGGACCATCAAGAAGGCTAGGCAGCAAAGAATTGATTCTTTTGTACTGTGGAGCTGGAGAAGACTCTTGAGAGTCCATTGAACTGTCAGGAGATCAAATCAGTCAATCCTAAAGGAAATCAACCCTGAATTGGAAGGACTGGTGCTGGAGCTCCAATACTTTGGCCACCTGATGTGAAGAGCCAACTCACTGGAAAAGACCCTGATGCTGGGATGGATTGAAGGCAGCAGGAAAAGGGGGTGGTAGAGAATGAGATGATTAGATAACATCACTGACCCAATGGACACAAGTTTGAGCAAACTCCAGGAGATAGTGAAAGACAGGGAAGCCTGGCACGCTGTAGTCCATGGGGTCGAAAATACTCAGACACGACCGAGCGACTAAACAACAATGACAGGGTGGAGCTGTGCTGTCCAGGCCTCTGCCTTGTTAGGACGGTCACCTCGGGCCATGGAAGGACGTGTGGAGAAATGCTGGTCACTGGAAGTGAAGCTGAATCTGCTCCCTGTGCTCCATTAACATGTGAGATGTTCAGTCGTATTCGACTCTTTGCAACCCTGTGGACCCACCAGGTTTCTCTGTCCATGGGATTCTCCAGGCAAGAACACTGGAGTGGGTTGCCATTCCCTTCTCCTGGGGATCTTCCCGACCCAGGGACTGAACACACATCTCCTGTGTCTCCCGCATTGGTGGTGGGTTCTTTACTACTGGGCCACTGGGGAAGCTTCTGTGCCCTGAAATCTTGGAGATAGAGTTTGGGCTGAGTTAGAAAAGGACAGCTCTACTTCTTGCCAGGCAGAAGGGGCCAAAGCTGGCTGGTGCCCTCAAACCTGTGTGTCCTGACCTAGAAAGGGGAGTGAGGAAGTCAAGGTTCAAAGAGGGCGTGCTCAGCTCAGGGACTTTCTTCTGATTGGCTGGTGGTGAGGTCAGCAGGAGTCAGCATCATCAGCCTCCTGGTTCCCCCAGGTCTGGAGTCCATGTGCGGGTGGGCAGCAGACTGTCAACTTCTCCGCCTGCTAGGGGTTTCAGTATCTGCAGAAAAGCTCAAAGGTATTGTTCTGTGTGTCCCTTGAGGAGGAACCAGGACCCGTCTGCAGGCTGTACCATCGTTTTCTGACTGCCCCTTCCTTCTTCTGCCTCTCCCTTCCGTGATCAGCTCCTGTTTGAACCTGCTGCTGGAAGTCAGGGGAGGTCAAGGGGGCTGAACGAGCCTATTTCCTGTAATGCAGAAACACAAAGGCTTTTGCACCCAGGACCCCCACAGGGTTGTGCTGGGTTTGAAAAGTGCTGTGTAAACATCCAGAAGTGATGCGAACACACAGCTCAAAAGCAAGGAGCTCAGAACAGGGTCGCACCTTGGAAGCTGTGGGTCCTGGGCCTGGAGGTGGTGGGAGAGGAGTGCTGTTCCTGAGGACGGTGGAGGCCATCTGTCCGGGCGGAGCACGGGTACTTGGGTGCCCCTGCCCTGCACCCCGACCCTAGCCACGTGCTCTGACCCTTGCATGGCCTTGCTCATCACCTCACCCTCTGTCCCGGGGTTCCCCTCTCCTCCCCCTGCTCAGGGGCTGGTTTAGGTGGCCCATCTCTGCCTCCTCTGCCCACAGAGCTGGTTTCTGGGATTTTTCTCTGTTGATTCCCATCCTGGATTGGGGCCTGTCTGTCTCCCTGCAAAGATCCTGGCACAGCAGACATTCAGCAAATATTTGCAGGGTGAAGGACACAGTTTGGGGCCCTTATCTTGGCACCATTGAACCACCTTTCATAAGACAAACTTGAGTTTTCCAGGGCTGCGTGTGGAGGGCTGGGCAGGGTGATGGCCATTCAGGGTCTTGAGTGTCTCCTCCTGTGGTCCAAGAGGGAAGGGCGCCAACCCCAGGGCAGGCCCCGGCTGCCTGAGCTCTCAGCAAAGAGGGTGACCACCACGCTGATGTCCCCAGGACCGCTCCTGACACTTTCCCAGGGTGATCCCCTCAGGTCCTGAGAGGCCCTGGGGCAGCAGGCATCCACAGGAGGCCAAGCTAGGCCTTTGGAGACCTGAGAAGGGGTGGAGGTGATGTAACCAAGCAGGACTCTGCTGGACCTTCCCAGGTCAGACCTTCCGCCTTATCCTCTGCTTTAACTCCTCGTTGAAGTACCTAACTAGTAGTAGTTGATGCAGTTATCTCGCTTTGCAGATGTGAAATGCTCCCCTCCCCCAGGGGAAGCCATCAACTACTTGAGGACCCTGAGCACAGAGCCCCAGGCCTCCAGGAGCCCAGAGACTAATAAAGTTAACCCAACGTGCATGACGTGATCACAGACCCCGCGATGCCCTCTCTGTCATCTGCCCTTTAAAAACATTTTATCAAAACCCTTCTGACAGCTCGAGGCATTTTAGGACATAAGTCACCCCATCTCCTTGCAGGGCTCTGCAATAAACCTTCCTCTACTCCAAATTCCGACGTTTCAGTTTGTTTGAGCTCGCTGTGCCACGGACCCATGAACTTGGTGTTACTAGTAAGCTGTGTCCTCCCGGCTCTCATGGGCAGAGCCAGGAGCCCTTGGTGATCGGGAGGGTTTTACAGGAGCCCTGAACGAGGTGACACTCCTGTGCTCAGGGGCGCCCTGGGCCCCGCACGGCCAGGGAAGCCTGAAGGCAGATCGGGGCATCCGGCCACCTTGCCTCGGAGGAGGTGAGGCCAGTGAGGTCTCTGTTGCCCAAACTGTCCACTTCCAGCTTCCATCCTTTCCCGCCTGGGCTGAAAGTGGGATGGATTCTAACACAGGAGAGGAACCATCCCCATTCCTGAGCATTTTCTTTTGCATTTTGTCTGGTTCACTCATGGGAAATGGTCATCATTGTCCTTCATTTGAGATAGGAGCAGACCAGAGTTTAGAGAAGCAGAAGTCAGTGGCTTGTCCAGGGTCTGCCCGGTCCTGTTGCCCCTCCGGAGCTAGCTCCTCCCTCCCCGCACCCAGCTTCCACGCCCCGCTGTCTTCTCTCTGATCCCCTCGGGGGGTGACTTGTCGGTCCTTCAGGTGGGGTGTGCAGGCCGGGTGTGCAGGCCGGGATGGGGAACCGTGTCCCCAGCACGCTCCCCGCGAGGGCTGGGGCTCTGGGCAGAAGGGCGCTCACTCATCCCCCACCCCGCGGGTTCACAGCCGAGCAGAGAGCCTGCCGTGGCTGCGAATTTGGGTTTTGTCTACACTGTCTTTTTATATT
Organism: Cervus elaphus; assembly: GCF_910594005.1. Lineage (NCBI taxonomy): Eukaryota > Metazoa > Chordata > Mammalia > Artiodactyla > Cervidae > Cervus > Cervus elaphus. The sequence continues at coordinate 2,360,964 of NC_057836.1, forward strand.
AGAGAAAACTTGTCACATCTCTCACACGTTGTCACCGAAGCCTCATTACTCTGAAATGTCACTTCACTTAGGAGCATCATTATGCAGGAACATATGTTGCCCATGACAGGGATTGCAGGAAATTTGAAAAGATGTGATTTTTTTTCAAAAGCTGCATTTTAGCAGGGACCGAGTCAACATTTTGACATCTAGGAGAGACTCAGAAGTGGATGGGTGTCTTGCTAATCTCCTCGCAGGTTTCAAGAGCACATTTTAGGCCTGGAGTAGTCATTGCTCTCCAGAAAGATGCAGCTGGATCGTGGGTCACCGGGCGGGAGAAGGGGGCTGGGCCAGCCGACAGGGTCACTTCCTGCCCAGCAGGGCCCTCAGCCAGGCCTGGTTCCTGGGCTCTATGGAGGAAACACAGCTTCCTGCAGTGGCATTGGATGCCTTGTTTTCTCAGGCAGGCAAGCTTCTGGAATTGCGTTTTTCATTTCAGGAGCAGAGTTGAGGGGCAGGGGAAGGACATGGAGGGGGTCTTTGATCACTTTGGTTTGGAAAAGAGCCGATAGAGTTATCTCATCCCTAATTCATTCCGTGGACCTCTGCGTCCCTCGTGTGAGCAGCATGGTTGGCAGGTATCTGAAAGGTGCCTGTGGCCCAGGGCTGCCCTTGGCGATGGGGCCGCAGGGCCCAGGAGAGCCAGGGGACCGGAGCGGGCCGCCCCGCAGGAGCCCCAGGGGCAATGTCCCCACCCCCACCTGGGAGCCGGGTGCAGACCACTCGGTCCCCACCGAGGTGCCCGGAGTCCGCGTGAGCGAGGCTGGCATGGAGGGAGGAGGCATCCTTGCAGACCTGCTCTGGGCCCACGGGAGGCGGAGGCCGGCGCTGCCCTGGGACACGAGGCTCTAGCACCCGCCCCCGCGGCCCGCTCTCTCTAACGGGCCGTCATAATGCCCTCATCGTCACCCCCTGTTCACACCCCTCCTCCACTGCTGAGCGATCCTTAGGAGGCCCAGACCACGGGTAGCTTGTCTATCACCGGAGCACCCAGCGCAGCACCCAGGACATAAGGGTTAATTAACATTCATTAGATACGTGGCGAGAGAGCTTAAGCATTAGAAGAAACCTCATTCAACATGTGTAAATGAACAAAGAATAAAAATGACAAAAAATTAATGACTCTGTGTAAAAGAAAATGCTAGGAGCAAGGTAAGAAAGCAGAGGAAGCCTGTGGCTGGGTGCGGCCCGGGCCCCCGCGGGCCTGGCTGGGCCTGACAGCTGAGGGGACTCTGGGCCGACGGGTGCTTCTGCAAGGCTCCCCAGTCACCCTTCACCAACTTCATGCCATGCAGCTTTAAGATAGTCTTTTTTTTTTTAATTTTCTAAGCCAATATTAAAATATAGCTAAATTGCAAACTTGCAGTCAAGAAGAAAATGTCTCTTTTCATATATAAAATTTATAGAGTCAATTAACAGCCATTTCATTTGTGATCTTAATCATCCAAAATAGCTGTGGAATGTAGACCAGTGTCTACAACACGTCTCTGAACCATGGTGGTCACTGTCCTCTGCTCTCCAGGCCTCTGAGCCGGCCATAACTTCCCCCTGCTCTGTGGGGAGAAGCGGTAAATCCCCATGCTCATTTATACGTGAAATAGTCGCTTTTTAGTACTTTCTGTAAGGAGTTCGTGTGTACTTCCATTTTGGCTGCTCCAAAGCTTACATTTTTTTTTTTAATTAAGCTTGTTTGTAGGACATCCCAGATCAGAGAAATATGCTTTACTTTCTGTAACTGACTTTGCTTCAGGGATCGTTAGGGGAAGAGGATGAAAACTTTTTAGAGACGTCATTCATTAATCCAGGGCTTCCCCGGTGGCTCAGATGGTAAAGAATCTGCCTGCAAAGCAGGACATCCGGGTTGAATCCCTGGGTTGCATAGATCCCCTGGAGAAGGGAACGGCTACCCACTCTGGTATTCTTGCCTGGAGAATCCCATGACCAGAGGAGCCTGGTGGACTACAGTCCGTGGGGTCACCTGGAATTGGACATGACTAAGTGACTTACACTTTTACTTCTCCACTTTCATTAATCTGGAGAGTGTTTGCAGAGGCCAGTCTGTGTCCAGCCTGGGAGTGTGAGGAAGGGAGGGAGGGTCAAGGGTCTCCTTGTGGCAGGAAGGGCTGGTGGGGTCTGGGAGGTGGGGGGCTCAGGGTGGGGTCCCAGTGAGGTCCTGGAAACTGACAGTGCCTTTTCCTCAGTGTTTACGTGGATCAGACACCACCTAAGCCCTTCTTGAGCATTTTCTCACATAAGCCTCATCATAGCACTCTGGGTCGTTTCTAACTTCTATGTTCATTTTGAAAATGAGGAAACCAAGGCCCAGAGATGTTCAGAGCTCGCCAGTGGGAGCAGCGTAGCTGGGGATGGGCAGGCTCTGGATTAGAAGCAGGGCAGGTTGGTTGACGGTGACGGCTCATTTTACCTGCCAACCCAACTGGCCTTGGGGTGCCCAGATGTTGCACTAATTCCAGATGAGATTATCATTCAAGTGTATCTATTAACCATAGACTGAGTGAAGCAGATTATCCTCCCCAGGGGGGAAGGGAGGGCGCTAATCCAGTCTATTGGAGGCCTGAATAAAGCAAAAAGCATCTGAAGTGTTTAATATCAATAGACAGATGAAAATGAAGCCCAGTGAGCACCACCCACCTGGTTCAAGCTCATAAAGGATGACTGACTTACACCCCACATCTGCTATTCCACCTGCACGAAGTAAGTCACGCTTCTCACTTTTCACAGACCTCCCCACTGAGTTTCTCTCTTAAGCAGTCTATACACTTATTTATCCAAAGAAGCCAAGGGAAGTGTTCGGTGTCTCATTTTTAGTTCACAAGCTGTCTTCTGCTGTATTTGGGGTCAAACAACACATTTTCTTTCTCCGTGTCATGTGAAAATAAGATAATTTTTTATGTCCCAACTGTTCTCCGTTCCACCCTGAGATATAGACATCTCAGGGGGTCAGCAACAGGGCAGCCGAACTGCAAGCTTATCTTCATTTCAGGCCGATGTGGTGATGTCGGAAAGACATGGGGGGAAGCACCCAGAGGAGGCTGTCATCTTCCTCTGTCATGAAATGAAGGGGTGGACATGCCCACGAGAGAGTCGCAGGCCGGCTGTATTATATGTAATAAATGAGGGCGCTAATGCAGTCTATTGGAGGCCTGACTAAAACAAAAAGCATATGAAGTGTTTAATATCAATAGACAGGTGTAAAAGAGTAACTTTTAAACCCTGTAGGCTATTCAGAGACTCTACAGTCATTTGTACACCTATGAATTTTATGTTTTTTCAGGATAATACACATCTGATTCTTTGACAAAGCATGGCAGCCGTCTAAGCCAAAACCTCCCTTCAGGAGTTCAGTTTTCCTCGAGTGGAAGTGTCTCTGTGCAGCGTCCTCCCCGTGGTGGGGAAATATTTGTGTTTGTTCTGGACGGGGCGCTGCTCTTATGTGATCTTCCTATGAACATCAAATTCCCCAACATTTTGCAATTCATATAGCAGACAAGGGTTAATTTCTTAATATATCAAGAGTTCCCTAGAAATAAATGAGGACCAACCCATAATAGAAGAAAAAATGGCCAGAAAAGTATGCATGTTTCCCAGAAAAGTTAATCTAAATAGATCTTATACAAGTTAAAAGATGTCTGAACTTATTTACAAAACAGAAATAGATCTGCAGACATGGAAAAAAAAAAAAAAACCAACTCACGATTACCAAAGGGGCTGGAAGGGAGATGAATTAAGAGTTTGGCTTTAACATATACACACAATTAATACTATATATAAAATAAGTAAACAGCAAGGACCTACTATGCAGCACAAGGACCTATATTCAATATTTATGATAATCTATAGTGGAAAATAATCTGAAAATGAATATATATATGAGTCAATAATATCTGAGATATATATATATATGTGTATGTCTGAATCACTTTGCTGTATGCTTGAAGCTAGCACAAACTGTAAATTAACTTACTTTGAGAAAAAAATTAAAAATAAAAAGGTGCCCAGAAAGAGTGAATTTGCTCAGTCATGTCCGACTTTTGCGACCCCATGGACTGCAGCCCACCAGGCTCCTCTGTCCATGGGATTTTCCAGGCAAGAATACTGGAGAGGGTTGCCATTTCCTTCTCCAGGGGATCTTTCCGACCCAGGGATCGAACCCAGGTCTCCTGCATTGCAGGAAGATGCTTTACCCTCTGAGCCACCAGGGAAGCCCCTAAAAGGTGCCCAGCCTCATCATAATAAGAGAGATGAATTTTAAATGATAGTGCAATACCACTTTCACACATAGATTGGTAAAGATCAGTACATCTGATGATATATCTGAACTGATAAAAATGTAGAAAAGCAGGGGCTCATTAAAAAAAAAAGAGAGAAGAGCAAGAAGGTATAGCAAGAGAGAATGCAGTCTCCCTGCCGGACTGGTTTTGAGCTAGGACGCGGGTCTTCTCCTGCCTTTACTGGAACTTACACCGTTGGCTGTCCTGGGTGCCCAGCTGGCAGACAGCAGATATGGGACTCTCAGCTTCTAGAATCATGGGAGCCAATTCTCCTTAATACCTCCTGTTGTTTCTGTTTCTCCAGAGAACCCTATTAATACATCTCTGGACTCGACACTCTTTCCTTGACACAGGAAGTCCCCAGTGCATGACAAGCATCCAGAACGCAGTGGCTGATGCCCGGCATGCCTGATCAGCGGGCTTGGACAGCCATCACGCCACAGCAATGACCAAGGGACGGTATTGGACTCAACTCCACAATGAGATGCTCCTTTCAGACAGCTGCTCTCTGTTTTGTGGGACTACACACGCTGCCCACATCCTTGATATTTTAACACTTAGTACTTTTCCCCTTCAAGCCATTGCTCTCTTCTACACAGTGCCAAGGGTAGTTCAATGGAGCAATGAAAACAGAAGAGGAAGTTTGCACTGTCAGGGAAGGTCAACATGGAGATAGGCCCCAGGAGTCGTGACAGAGGTCTTAAAGTGCTTCTCAATAGCAGAGTCCTTAAGCATCGCTTCAGCGTGGACGGAGCCCCACACAACCAGCGGCAGCTTGGATCCTCACGACAGCCTCAACCACCAGGAGGACTGGCCAGTCCTCTGCCTGTTGCTGTTGTTCAGTGCTTAGCCTTGTCTGACTCTCTGCAGCCCCACAGATTGCAGCGCGCCAGGCCTCCCTGTCCTTCACCATCTCCCAGACTGTGCTCAAACTCATGTCCATCGAGTCGGTGATGCCATCCAGCCATCTCATCCTCTGTCGCCCCCTTCTCCTGCCCTCAATCTTTCCCAGCATCAGGGTCTTTTCCAATGAGTCAGCTCTTCACATCAGGTAGCCAAAGTATTAGGGCTTCAGCTTCAGCATCAGTCCTTTTAATGAATATTCAGGACTGATTTCCTTTAGGATGGACTGGTTGGGTCTCCTTGCAGTCCAAGGGACTCTCAAGAGTCTTCTCCAGCACTACAATTCAAAAGCATCTACTCCCTTGTACCTGCTCCTAAAAGGAACGTTTTCACTAAGACCCATGCAGTCTCTGGAAACCTCTTCCTCTCTATGTCCTGGCCCTTCCTTCCGTAATCCTTATCTCAGGACTTGGCTGGGGTGGGGAGCATCCCCAGACCCTGCCCCCAGGCCCTCAGTCAGGGATGCTCACCTGCCCCCATCAGGTCACGGTACTTGGGGACATTCCTCTTTGGCCTTGGGGAGGCACCTGCCCTCCCGGCCATGCTGGAGTGTTGCTGAATCAGGGCTCACCTGTAGCCCCAAGTCCCTCAGTGCTGAACCCGGGGGGACCCGGAAAGCAGCCAAATTCCACCTACGGCCGCCACACAGGTCTGCTGTCACTGCGGGAGCGGAGGCTCCTCCCGGCGAACGAGCGGGCGCGGAGACGCTGCCTGGAACAGATGTTCCCCTGTCATCTGACAAGAGCTGCCAGCGGCCTCCTGGCGTAATTCTTCACAAACAAAAGCCTTCCCCTCAGATGAAAGCACAGAGCAGCTTGCAACTCTGCTTTCCTCTGTGAAAGTTCACGGTTAGAGTGTGTTCAAGGATTAGAGTGTGGGAGCCCAGGTACCCCGTAGACAAGCCCGGAATTCTGGGGAGCGTGTGGTTCCACGTGCTGAGTGTGGAAGCGGCAGGGACTGCCAAACCGTGCAGCCAAGCTCGGGGACAGAGGCCTTGTTTAAACTCCCACCAGTGGACGCCCGAAAGCCAGCTCGTATCGAGATGCCATATGGCGAAATGAAAAGAGCACGGATTCTATTCCCCGCCATCCTACTAAACGCCTTGTAATCTCATTGAGGTCTAATTGCTCCATATACAAAGTGGTCAAAAACTCTTGTGCCAAAGAGAGCATCTACCTTAGGTGACAAGGTCAGTCACTTGCGTGAGACTCAAAATAAAGAGATGTTTGTGGAAGTATTTTGAATACCGTGAAACAGCACGGAGCTTTCAGACTCTGTCCCGGTTACTCATCACTGTACGAGCGCAGGTGAGGCATCGTACTGAGGATCCGAAGGGAACAAGTCGCCAACTTGCCTGTTCCAAGTGCGGGACCACGAGGGCATCACAGACAAGCCACTGGTGGGTGCAGTGTGAAGGCTGCCCCGACAGATCTGAGCATGGAGGTTATGAGTGGAGGGTGGGCTAAGGAATCCACATGAGCTTTTCTGGAACTGAATCTTGAAACGTGTTTAGGAGCTCACCAGTCAGAAAATGGTTGCGATGGTTGAAACCTGCTTCGAGATGTACCAGCCAATGATCTTGTGGCAACAGCCTCATCTGAGAGGTGTTTGCAAAGCCAGGGATGCAGAGAAAACAGGAGCTCTGTATGGAGAAAAGCGCTGTTCCAGGCAGTGAATCCCACATCCTGTGTAGCACAGAACCCAGAAGTTTGATTTTTACTCAAAGGTTTGCAGGTTAAAGGTGTGTTGGTGGAGAGCAGTTTGGCTGATCAGGGCTGGCCTCGGCTGCTCCTGGCTTCGCCTTGGTGTTGGATTTTTAAATGGAAACTGGGACTAAGAAGTTGAACAGAGCTTTGGGAAATTTTCTGTGGCCAGGAGATGTAAATGCTTTTTTAAAAATCTTTCAAGAGAAAAACCCTAGAAAATAATCCAAAATTTAATTTAGGATTTCTGGAGGGGCTACAGAGGAGTGAGAGCAAGCCAAAACTAGACCAGAATTTGCAAACATTGAAACTCAGCTCCAAATAAATGAATTAATAGCTTGGAACTAGACCCAGCATCAAAGCCTGCCAGAAGCAATACTAAATGCCTTTTTAAGGGAAAATAGTAGCATCAAATCATCTATACAGTTTTCATATACAATTGCTGACACTAAATTTAAAAAAAAATTATCAGGCATAGCAACCTGGAAAGCAAAGCAGAGGTAATAGAGAAAAGAGAAAAAACAAATATTAGAAAAGGATCCACAAGATTTCTATACAGAAGCTATTTTATACAAACTTTAAAATTTAAAACTATAGATGATAATATAAAAAATATCAGGAGAGTACTTACATAGATTTTTTAAATGAAATAATTTAACTATAGTAATAGTAAAAATCAAAGTCTCGATAGTTAACGTTTTAAGGAAAAGAAAGTTTGAGGGAGGATTAATAGAACGATCAAGTTGACATAGCAATGACAAACACCCATAGAGTTAAATAAAGGGAAAGAAAAACTTGAAAAATTGAAAGAAGAAATAGACAATCAATAGCAAGAGCTGGAGGTGTCAATACCCCTTTTTCAATATTGAACAGAATAACTAGAGAGAAGATTAGCAAGGAAGTAGGATAAACCAACTAGGCTTAAATATGTCTGTAGACCACTCCACCCAGCAGCAGTAGACACATGACTCCATTTGCAGTAACAGCAAATGAGTACACAAAACATCCTCCAAGATGGGCCATATGTTCAGCCATAAAACAAGTCTCAATAAATTTAAAAGGATTGAAATCAGACAAAGCATGTTCTCTGACCGCCATGAAATTAGAAGTTAGTGAAATGAAGAAATCTGAAACATTGATAAGTATGTGGAAATCAAGCAATATACTCCTAATTAACCAATGGGTCAGGAAGAAATAACAAAAAAATTAGAAGAAAAGCTTTGACATGGATAGGAACACAACTACCAACATGCACGGATGCAGTGAAAGCAGAGTTCAGAAGCCAGTTTCTAGCTGTGATGCTCACAAAGGTAAGATCTCAAATCATTTGCCTAAACGTCCACCTTAAGAAACCAGAAACAAAAGAGCAAACAAACTGAAAACAGATGAAATCAGGAAATAACAAAGATGAAATTATGAATAAACAAAATGAAGAATAGAAAAGCAATAGAGAAAATTATTAAAAAATATTAATCATAAAATTTGCAACGCTTCGCCTAGACTGACCAATTAAAAGAGAAGACTCAAATTACTAAAACCAGGGATAAAAGTTTTAGAGATTGTAAAAGAAGGAAAACTGTCTCTAGATGCAGATTGCATAATCTTATTTATGAAAAACATCCTAAGAATCTACCCTCCAAAAAAGCAATTAGAACTAATATATGAGTTCATAAAGTTTCAGGATATAAAATCAATATACAAAAATCAGTTTTTCTCCTACATACTGAAAAGAGGCATCCAAAAATATAATTAAGAGAACAATTCTGCTTATAATACTATTAAAAAGAACAAAATACTTAAGAATATATTTAATAAAATAAGTGCAAGACTTGTACACTGAAAACTACAAACAATTTGAATGTACTTAAAATAAAAATGAACAGATAAGCTGATTCTAAAATTCACATGAAATTGCAAGGGAACCAGAACAGCCAAAACAATCTTGAAAAAGGAGAACAAAATTGGAAGATTTGCACTTCCCAATTTCAAAACCTGCTAAAATTTACAGTAATAAAGGCAGTGTGATTCTGGCATAAGGATAGACATATGGATATGTGGGGTGAACTTGAGAGTCAATTGATTTTCTGTGAGGGATTCTCTAAAACCATTTAATTTAAGGAAAGAACAGGCTTTTCAGTGAATGGCCCCATGACAGTTGAATATCCACATGCAAAAAAGGAATTTGAGCCCCTTGACAAACGATTTATCACAATTAACTCAAAATGAACCAAAGATAAAAATTCAAAAGCTAAAAGTAAATTTAGAAAATATAAGTGTAAACCTTGATGATGTTGGATTAGGCATTTCCTAGATATGTCATTAAAAAAATAATTAGACAAAATGGGCTTCATTGACATTTAAGAATTTTTGCGCATCAAAGGACATTGCCAAGAGAGTCAAGAAACCAGCCCTAGAATGGGAAGAAATATTTGCAAATCGTAGATCTCATGAGGTTTTAGCATCGAGAATATATAAAAAACTACAACAACTCAATGACAAAAAGATAAATAAACTCAGTTCAAAAATGGACAAGGACTTGCACAGACCTCTCTCCAAAGAAACTATGTAAATGGTCAGGAAGCACATGAAAAGATGTACATCATTAGACATTAGTGAAGTCGCTCAGTTGTGTCCAACTCTTTGCCACCCTGTAGACTGTAGCCCTCCAGACTCCTCTGTCCATGGGATTCTCCAAGCAAAAATACTGGAGTGGGTTGCCATTTCCTTCTCCAGGGGATCTTCCCAACCCAGGGATCGAACCCGGGCCTCCCATATTGCAGGCAGACGCTTTATCCTCTGAGCCACCAGGGAAGCTTAGACATTAGGGAAATGCAAATCAAAACCACAGTGATCACTTCGTCACACTCCCCAGGATAGCTGCGATCAAATAAAGGGAAATAAGTGCTGCCAAGACCGTGGAGAAATTGGAACGTGGGTCCAATGTTTCAATGTAAAGTGGTGGGGATGGAAAACGGTGCGGCTGCAACTGCACTTTCTCAGAGAGTTAAATACAGAGCTGTAATATGACCCAGCAATTCCGTTCCTAAGTATATACCCAAGAGGATTTATAACAGATGTTTAAACTAGAACTTTTTTACTAACGTTCCTAGTGGCACTGTTTCCAATTACCAAAAGGTGAGAACAACCTAAATGCCCATCAACAGGTGAATGGATAATCAAAACATCACATATCCATAAAATATGGAATATATGTAATATATTGTAATATTCAGCCATTAAAAGTAATGAAATACTGACATGTATGTAGTACATCATGGATGGACCTTGAAAACATTACAAGAAAAAACCCAGTCATAAAAGACCATGTATCATATATTTTTTATATGAAATGTTGAGAATAGGGACATAAAGCAGAAGAGTGGTTGTTGAAGGCTGGAAGTGAAGGGTGGGCTGTGACAAGTGACTGTAAATGTGCACGAAGCTTCTTTGGGGGTGACGAAAAGCACTGTGGAATTAGAAAATGGGACAGAGGAGCCTGGCGGGCTGTAGTCCATGGGCTCACAAAGAGTTGGACACAACTGAGTGACTAAGCATGCACACACACACAAGGGTTCTACAACTCTGAGGAAATACTAAAGCCACTGAAGTGTGTGTTTAAAGTAGTGAATTTTAGTATGCAAATTGTATCTTAGTTATAAAAAGAAAAACCATTAACAAAAAGCAATAATCATGGAGTTATTTTGGAGCAATCACAAATATACATCTAGATGTTTAATAAGCAACTCTACTAAATGCTATTAAATTTAATAAATATAATATTAAATACATAAGAGAAGGAGGAGGTGAAGGGGGTGACAGAGGACGAGATGGTTGGATGGCATCACCAACTCAATAGACATGCGTTTGAGCAAGCTCCGGGAGTTGGTGATGGACAGGGGAACCTGGCGTGTTGCAGTCCATGGGGTCGCAAAGAGTTGAACATGACTGAGTGACTGAACTAACTGACTACTATGCAAGTGGCTATACAAGGTTTAGAGTCAATCATCACTAATAGTATTTTAAACAATTCAAGAAAAATCTGAATGCAATTTTTTTTGGAAATAAAGGCAAAGTCCTTTGGAAGACAGTCTCCCATGATTCAAATGTTACATGAGTTGTGACATAGACAGTGATGCTGGGGGAACATGGGTTTAAATAAAATCATTTTGTGAGGCAGAGAATGCTTAAAAGCAGTATTTCTAAGTTACTGGACATTTTATATGTGATCACAAATGTGTCTAGATAACCAAATTCATGAATATTATAATTAAAGAGGATGACTAAATGAAAGGATAGTTTAGCAGAAAATGTCTGAACTTAAGCAACAGACGGAAAAGGATGAAAAGAATCTTAGAAGAGCATCGAAGACATCCGAGTCACAATGAAAATCCAGCAGGTAAGTGGTCAGAGAACCAGGCAAAGAAGAAAGAAAGTAATGGAGCAGAGCAATACTCATCTAACATTTTCCCCAAATTGACCCCAAAACTCAAACTCATGCAGACACTTAGTTGAAGGTCTGCTTTCATTGCTCAAGTAAAAAAGGCAAGGCGAAAAATCTTAAAAGTAATCAGAGAAAATAAAATACACTTCTTTGGAAAGACCAATGATAAGAAAGAGGGTTCAACAAAAATATCAGAATCCAAAAGACAATGGTATCTCATGGGCACAGGGCTGAGAGAAAGCAGCTGCCAACTTGGAATTCTAAATGCCGAAAAGATATTCTTCAAAACTAAAGGTAAAGACATAATTAGACAATTACTGAAATAATTGTACACTAGTTTAACTTTCACTACTGAAACTACAGAAGTTATTCAGGTAACAAGAAGTGGTTCCCAGTGGAAGCCTATAAATGCAGGAAGGAAATAAATACGTACATTTTATATATAATTGTTATCATATATAAATATGTATAATCTCATATATAGTAATAATTATAGTTATATATTGTAATAATTATGGGAGTTTTAAATATATGCAATCAAAATGTAAGGCAATAATGGTGGAAAAGAAAGGCAGGTGATTAAAGTATTGCACAGCTTTTATGTTCAAGTGATGATAAAATATTCTAGACCTTGACAAGTTAAGGATGGAAGAACTCCATAGAAGTTAAATATATACTAAAAGGCATAAATAATGAGATAGGAAAGCAGGAAAAAGAACAATAAAAATATGGGAATCAACCAATAAGGCAAGAAAAAAATAATATAAATAGATCAGATATGATATATCAAAATATTAAGGCAGGAAATTTCAATGCAAAAATATCAGTGATTACATAGAAACAGACGAAGTACACTGATCAATTTACAAATTACTAATTTCATAGTAAAGGAAAAAATACACTATATACTGCTTACAAGAGTCATACAACTAAAGATACACAAAAGTTGGCATTAAAAGATGGAGATGTAAATAACAAGCAAAACTTTAGCTAATCACAACAGTTTCATCACTTGTCATACTAATGACAAAGTGATACCGCTATGAAATATCAGACAAGGTAGATATTAAAGCAGAAAGGATCTGTAGTGAAAAAAGAAATATTTCATAGCAATCAAAGGCTTACTCCTCTGGGGAAATAAAGCACTCCTACGAATACTATCACTTATGAACACGCTCTGCAAGTACACATAACTAAAACTGAGGGAAGTTTAATTGACAAAGAAGCAATCATAATGGAGAGTCCAACATGTCGCATTTTGTAACTAAAGTCAAAAGCAAGCAAAAAGATCATTTATCATACAGAAAATCTTTACAACATGATTAACAAATTTAACATAATTAAAAATGTGGACCACTGCATCCATCAAATGTAGGTTTCTCATTTTTTATGTGTATATGGACCATTTACCAAAATTACCCTTACATTGAACCATAAAGCAAGTTTCAAGAAATGGTTGAGTTATGCATGGCATGTATTCTGACCATAGTAGAGCTGATATTTTCAAATAACCAGAAAACAAGCAACGTATCTCTAAAGACATCATGGAACAAAGAATAAACGGAATTGGGAACTATTTTGCCACATATGGTTATAAAACTATAATGAAAATGTGTGAGATATAGCTGTGTTTATAGGGAAATGTATGGACTAATTAATCAAAGAGATTAATCACTTCATGGGAAATAGATGGGGAAACAGTGGAAACAGTGTCAGACTTTATTTTTTTGGGCTCCAAAATGGTGACTGCAGCCATGAAATTAAAAGACGCCTACTCCTTGGAAGGAAAGTTATGACCAACCTAGACAGCATATTAAAAAGCAGAGACTTTATTTTGCCAACAAAGATCCATCTAGTCAAGGCTACGGTTTTTCCAGTAGTCATGTATGGATGTGAGAGTTGGACTATAAAGAAAGCTGAGCACCGAAGAATTGATGCTTTTGAACTGTGGTGTTGGAGAAGACTCTTGAGACTCCCTTGGACTGCAAGGAGATCCAACCAGTCCATCCTAAAGAAGATCAGTCCTGGGTGTTCATTGGAAGGACCGATGCTGAAGTTGAAACTCCAATACTTTGGCTACATGATACGAAGAGCTGACTCATTGGAAAAGACCCTGATGCTGGGAAAGATTGAGGGCAGGAGGAGAGGGGGACGACAGAGGATGAGATGGCTGGATGGCATCACCGACTCGATAGACATGAGTTTGAGTAAACTCCGGGAGTTGGTGATGGACAGGGAGGCCTGGCGTGCTGCAATTCATGGGGTCGCAAAAAGTTGGACTTGACTGAGCGACTGAAATGAACTGAAAGACTCAAAATCAATCTAAATATACTTTCCAGATAGTTGGGTAAAAGAATATCAAATTAAATTTAAAATTATAGTTAAGTTTAAAATCAAGCTAAAATTAGAAATTAAAGAGGGCAGCAAGCTATTATAATGAAATAAATTAACTACAGCAAATGTTGGTTTCATCAGAAAAAAATAATATATTAGACAGACACCTGATAGTACTGAATAAGTATTCTTAAAAAAGAGAGAGAGAAATAGAGAAGGAGAGAGAAAGGCAAAACTTAAAGTATATCAAAACAGCAATTGACTAAAACTCATTCAAGAGGACATAGAAAATTCTACAAAGCTGCCTATTTATTAAAGTAATAATGAAATCTGTAATTAAAAATCTCTCCATTACCATCCCCACCCCCGTATATCTGTTGAACCTATATGCCTTTACATTCTTCTAAATATTAACAGATAACACAATATACAAGGCTCTTATGTACAAAATGTTCTTCCAAAGAACAGAAAGAGAGCAAACATTTCCTAGTTGTCTTGATGTGGTCAGAACCACTTTGATAACAAGACCTTCCGTGTACTTTACAAACAAATACTGTTTAGGGAATGTGGCAGACTGAAGCGTATCCCACTCCATAACCAAGAATGTCCATGTCTTAATCCCTGGACCTGTGAATATCATATGGTAAAGGGGATGTAGCAGAGGTGATTAGGTTAAGCAACTGAGCAAAATTATCTTGGACTATCCTGGGGAGTTTAACGTAATTACAAGTGCCCTTACTAGGGAAGAGAAGGTCAGAGTTCATAGAAGGAGTTGGGTGACTGAAACAAGAAACTGGGATGGTGAGAAGAAGGGACTAGGAGCCAAAGAGAGCAGGTGGCCTCTAGAAGCTAAAAAAACCAAAAAATGGAAGTAGGTTCTCTTCTGAAGAATCAGAAAAGACCCAGCTCTGCTGACGTCTTGAGTTTAAAATTCTGATCTTCAGAACTGAAAGACAATAAATTCATGTTTTTTTTAAAAGCAATGAGTTTGTGGAAATTTGTTACAGTAGCAATATAAAGCCAGTACAAAGACTAGTACATCTCTAATAAATGTGGATGCAAAATTCCCAAAATAAGTATTAGAAAATCAAATCCATGATGTCTAGAATAGACAGTAGGTTACAGTCAAGTCAAGTTTGTTGCAGGAGCGCCCGTGTGCGGGAATACAAAGGGGACGTTTGAACATCAGTCATTCTGTGTTACCCTTATAACCAAACAAAGGAGAGAAGCTGTACTATCATCCAAATAATATACACACACAAAACTGATGAAATTCAACACTGATTCATGGTTAAAGAAACAAACAAACAGAAATCTTGCTGGACAAAGTTGTCATAGACGAGAGTCTAATGGAAATCATCTAAGAAATAAATACAAGTGTAAGATTAATAGATAATGACAAAGCATTAGGGGTATGCTACCTGAGAGAAAAAAGCAAGCTACTCTCGCTTCTATTCAGAAATGTACTGGAGGATCTAGCCAGTGAAATAAGGCAGCAAAAAGAAATTACAGCTTTAACACTAGTAAAAATCATAAAACTGTTATTGTTAGAAGATGACAAGATTTTTAGGTTGAGATTTCTAAGGCATTTACAGATAAACCGGGATAATTAATCAGTAAATTTAACAAGGCCTCTGGGACAGGGTCATTATACACAGCTCAATTTTATTTCCGTTTATGAAAACAAATAAAAAATAAAATAGAGTTTAAAAGGATATCATTAACCATGACTTGAAAAATCTAAATTCCTAAGAATAAATATGTGCAAAGAGCTCTACACAGGAAACTATAAAAAATTCTTTGGAGAAATTAGCAAAAATAATGGGTTGAAATATATGAGAGTTAAATATCAATCATCCAGGTGGTGCTAACGGTAAGAAACCGCCTGCCAATGCAGGAGACACGGGTTCAATCCCTGGGTTGAGAAGATCCCCTGGAGAAGGAAATGGCAACCCACTCCCGTATTCTTGCCTGGAAAATCCCATGGACAGAGGAGCCTGGCGGACTACAGTCCATGGGGTCTCAAAGTCATGGCTGATTGACTGAGCATGCACACATAGGCTTAATGTAAACCTAGATGAAATCTTGGTTAGTATTTTTATTTTCAAAATGATGATTCTAAAAACCATTCTAAGCTGATTCTAAAATTTATATGACAGTGCAAAAGACCAATAATAGTTAAGACAATCTTAAAGGAGAAGGCAGTTGGAGGACTCACCCCAGCAGATATAAAGATTTATTTTAAAGCTGTAGTGATTAAGACAATATTGTAATGCAAGGGTAGACAAAGAGACCAGTGGAAGAGAATAAAATCTGGAGGCAGACATACACTTTACAGACAAATGATTTATTATAACGGTGCTTCAGAGCAGTGGGAAAATGTCTTTTCAGTAAATGATGCTGAGTCAATGGCAATGCAGATGGAAAAAATAAATCTTGTCCTATTCTCACCACACTCAAAATTTGTTTCCAGAGATGCTGTAAATCTGAACGTGAAAAAAAGACACCTTTGGAGAATAGCCACAGATTTCTTAAGCAGGACACAAAATGTGTGTACTGTGATAAAGAGTGATAAATTTCTACCCTAAAATTAGGAAACAGTGTTCATCCGAAGACACCTAAAAGAGGAAATTCACAAATCGCTGAATGAGAGAAGATATTCACGATACCTATGACAAAGGTCTCCAAAATCAGCATGGAAAAAGCAAGCAGAAACACTCAATCAAATACTGGCAAGAGATCTGAACAGTCAGGTCTCAAAAGAAGACGCCCCATAGGCCAAAAATATGGGAAACAGTTTCTACCTTCATTACTAGTCGAAAAAAATGCAAATAAAAAGTCACAGTGAGATATCATGTCTCACATTCTGAAAGAATGAAGTTGAAGCAACCAGACAGCACCCCAGTTGTTGTCAGAGGAGCGAAGCGACTGAAACACTCCACCTCTGCTGGCGAGAGCCGCACATTTTACAGTCAGCTTTGGGGAACTGTTGGACAGCATCTATGGAAGGTAAGCATACACCAAAGGGAGGAGGAAAGGAGGTTCAAGAGGGAGGGACATACGTATGCCCACGGCCGATTCTTGTCGACATATGGCAGAAACCAGCAAGACAGTGTAAAGCAATTATCCTCCGATTAAAAATAAATAGCTTTTTTAAAAAGGTGGACTCCAGCAATTTCACTGCTAGATATACAACCTACAGAGCTACATATATACAGGCACCAAATTCATGTGTAGAATAACCACATGGCATCACACAAGATAGCCTGTCCCTTCCTGGAAAAGGATCCCATGTCCATCAGCAGCAGAATGTTTAAATAAACTGGGGTACAATTGCACACTGGTGGCCTCTACACTAAAAAAGAGGAATACTTTGTTAATTAACAAGGAAGAATCCCACAAACATAATACCGAGTAAAACAAATAGATGCAAAAGAATATACACTCTATGATTCCATGTCTGTAAATTCGAAACAGGTAAAAGTAACGTGTGAGTAGTCAGAATGAGGATAAGTTTGCAAAGACGGAGGTGGTCGTGGCTAGAAAAGGGCAGAGGGGTGTCTGGGACACTGGTGATGTGAAGGTCTTGACCTGGGTGGTGGTTTCATGAGTGTGTTTGCTTGGTCAAAATTCATTAAGCTCTACACGGAGTAAGCTTATGACTTAGGCACTTTCCTATTTGTCTATTTGACATTATAATTAAAGATGAGTCAAGTAATTTAGCAAAGGAATGTGGGAGAAACTTTGCAGACATCTGAGTTTGTTTCATGATGAACACGGTGAGGCTGAGGTACCTGGGACCCTCCAACCTGCCATGGCCAGCTGGCTGTTGGGTCTTTTGACTGTGCAGTCAGGAGAGAAGGTCAGGGTGTGGGTAGAAATCTGGATGTTTTCAGCACATCTAAGTAGCTGAAGCTACGTGTAAATGAGTCCTGCAGACAGCGTGCCCAGGGTAAACTGAGGCAGACACCCAGTTTCACACCTTGTGCTAATATCAAGCATGGTTCAACAGAGAAATGGAGCAAGTAGGATGCTTTGTGTGGGTTGATTAGACAATAGCATACAAGTAAACAGATTTAATGGAAATAGAAATTAAAAGAAGTGAAAGAGATGTATTACAAGATAATGGCCGACGACGTGGTGGGAGCGGCAAGTTCAACATCCATAGAGAGCTCTCAGACAAGGCTGAGGCTGCGTTCTCAAGGCAGAAGTTCTTCTTCCTGAAGGAAACCCTAGTTTATGTGCTGAAAGCCTCCAACAGATTGGATGACCCCTCCCACGCCCAGCATCAAGGGTCATCTGCTTTACTTAGAATGACCTGAGATGGCAGTCGTTGACCACATCCACATAATGCCTTCCCAAAAACAACTAGATTAGGATTTTACTGGAAAACTGTGTACCATAGCCCAGCCAAGTGGACGCATACAAGTAACCACTGCAGATCCCCTGGTGGTCAGCACTAAGGTCATCTTCCCAGAGAGGACTTCTCTGAACAATGGCCATCTCTCCTTAACCCCCGCCTGTCACCCTATCAGAACCCCATTTATTTTCTTTAATTAGAGAGCAGTAAAATCGCATTTATTTGTCTGTTTTATTATCTACCTGGCCTGCTGGTATCTCCTCTCCGCCAGGAGGACAGGGGCATGACCCGCAGCAGATCCCCCCACCTGTGCAAGCCCACTGGCATGTGAGACCACCCTGGCCGATGTTTCCATCTGCCCAGCACCCCCCGTTTCCCACCACCAGAACCACATGGGCCCCTGACAGCCCTGGGTGCCGTCTCCAGCTGACCACACACGGCTCCTTCTCCAGCCATTCGGTTTTCCGACTGCACTGCCCTCTGCTCTGCCAAGTCACCCTGCAAATCAGAGATCTGAAGCAAGAGCCTCCTGACTACACGTCTTAGATTAATTGCAAATTTGGAAATTAAATAAAAAACATCCACCACATTTTTCTTAGCAATCATGACTGTTTCAAGAATTAGCTATAAATGAGTCTCTGCTCTGCGTCTTTCTCCCCATCAGTCATTTTCTGAGATGAAACTAGAAAAACAAGGAAAAGATCACGGCTCCCTGACATCTGCCTCCAGCACTGCGTTAGGAGGCGCTCAAGAGTGGGGGCAGGTACGCCGGGACACCAACGCATAAGCAGAGGAGGCTTATGTAATGACACTCAGGCTCCCGCTTCCCCAGGGGGATGACGCTATCCTGCAAGAAGCCTTGTTGGTTGGCAGCTAGGTCCCTGGGGCCACTCCGTGGTACGAGCACCACTGTGAGTTTTCCCTGATGGGGGCAGGGAAGACAGCATCCAAGACAGCTGTGTCCCTCTGGGAGCACCACCCTTGCACTTGATTCAGGAGACGGGACCCCCCATCTCTAAGCTAACTCTCCAACCAACCAACAAACTACACAGCGCAAGTAAGGCTGTTGCTTTGCAAACTCTGCATCCACAGGAGCAGACCCCACCCGTGCCCCACAGCTAGCCCCTCACTCCGCAAGCACCAGGAGCCAGGGCAGAGAGAGTCTGTGTATACGGGGTCCTCAGCGGAGCAGTGTCCTCACTGGCCCTCAGCTGAAAACTTTCGGTGCTGTTTCTGGAGCCGCAGCACATTCCTTCCCCGGGTTGGAGCCAGGATGCAGGGCTGAGCAGCGGAGTGGCAGCCTCTTCCCTGCCGTAGGTGCTCCAGCATCACGGAGCCACGGCAACCTGGGGCGGGCGTCCTGCGGAAGGTCCAGGTGGGCCTGGGGAGGCTTGTGCAGGGACTGACTTTTCACCTGTCAAACTTTTGTGAAAGGATGAAGGGCAGATTTTATTGAGACTACCGATGCTTGCTCCTTGGAAGAAAAGCTATGACTGACCTAGACAGCATATTAAAAAGCAGAGGCATCACTTTGCAGACAAAGGTCCGTCTAGTCAAAGCTATGGTTTTTCCAGTAGTCATGCCTGGATGTGCAAGCTGGACCATAAAGAAGGCTGAGTGCCAAAGAATCGATGCTTTTGAACTGGGGTGTTGTAGGAGACACTTGAGAGTCCCTTGGACAGCTAGGAGATCCAACCAGTCCATCCTAAAGGAAATCAGTCCGGGAAATTCATTGGAAGGACTGATGCTGAAGCTGAAACTCCAATATTTTGGCCACCTGATGCAAAGGGTGGAGTCACTGGAAAAGACCCTGATGCTGGGAAAGATTGAAGGCAGGAGGAGAAGGGGGCAACAGAGGATGAGATGGCTGGATGGCATCACCGACTCAATGGACATGGGTTTGAGTAAACTCTGGGAGTTGGTGATGGACGGGGAAGCCTGGCGTGCTGCGGTCCACGGGGCCGCAGAGTCTGACACGTCTGAGCGACTGAACTACAGCTGCAGAAGGAGAGATGCTCCAGTTTCAGCTGCACTGGACTCCGGCTAACACAGAGATGACTGAGGTTTGTGAAGGGAGAAAAGAGAGGGAAGAAAGCGGGGTCATGAGAATATGAAAAGTGGGAACAGAAAGGGGTGGGGAGCTGTGTGGGAAGTCACAGACAGGGGCGAGTGGAGAGTGACGGAGGCTGGCTTGGCAGTGGCGTGGGGCAGCCTGTCTGTGGTTTGGCAGCGTTGTGTTTTCTTGACCAAAGACTCAGCATAGTGGCTGGGGCACCTTTGGGATACGGCCTAGTACAGGTGGAAGCCGGGCTACAGGCTGGTTGATGGGCTTAGCATGGGGTCCGGGGAAGTGCTTCCTGTGGCCCGGGGTGGAGCTCAGTCCTAAACGGTGATTAACGTTTGCATGGAGCACAGACCTGCAGAAACTGGGTTGGGGTGGGGGCGGTGGTCTTAGACTGACCGGCCAGGAGCAGAAGGATCAATGTGGGATGCCTGAGGCTTAGGGACCCTGGTCTCTCCCAGCGAGTGACTAGGGAGGAGGGCCCACCCGGGGGGCTGCTCGGCGGTAGAGTCTCAGGAAGCCTGGTGTCACTGAAAGGGCTGCGTTGTCCCCGTGGTTGCTGAGACAGGACATAGAATCCCCCGGCTGTTGGGTGTCTGCTCTGAGCCAGGAAGCCCTCTGGGGTCCTGTCTCACAACTAATCTGAACAGGGGCATGCTCTTAGCATTTAAGGGGCAGTGCCACCCGAAGAACCTTCTGCAGCAGCGGGCACGGTCTCCAGTCCCTGCCATCCGTCCTGGAGGACGTCATCAGAGACGCCGAGCTTCTCCAGAACTGTCTGCTCCTGGGAAACAGAGAAGGTTAAGAAATGCCCCCCACTCTCGTCTTCTGGGAAACAGCTTCCTGCAAAAACCCCCTCTCCTCATACGACTCAGACAAGACTTGCAGGCGTCCCATGGTTCCCCCGGAACACAGCCGGGCACGGCCCTCAGAGGCCCATTCTGCGTCTGGTACGCGGCCAGCTGACGACCTGGCCCCCACGGATCCAGCTGACGACCTGGCCCCACGGATCCATCTGAGCAAGAGGCATTCCCACCAAACTTGAGTTTAAGACTGTCCCCTCCAGGGCTCTGACCTCTGGCCCACCCCCAGCCCAGACTCCTTTAGACCGGGCTGGCCTCCTGACAAAAATTCTGCTCTGTAACCGATCATGCCACCCTTTCACCCCACTTCCCACACCAGCTCTTTCTAGACTAGCTTATGCCCTTTAATAAAAGACTGACACTCCCGCAGAGTATCAGGGCATTACCCCTTCTGTGATAGAGTTCCCCCCACCCCGCCCTTTGTGATGGCCCACACCCCACGCCAGCAGCAATCTTCGGGAATGAAGCACCTCCTTACTTGACCTGGATTCATTTCTTATTCAATGTTGGCCACAGGTGGCCACTGAACTCTTGAAATGTGGCTAGAGTTGCTGTGGCTTTATTTTAGCACAATTAATAGAAATTTAAGTAGCCACGTGTGGAAAGAAAACTTGAGGAGAAAATGGGCAGGGGTGGGAGTGGACTGGTAAAGTGTTCCTGACCCAGGCCCCGGATGAGCACTAAACCCCCTCCACACCCCCTGCTGAGCACTGAGGCCCCCCCCCCGCCACCCCCAGACCCTCTGCTGAGCACTGACCCAGGCGCTCTGCTGAGCTGTGACACTCCGACTCCCGATTTCTCTGTTGAGCACTAACCCAGACCCCCAGGTGAGCACTGACCTGGACCCCCTGCCGAGCCCTGCCCCGGGCCCCCAGCTGAGCTGTGACTCTGCCGCAGTACCCCACCCCACGCCTGCCCTAGGAGAGGCCTTCAGCAGCTGGCCTCTGGGGCTGACTGGTCAGCCCTGCAGAGGGAGCGGGAAGGGGCTGCTCCCCTGCACAGGGCTGCCACGTCCCCTCTCCTGCAAAGCTGGTGGGCAGGCTGACTGTCTGCCTCCCTCCACACCCAGCTCTCGCCCTTTGGTCCCACAGACCAATGCAGATTTGTTCTTAACCTTTCAGAGAACATTTTAAGATAAGAACAATTAACATCTCAAACACAGGAGCCGAGTAAAGCCGTGTATTTCCCTGGCTCCCGTCAGGAGGGCCCATTGTCTATCTTTGGAGCCACCAGGGTGGGTGGCAGGTGGTAAAACATCCTTTGGAGGAGGAGGTGGCATTGTCTGCAAGTTAAATGGATTCCTGGATTAAGTTCCTGGCGGGGCTGAGGGAGGCCTGAGAGAAGCTTCCGCTGTCACACTGCCGCAGTTGAGAATTTTTCACCCAGTTGGGCGGCAGAGGAAATATCGTCCTGGAGCCAGAGGCTCAGACTCTGGGTCTGACTTTAGCTGACCTGTGGTGGCTCTTGTGCAAACTCTTAACTTCGAGTTCAGTTTTCTTATTTGTATAATTGCAGCACAATGGATCTCTCTAGCTTAATGCTTAAATGTAAACAGGATAAACAGAATCAGGATACTTTGGAAATCTAGAAAGTGAAAAGTGGACTTGATGCTGTTTCCCCAGAAGCAGACCCTGGGCTTCTCCTCCAAGAGACTGTTGAGGGGTTTGGGGTGGGGGTGGGGGGGGCAGGATGGAGCTTAGAGAAAGCAGAGATGGGGCTCGGGAAACAGGACAGGGCTGGGGTGGGGGCACAGACTAAGTTAGGCAGAGAGCTGACCAAGAACACACCCTCCAAGGTCAGCTCCAGAGAACAGCTCAACCTCAGAATCCCCTCCCTGGAAGTCACAGTACCCTGTGCCCACCAGGCTTTGGAAGAGGCCTGCGAGAAGGGATGATGGAGAGAAAGATGAGGGTAACCCTGCTCCCCTGTTGGGAAGGGAATCTCCCAGAGAAGGGACGCCTGGGAGTGTCATTACCCAGTAAAGAGAACGGGCGGGCCACCACCCGCAGTGTGAGAGTGTTCTGGTGAATTGGACGCTCTTAAAGGTATTTGGTGACAGACAAAGTGATAGGTAAGAAGTGGATTTATTTAGACAGAATCCCCAAAATGTGGGCCATCTCAGAAGGCAGCGTCTTGAAATAGGGCATGGCTGGTTTTTATGGGCTGGGTAATTCCATAGGCTATCGAGTGCGTAGATTATTCTAATTATACGGGAGAAGGGGCAGGGATTCCCAGGACTGGACCACTGGTTACTTTTTCATCTTTTATGGTTGGCCTTAGAACTGTTGTGGAACTGGTAGATGTGACATTTGTGTGCGTTAGTCACTCAGTCATGTCTGACTCTTTGTGAGCCCAGGGACTGTAGCCTGCCAGGCTTCTCCGTCCATGGGATCCTCCAGGCAAGAATACTGGAGTGGGTTGCCATTCCTTTCTCCAGGGGATTTTCCAGACCCAGTGGTGGAACCCAGGTCTCCTGTATTGCAGGCGGTTTCCTTATCATCTGAGCCGCCAGGGGTGTGACATTTAGCATATGCTAATGTATTACGATGAATGAATAGTGAGGCTCAGGAGCCCCTGGAAGTTGAATCTTCTGCCATATTGGACCCAGTTGGTTCTAACCAGTTTTTGTCATGGCCTGTGGCCATGTGTTTCTTGTAAAGGTTGTGCCCTATCCCCTTCCTTCCTGCTTCAATAGTTACTTTTCATTATTTGTGCTGTTTCCTTACAGAGTTAGCACAGCCCTTTCCCACAACAAGGGTGTGAACCTATCCAGCATCTGCAATAGTGCCTATCACTGGGTTAGTAGGCAAGAGTGAACAAAAGATGGAAAACTGGATGGGAAGAAGGGAGAAGAGAGAAAGAAAGGAAGAGAGGGAAGGAGGGGGGAAGGAGGGGAATGAAGGATGTGTGGACACAGGCAACATTCATAAACCAGCATGTCATGTAGGCAATTTTAGCCTCCTCCTACCACTGCCAGAGTTGTTGGTTGCTTAGAGATATTCTGTACCTTTTGCAAGTTTAAGGGCCTGGTGGAGACAGGCCCATTCAATGCATAGAAAAGGATCCAATAACTGTCTCATCATTTGCCCAAAGCAAATTGGCCAAAGTCAGTGCTGTAATCAATAGAGTACATTAGGACTATTAAGGTTTCCATAATTAGCAAAATACAAAGACAAGATTTGGGCTATACCCAGGGCAGACAAGTATCTCTCGCTTTCCCAAAATTCAAATGTAACCAGGTGTCTGACATTTCATCTGGAAACCCCCGTCTTATAGACACACAGGAGACGCCCAGTCAGTGGGAATCTCTGTGGACCCACAAGCTGCCTCACTGTTACGGCTGTTGTGTTGCTCAGTCGCTCAGTCGTATCTGACTCTCTGCGACCCCATGGGCTGCAGCACACAAGGCTTCCCTGTCCTTCACTGTCTCCTGAGTTTTCACAAATGTGTCCATTGAGTCGGTGATGCTGTGTAACCATCTCACTGTACTGTTTACCTCTCGAGACCATCACCTGTAAGACGGATGCTCATACCAAGGCCAGGGAGCAGTGAGCTTGACAGACATGACTGCTTCGCTCCCGGAGCCACCGTGCAAGGCGCCCTGTCCAGAAAGAGCTCTCTCCCCGGTAGGAGGCACTTCCAGAGAAACAGAAGCCAACATCTTGACACTGACCTTCGTTCAACCTTGGAGCCTGTGCCGGTCAGGGGCGTCACTGTCCTTAATGTTGGTGCCACGTGGCTTTGCCACGAAGAGCTGAGGGACCACTGTGATCTCGCCACCAGTGGGAGGCATCTCAGGGAGTGATTGAAGACACAGCCGATTTCATTCTCCATATTAAGCAGGATCCTTTCCCAAGGTGCTGTTTCCTGGTGGAAACATCCTCGTCGCTTCTCAGGGAAGTGCTCAGTTGCTCAGTGGTGTCTGACGCTCTGCGACTCCATGGACCATAGCCCACCAGGCTCCTTTGTCCGTGGGATCTCCCAGGCGTGAATACTGGAGTGGGTAGTCATTCCCTTCTTCTTCTCAGGGAAGACTTTCCCCATTTGGCTTTCTTCGTTAGCAAACTGAGCCTGTCCTTGGCCACCAACTCCGAGAGATGGATGCAGTGTTATCACTGGACATGGTCAGGATGTATTGGGGATTTCATAGAGGAAATGTGCAGCTCTTCGGAAATTTCAATTCCATTAAACGTAGCAAATATCCATCGGGTGCCCATAACTGCTGATCACTTTGATGAGCAGCAGCTCTTCAGGATTATGTTTCAAAGCAAAATGTTCATTAATCAAGATGTGAAATGTCCAGCAGAGAGTTTAGTCCAGAGACTGGACACTTGTGGACGCTCTCTCTGCTGCAGTCCCCCAGCAGGGACAGTGGAGGGAGCAGAGGTCTGAGTGACGCAGAGGCTGCCATCCCGGGACTGGTGGTGCTCTGGGAGAGAGGACCGTGGGCTGGACTCCAGCAAGCCCCAGTAAGAGCTGGGATGCAGCGCCTGGGCCCTGGGAGCGGGGCCAGGAGAGGCATGCTCCCTGGGGATCCGAGTCCAGCTCAACCGGCTCTGCACTGACTCCCTGGCCCTCCGTCCTGGGCTGAGCATGAGGTGACAGACCATGAACACGTGCCGACTGGACACAAGCGAGGTGTGAGGGGGAGGAAGGCCCAGGTGCAGACAGAGGGGGCTCCTTCCGGCGGGCGGGGGCTCCCTGCCCTCGGACAGGCAGCGCTGGGGAGTGGCGGGGCGTGAGGGGGAGGAAAGCCCAGTGCAGACATAGACAGACGGGGCTCCTTCCGGCGGGCGGGGGCTCCCTGCCCTCGGACAGGCAGCGCTGGGAGTGGCGAGGCGAAAACCAGCGTTCAGTTCCATGGCCAGCTTCAGCTGCCGACAAAACTGGAATGAGCGTGTGTGTGTGAGTGTGCGTGAGAGTGTATGTGTGCAAGTATATATGCCTGTGGGATACTATGTGTGTGTATGTGTGTGAATGTGACCATGTTAGGGTCAGGCTGTAAGTGTGTGAGTGTGTGTGTGTTAGGATTAAGGTATGTGTGTGCGTATAAGTGTTTATGCATGTGTGAGAGGAGGTGTACATGTGTGTGTCTATGTGTTAGGGTGTTTACGTATATGTTTGTGTCTTAGGGTGGGTATGTGTGTATATATGTATGTGTGAGTGAGTGTGTGTGTGTGAATGTGAGTGTGTTAGAGTTAGCATGTGTACATGTGTGTGTGAATGTGGGTGTTAGGGTTAGGGGGTGTGTGTGGGGTGCAAATGTATATGCATGTGTGAGATTAGGTGTGTGTGTGTGTGTGTGTATGTTAGGGTGTGTATGTGTATATAAGTGTGAGTGTGTGTGAATGTGTGTTAGAGTTGGGGATATGTGTATGTATGTGTTAGGGTTAGGGTGTGTGTGGGGGTCTGTGGGGGTGTAAGTGTATATGCATGTGTGAGAGTAGGTGTGTATGTGTGTGTATGTGTGTTAGGGTGTGTATGTGTATATATGTATGAGTGTGTGAGTATGTATATATGTGTGTGTCAATGTGTGTAAATGTGTGTTTCAGGGTGTGTGTGTGTTAGGGTGTGTGGGTGTGTGTGGGTGTGTGTGTGTGTCAGGGTCTGTGTGTGTTAGTGTTAGGGTGTGTGTGGGGGTGTGTGTGAGAGTAGGTGTGTATGTGTGTGTATGTGTGTTAGGGTGTGTATGTGTATATATGTATGAGTGTGTGAGTATGTATATGTGTATGTAAATGTGTGTGTCAGGGTGTGTGTGTGTTAGTGTTAGGGTGTGTGTGGGTGTGTGTGAGATTAGATGTGTGTGTGGGTGTGTGTATGTGTATATAGGTGTGAGTGTGTGAGTATGTATATATGTGTGTGTGAATGTGTGTAAATGTGTGTGTCAGGGTGTGTGTGGGGGTGTGTGTGTGAGAGTAGGTGTGTATGTGTGTGTATGTGTGTTAGGGTGTGTATGTGTATATATGTATGAGTGTGTGAGTATGTATATGTGTGTGTAAATGTGTGTGTCAGGGTGTGTGTGTGTTAGTGTTAGGGTGTGTGTGGGGGTGTGTGTGAGAGTAGGTGTGTATGTGTGTGTATGTGTGTTAGGGTGTGTATGTGTATATATGTATGAGTGTGTGAGTATGTTTGCATGTGTGTGTGCTAGGGTTCGGGTATGTGTCCGTATGTGTGTGTGTGAATGTGTGTGTCAGGGTGTGTGTGTGTTAGTGTTAGGGTGTGGGGTGTGTGTGTGAGAGTAGGTGTGTATGTGTGTGTGTGTATATATGTATGAGTGTGTGAGTATGTTTGCATGTGTGTGTGAATGTGTGTGTCAGGGTGTGTGTGTTAGGGTTAGGGTGTGTGTGGGGGTGTGTCTGTGAGAGTAGGTGTGTATGTGTGTGTGCTAGGGTTCAGGTGTGTGTGTGAATGTGTGTGTCAGGGTGTGTGTGTGTTAGTGTTAGGGTGTGGGGTGTGTGTGTGAGAGTAGGTGTGTATGTGTGTGTGTGTATATATGTATGAGTGTGTGAGTATGTTTGCATGTGTGTGTGAATGTGTGTGTCAGGGTGTGTGTGTGTTAGGGTTAGGGTGTGTGTGGGGGTGTGTGTGTGAGAGTAGGTGTGTATGTGTGTGTGCTAGGGTTCAGGTGTGTGTGTGAATGTGTGTGTCAGGGTGTGTGTGTGTTAGTGTTAGAGTGTGGGGTGTGTGTGTGAGAGTAGGTGTGTGTGTGTGTGTATATATGTATGAGTGTGTGAGTATGTTTGCATGTGTGTGTGAATGTGTGTGTCAGGGTGTGTGTGTGTTAGGGTTAGGGTGTGTGGGGGGGTGTGTGTGTGAGAGTAGGTGTGTATGTATGTGTGCAAGGGTTCGGGTGTATGTCCGTGTGTGTGTGTTAGTGTTAGGGTGTGTGTGGGTGTGTGTGTGTGAGAGTAGGTGTGTATGTGTGTGTGCTAGGGTTTGGGTGTGTGTCCGTATGTGTGTGTGTGAATGTGTGTGTCAGGGTGTGTGTGTTACTGTTAGGGTGTGGGGGGTGTGTGTGAGAGCAGGTGTGTATGTGTGTGTGCTAGGGTTCGGGTGTGTGTCTGTATGTGTGTATGTGTGTGTGCTAGGGTTCGGGTGTATGTCCGTATGTGTGTGTGATTTCGCCAGGGCTGCATAGCACAGTGGAGTGGACTGAGGCTCCAGGCCCTTTTAGGGTCCGGAGGCCGGGCATCTGCAGGGCTCGCTCCCCTAAGCCTGTGCAGGAGAAACATGATCTGTGCCCGTCTCCTGCCTCGGGTGGTTTTCTGACCAACATTGGCCCCCTTGATTCTGCTGCCCCCCTGCCCTCTGCCTGCGTTTCACAGGGCGCCTCCCTGGGCGTGAGTCCCCGGGGCCACCTTCCCCTTCAGCAGTGGTGTGGACGAGGGCCCGCCCACCCCAGGGTGGCCTCATCTTAAGTAAAAATATCCCCAGCGACCTGTTTACAACGAAAGCTGTTTACCTGAGGAGCTGGAATTAGGATGTCAAAACATGGACTGGGGGGGCGGAACGCAGTCAGCTCCTAATTCCACATGTGAGGGTGGTCATCTGTGCTTCCCCCTCTCCCCCAGGGTGCGCGGGGCGGGGGCACTGCCTCCGGCCGCCTCTGAGTTACAGCGGAGGGAACCAGCCCTGACCGAGCACTTACTACGTGTCTGGTGCTGTTGCTCTCAGCATTTTCCAGGCACCAGTCCACTTCATCGTCAGCTCTGCCTGCAAGACAGACGATCGCACTGTCCTGATTTGGAAGCTGAGGGAACCAGGATGCAGGCAGGTGAGTAAATTACCCGGTGTCCCGGACAGTAAACGACGTGACTGTCGGAGGACGGGGCTGCGCCGGCCAGGTGGTCACCAGTCAAGGTGAGGGGCGCCGTGGCCCCATAGGCTGCAGAGTGGATGCCCGCGTTGGAGTTTCAAGTGGGTCATGGGCAGACTTCAATGGGTCTGGGCATGGTGAAGTCAAGTCAGAGTTTCTCCCCTGAATTATCCTTACCAGAACCACAGGTCAAGGTGGTAACAGCTGGGTGCTCTAGCAGGCAGGGTGACAAGAACCAAGGTCAACACTGGGGGAAAATGTGGTGAGAAATCTCAGCCCAAAGTTGCTGTCAGAGCAGTGAACGTCTGTTAACCCATGAGGAGACAGCGTCTGCCTCACCAGCATCTCCTGGACCACCTGCCTCCATCCTCACCCTTTTTCGCACCAGGGACTCTGGTTTTACAGAAGACAATATTTCCACAGACAGGTGGGGGGATGGTTTCAGGATGATTCAGGCACATTACATTTATTACATTTATTTATTATTATTACATCAGCTCCAGCTCAGATCATTAGGTGTTAGATCCTGGAGGTTGGGGACCCCTGCTCTAGAGCATCTTTATCACCCATATCCTCTAGGGCATCCCTATGTCCTGCCTCACCTGTACCATCCAGAACCCCTGCAGACCTGCCCCTTCCTCCCCAAGCGAAGACAATAAGACAGCTTTCATAAGAGACTCGGGCTTTGAATTTAGAATTAACACCCAAGAAACCGAGGTAACCCAAAGACACGTCGTTACACCAAGAGGGCTGTCTATTGCTTCTTGCCAAGCTCCTCCCCTCCTCGTTGACGTTGGTCTCATTTCCTCTCTGCTGGAAAATGGACGCAGGAGCCAGGGGAGGTTGGACCTGAGGAATGGAGAGAGGTGTACGCTTGCCTGTTCATCAGAGTCAGAAACAGGTTTGGACCCGACTACACCGGCCCCCAGCTGGAGGTGGGGGGCGGGAGGGCAGAGGGAGGAGGCATATTTGGGAGGCTGTGGGGGCAGGCACTGGGTTTCATTTAAGGCTGGAAAGGGTCACGTATGTAAACCCAGGAGTGGACCTCAAGCCATCAGACCCTCACATCCTGTGCCAAGGGCTCGGACACGCTTCATCAGGCCACACAGATTCAGTTGCTCCTTCAACGCTGTCCAAAGCAGCCTGCAGTCATTTTCAAAACTCCTGGGGGGTAAAACGACATGGCAAGATGGCACTGACACCGCTTGACCTCACACAGGGGTCTCTTCCCGGGGGTCCTCCAAGCGCAGCAGGGTCCACGCCGCCTGCTCTGAGACGAGGAAGGGTGAGAGGAGCCGGGAACCCAGGACGGGGTGGGAGCGTGTGTGGCTCATCGGAGAGCGAGACCGTCTGCAGGGAGGGCCCAGGAAGCGTGGAGGGCAGCGGCCAAGAGAGTTAGCAGGCTGCCTGTGTGAAGGTGCTCCTGTCCTTTAGAAAATGCAGATCTGTACATGCGACTGATGAGTACACCTCGAGCACCAACCAGGAACCAGGCCAGCGTTAGAAGCGGAGGGTCCTGAAAGGGATACAGGCAGAGGTGGAGGGCCAGGCTTCTGTGGCAGAAGGCTTTCCATCACTGCTGTTGGGGAGGCTGGGGGGGCAGCCCCCAGGCAAGAAGATGAACTGGGCACCAGTGCAGGGGGCCGAGTCAGAGCAGAGGGACGCGCCCCTGGGACCGGAGACCAGAGGGGGCGAACAAAACCCTCCTTCAGGCTAGCCTCCTCCCGGGGGAGCCCTCTGATGCGCCAACATCTGCCAGCTTCCCCCAGGTCTCTCCACCGCTGCCAAATCCTTGGACAGAAAAGCATTTCCCAGATGACCTCAGTAGGCTGCCTTTCATTGCGTAAAACAAATTTCTGATGCTGCCTTGACTCTTAATAAAAGCGAAATTCGAAGTCAGGGAAAGTGGACTGTGGCTTTTGTGTTCAGGAATTGTATGGTAAATAATTTGCTTTGGGTCACTTCGAGTGTTTCCTTGTGATCCATTAGAGGGAATGTGACTGTGCTCCCCCGTCCATTAATCCAGACTTCCAGATCTGAGTCATCATTCAAAACTTGGGGTAAGAGTTGACATCATTGATCCAACTGTCCGGAAAATTATATTATGGCAGTGCTTTTCCTAATAATCCATCAGGGAAAAAATCGCTTGGTTCGTCTTGAGTTCTGATGCTCGCAAAGTTCAGCTACCCCCGTAACCCTGCCGTTGATCAATACAAAGCTAGATTCTTAAGTGGGTTTTTAATGACTTTTTGCCATTGTTGGGAACAATTGGATGGAACAAATGGAGGCTGTCCTCGCCTGCACTGGCCATCCGTTTCCATCTCAGGCTCCCAAAGGCTTTTCTTCAGTAGCTTTGTATTAGGCAATTGTTAGAGTCCGTGGAAATGAACTCAAATTGAGGTGTAGATAAATCGAAAGTTTAAAACACAAATCATTGAAGTTGTCTTGGAACTTAATTGCCTGTTTTCCATCTGACATTTCTCCTTCTCTGCCAGGCTCCAAAGATATCACTCAAAAAGTTCCAGCTGACTCTGGACGTCTGCAAATGAGCGAAGGAGGAGATTCTAAAGACCCAAAGATGAGCTGACAAGGCAAGAAAAGAGAGGCGCGTCAGGGTGTCTGAGGCTTCACCTGGAGGCAAAAGCAGTGGAGAGTGGAAGGGACTAGGCGGGGGTCACACAGGCAGAGGACCGAGGCTCCCTGACTCCGGTTCCGTGTCCCCTCCAACCCGGATGCTGTTGGCCGGCCGGCCTCCCAGGAGCATCCCCGTGTCTGTGGGAACACATCCAGGGAAGAGCGTCTGTGCCGGAAGCAGCTGGGCCATTCTCGACTCCAAGGAGAACGGCAGAATTGCTCCCCTTTTGCGTTACCCTCTGAAATCTACGAGGGAGAACTAAGCTTCTAGACAGAAAGGGGTGGTCTAGGTGGAGTCCAATGAAGATGACCTCCTCCAGGTCTTGGTATGGAAGACGATCCACTTTTACATAGTGTGAAAGCTCAAAAAGTCTCCCCGTTTCACCACACGGGCAGCAGCAGCACTGGCCTGGGGCAGGGTCCCTGAGTTAAAACGCGAGCCCTACAGCCATTTACCATGGAGGAGGGCAGACTCCCCAAAACGCCAAACCTCAGTTTCCCCTCCTGTAACATGGCAGCAAGACCAGTGAAGGGACTTTCCGTCGTCCTGTGATCCTACTCCCCTTGTGAGTTAGTTGCTCAGTCATGGCCAACTCCCGGCAACCCCACGGGGTGTTGCCCACCAGGCTCCTCCGTCCGTGTGATTTTCCCAACAAGAAGACTGCAGTGGGTTGCCATTTCCTTTTCCAGGACTCCCCTTGATTTCTTTTATTTTTCTACACAAAAGCGTCTTAGGAGAAAAAGAACCGGCATCCTTACCTTGTCCCCACCTCCAAGGCGGTCAACTCCCACATGTGGTCCTCCTGGAGCGGACGACTCACGCCCCAGCTGCCGCCCTACATACCTTTCACAATCCCACTGAAACGCAACCCCTCGCCTCTCTGAGGAGGCAATCTGCCCCTGAACATACAGACCTGCCTGGAGCCAGTTCCTCCGGGCAGCCTCCCGTGATCGCCCACAATCACAATGGCTTTTCCTCACTGAGCACTTTTAAGCAACAGTGTCTCTGTCTTGGTGAGTACGCGCTAACACTGATTGGTCGTGTCGCTCATCTTTTCCTGCTTGTTTGCATTCCGTTATAGAAAGAACTATTGTCTTCTGAGTTCCCTTCCATGGTGACTCACTTGTTCGGTGATCTGTCCTGGCATGTTTTGCATAAAAGTGGAAGACACAGTTAAACAGTAAAACCTCGAGCACAGAGGACGTGACGATTACTGAAGTTATTTTAGGAACTTGTTCCAGAGTCCAGGCTGGTGCAAATGTTGGGAGCATGGCTGTATCAGATTGGATTTGACTGTAATACAGTTATTTCAGTAAAGCTCCAGAGAGATGAAAACCCTGATATTATCTCACTGGTAGATGGTGAAGGCAGAGAGAATAAATCAGAGAGACAGAAAGCCACAGTTCTGAGCAACAAAGTCGAGTCATCTATCCACCGTCCATCCATCCACCCACCCATCTATCCTTTATTTAGTGAACATTTATTAAGCACCTTCTTTTTGCCATCCCTAGGCTTGGCTCTGGTTATGCATGGAACACAATCAGCCCCTCACAGACTCCCCATGCATGATTCCGGTCACCCACAGTAACCATGACCCTGACTTCAAAGATAGAACTGTTTGGTCCTGACCTGTACTTTTTTTTCTCTCTCTGTGGGCTTCCTTGGTGGCTGGCCCAGCAGTAAATAATCCACCTCCCTAAGCAGGAGACTCAGATTTGATCCCTGGGTATGGAAGATCCCCTGGCAAAGGAAATGGCAACCTACTCCTGTGTTCTTGCCTGGAAAATTCCGCGGATGGAGGAGCCTGGTGGGTTACCATCCATGAGGTCACAGAAGAGTTGGACACGGCTGAGCAACTAAACAACAGCAACAGCGATGACCCGACATGAAGTGTGTTCCTTGTGTCTGGACCCTCGCCTGCGTGTGTGTGAGCCTCACCTCCATCGTTCTGTGTGGTACCCACTGCGAGGATGCACCGTAAGGTTTTGGTCCACACTCCTGCTGATGGGGCTTGGGGTTGCTAGCTTTGGGGGATATCATGAAGACACAGCTTCATGCCTCTTTACTTTTGAATGTCTTCCTAGAAATATACTTTCTAGCTCACAGGGTGTATGTGTGGTTTAGTGCATAGCTCTAAATGGCTCAAAAACATTTGTGCCAACGCATAGTCCCGCCAGCACTACAGGAGAGTTCTATTTGTTCCACATCCTTGATAACACGTGGTGTTGTCTGTCATTTTCATTTTAGTCATCAGAGAGCATCCAAGCATTTTTTAAATTATTAATAGCATTAATCCTTTCCCCAAAACATTTTATCCATGCATTGAAGAAAAATGTAAAAACTGAGAATGTTTAAAAAATATGTTTAATGACTAAAACTCTGTATTTTCCTAAACTTCATTGTCTGTATCCAGATATGAAATAATGGACTGGTTCAAAACTGGGAAAGTACATCATGAGAAATGCTGGGCTGGAAGAGTCACGAGCTGGAATCAAAATTGCCAGGAGAAATATCAATAACCTCAGATACACAGATGATACCACTTTAAAGACAGAAAATGAAGAGAAACTAAAGAACGTCTTGATGAAGGTGAAAGAGGAGAGGGAGAAAGCTGGCCTAAAACTCAGCATTCAAAAAACAAAGATCATGGCATCCAGTCCCATGACTGCATAGCTACTAGATGGGGGGAAAGTGGAAACAATGGTAGATTTTATTTTCTTGGGCTTCAAAATCACTGCAGATGGTGGCTGCAGCTATGAAATTAAAAGACACTTGCTCCTTGGAAGAACAGCTATGACATACCTAAACAGCATGTTAAAAAGAAAAGATATCATTTTGCCAACCTAAGTCTGTATAGTCAAAGCTATGGTATTTCCAGAAGTCATGTACAGATGTGAGAGTTGGATCATAAATAAGGCTGAGCACTGAAGAACTGATGCTTTTGAATTGTGGTGGTAGAAAACACTCTTGAGAGTCCCTTGGACTGCAAAGAGATCCAACCAGCCCATCCTAGAGGAGATCAGTCCTGAATACTCATTAGAAGGACTGATGCAGAAGCTGAAACTCCAATACTGTGGCCACCTGATGCGAAGAGCTGACTCATTGGAAAAGATCCTGATGCTGGGAAAGATTGAGGGCAGGAAGAGAAAGGGACGACAGAGGATGAGATGGTTGGATGGCATCACTGACTCAATGGACACGAATTTGAGCAACCTTTGGGAGACAGCGAAGGACAGGGAAGCCTGGTGTGCTGCAGTTGCAAATAGTGGGACACAATTTAGCAACTGGATAACAAAAGATACTTAATTTAAAGTCAAGAGTATTGGGATCTCCTGATACACAGTTCTGTAGCCTTCACATTCTGATTTTACACGTTATGCAGAGATCATGTCCCCACCCCATCACAACATCCTCGAGGTTCTGACTTCCCCAGCGGAACATACAGCTCACTGTGTGATGTTGTGTGAAACATAGACACCAGCAGCACAGTGCCCACGGCGAGAACATGAAGATGTGCGAAGAGGACCGTGGAGCGCAAAAACACGCCGTGGGCATGTACGTGATACGGGAATACGATAAAGCGATAAACTCTGCCACTCTGTATGCCTGGACGACTCTTGCACAATGACACAATCCTCACAAACGCATGCATGTGTCCATGACCGCATCACCCGTGAGGAAAGGATGGGTTGCCTTACAGAT
Source organism: Cervus elaphus (assembly GCF_910594005.1). Classification (NCBI taxonomy): domain Eukaryota; kingdom Metazoa; phylum Chordata; class Mammalia; order Artiodactyla; family Cervidae; genus Cervus; species Cervus elaphus. The sequence continues at coordinate 2,396,114 of NC_057836.1, forward strand.
TACATGTGAAAAGAAATAGTATGGAGTAAAGCACGGCTGTAAGAACAATACTGCACGGGAAGCTGGGATGTTCGGACTGTGAATCAAGGTAAATTGGAACTGGTCAAACAGGAGATGGCAAGTGTAAACATCGACATTTTAGGAATCAATGAACTAAAGTGGACCAGAATGGGCGAATATAACTCAGATGACCATTATCTACTACTGTGGGCAAGAATCCTGTAGAATAAATGAAGTAGCCCTCATAGTCAGCAAAAGATTCCAAAATGCAGTACTTGGGTGCAGTCTCTAAATGACAGAATGATCTCTTCATTGCCAAGGCAAACTATTCAATATCACAGTAATCCAAGTCTATATCCCAACAACTAATGCTGAAGAAGCTGAAGTTGAATGGCTCTAGGAAGACCTACAAGACTTTCTAGAATTGACACCAAAAAAAAAAAAAAAATGTCCTTTTCATCATAGGGGACTGGAACACAAAAGTGGGAAGTCAAGAAATACAGGGAGTAACAGGCAAGTTTGGCCTGGAATACAAAATGAAGCAGGGCAAAGGCTAACAGAGTTTCCCAAGAGAACGCACTGGTCATAGAAAACACTCCCTTCCAACAACACAAGAGAAGACTCGACACATGGACATCACCAGAGGCCAACACCAACATCAGATTGATTACATTCTTTGTAGCCAAAGATGGAGAAGCTCTATATAGACAGCAAAAACAAGACCAGGAGCTGACTGTAGCTCAGTTCATAAATTTCTTATTGCAAAATTCAGACTTAAATTGAAGAAAATGTGGAAAACCACTATACCATTCAGATATGACCTAAATCAAATCCCTTACAATTACACAGTGGAAATGACAAATAGATTCAAAGGATTAGATCTGATAGATAGAGTGCCTGAAGAACTATGGACAGAGGTTCATGACACTGTACAGGAGGCAGGGATCAAAACCATCCCCAGGAAGAAGAAATGCAAAAAGGCAGAATGGTTGTGTGAGGAGGCCTTACAAATAGCTAAGAAAAGAAGAGAAGTGAAAGGCAAAAGAGAAAAGGAAACATATACCCATCTGAATTCAGAGTTCCAAAGAATAGCAACGAGAGATAAGAATGGCTTTCTCAGTGATCAATGCAAAGAAATAGAGGGAAACAAAAGAATGGGAAAGACTAGAGATCTCTTCAAGAAAATTATAGATACCAAGGGAACATTTCATGCAAAGATGGGCTCAATAAAGGACAGAAACAGTGTGGGTCTAACAGAAGCAGAAGATATTAAGAAGAGGTGGCAAGAATACACAGAAGAACTGTACAAAAAAGATTTTCATGACCCGGATAACCATGATGGTGTGATCACTCACGTAGAGCCAGATATCCTGGAATGCAAGGCCAATTGGGCCTTAGGAAGCATCACTACGAACAAAGCTAGTGGAGGTGATAGAATTCCAGTTGAAAGAAAGAAAGAAAGTGAAGTTGCTCAGTCGAAAGAAAGAAAGTGAAGTCGCTCAGTCGTGCCTGACTCTTTGTGACCCCATGAACTGTACCCTACCAGGCTCTTCTGTCCATGGGATTTTCCAGGCAGGAATACTGGAGTGGGTTGCCATTTCCTTCTCCAGGAGATCTTCCTGACCCAGGGATTGAACCTGGGTCTTCCGCACTGCAGGCAGACACTTTACCATCTGAGCCATCAGGGAAGTCCATGAGGTGATGGGATTCCAGTTGAGCTATTTTCAAATCCTAAAAAATGATGCTGTGAAAGTGCTGCAGCCAAGAAACTAAAAGACGCTTCCTCCTTGGAAGAAAACCTATGACCAACGAAGCAGCATATTTAAAAGCAGAGATATCGCTTTGCAGACAAAGTTCCACCTAGTCAAGCTATTGCTTTTCCAGTGGTCATGTATGGATGTAAGAGTTGGACTGTAAAGAAAGCTGAGCACTGAAGAATTGATGCTTTTGAACTGTGGTGTTGGAGAAGACTCCTGAGAGTCCCTTGGACTGCAAGGAGATCCAACCAGTCCATCCTAAAGGAGATCAATCCTGGGTGTTCATTGGAAAGACTGATGCAGAAGCTGAAGCTCCAATACTTTGTCCACCTCATGCAAAGAACTGACTCACTAGAAAAGACCCTGATGCTGGGAAAGATTGAGGGCGGGAGGAGAAGGGGATGACAGAGGGTGAGATGGCTGGATGGCCTCACTGACTCGATGGACATGAGTTTGAGCCAGCTCTGGGGGTTGGTGATGGACGGGGAGGCCGGGCGGGCTGCAGCCCACGGGGTCGCGAAGGGTCACAGCTGAATGCAAAGCGCAGCTGCATGTCTACTCTTTGTCATGTTCACAAGTAAATACAAAACAGATCAAAAAAAAAAACTAAATGTAAAATGCACTGGGGGAGTGGTGGGACTGCCTTTATTATCTCTTGAAATAGATGGAGCCTTATTGAACATCTGAAAAGCTCAAATCTCCAGATAAAAAGTGACAGACTGAGAGGACACCAACGTTATATTTTCATTCAGAAACGATGCCTGAGACAAGGAATGAAGACAACGGAAACGCTGAGAGTGGTTATTTATAGTATCTAAAACTGACAGTGGAATTGTAAGTTGAGTACAAGGTTCCTCTATAAGTGAAAATGTAGGTCGCTCAGTCATGTCTGAGTCTTTGTACCCCATGGACTGCAGCCTGTCAGGCTCCTCTGTCCATGGACTTCTGCAGGCAAGAATGCTAGAGTGGTTAGCCACTCCTTTCTCCAGGGGATCTTCCTGACTCAGGGATCGAACCTGCGTCTCCTGCATTGCAGGCAGATTCTCTACCATCTGAGCCGCCAGTTTCCTCTGAATATCCGCAATGAAATAGCCAAGGAAATGAATAGAAATATTGGGAAAGAATGTGACAGACAATTCCTGTGACAGAGGCAAAAGTGAATGGCCAAGAAGTAGGTGAAGAGATATTGAAATTACCTAAAAGCAAGACCTCAGAGAAAGGAAGATGATTCAAGCTGATATCGAGGATGGGGGGAAATAGGACTTTCTGTGGGTATCCAGCCGTAGTAACAAGCATTTGGCAGTTATCAGGGAAATGTGGTTACAAATGCCCCATGGTCCAGAAAGCTCTTCATTCATGTTCATCTCTGATGACTCTCCCATTCACGGGGCCAGAAATGAGGATGTTTATTGATTATGGCTGTGGCGGCATGGACAAATAAAATTCACGAGGACATTGAATGAACCACTTGGCAGAGTCAGGAGCAATGAGCTGAATATACAAGAGCAAAAGACAGGCAATACTCCATGTGCTTTGCGTACATTGATTAAATATTCTCAAACAAACCTATGATGTTCCTAATCACAGTCTCCTTCAGAGATGAAGAAACTGAGGTTTGAGAATTTAAGTGCCACATCACACACTGAGGAAAAAGCTGGTCTGCATGGAGAGCAGGATTTTCTCCAGAAGTTGTACTCATTACAACTCATTACTCATGTTTAATTTTGTTGTAGAAATGTCAGATGTACACAAAGAGAGAACAGGATAATGGACCGCGCTCTGCATTCCCCAGCTGCTACGATAGCAAGTTCACAGCTGACCACGTCTCTCCTCTGCCTCTGTGGCCTCACCCCTATCCTGTTTCATATTATTTTCGAAGCAAATTACTTCATTTCATCTTTAAGTATTATGGTGTGCAATTCAGAAATATGTTTTCCCTTCTTGAAAATATCACAATATTACAATCCGACTCCACAGTTTCAACAATCAATTTTTACTATCATCAAATATGCTGCTGGTGCTCACATTTCCCTGGTTGTTCTAGAGAAGATTTTTAGCCACTTGTGTGGTTGTAAGATTTGTGTGTTTGTGTATATACTCACAGGCTTCCCAGTTGGTGCTAGACACAAAGAACTGCATGTCAACGCAGGAGACTTAAGACATGTGCTGTTTGATCCCTGGGTCAGGAAGATTCCCTGGAGGAGGTCACAGCAACCCGCTCTAGTATTCTTGCCTGGAGAATCCCATGGACAGAGGAGCCTGGTGGGCTACAGACTCTCAAAGAGTCAGACACAACTGAAGCGACTTAGCACGAATGCATGCATGCACACTTGCACACACGTATGTATCCACACAGCCTTATATTGCAACTGGCTTCCCTATTAACCTCTTAATACTCGGATGGGTTCTCCCTCACGAATTTTTGACCTCTGTGTATGACCTGTTGAAGAAACCAGTATGTCTGTCCTGTAGTGCTCCCCATAATCTGGATTTTGCTGATCTCATCCTGATGAAACATCTAGGATGTTCAGATGGCCCCTGGATTTTCTGGAAACTGATGGATCTAGACGCTTGATTAGATTTAGTCTTTTGGGGTTTTTTTATAGGAGTGTTTCACAGGTGATATTTTGTATTTAATTTGAGCAAACTCCGGGAGGCCGTGGAGGACAGAGGAGCCTGGCACGCGGCAGTCCTGAGGTCATGAAGATTGGACACAGCTTGGCAACTGAGCAACAGAGTGTCTGGTTGCCTCTTTGCTGTGATGTCAGCAGCAACTGATGATCACCGCTTACACCCACTAAACTACTGATTTCAAAATGTGATATTCAGATTCCATAATTACTCAATTATTTATTACAATGGAACCATTTTATGGGCTTCCCTGGTGCCTCAGCTGGTAAAGAATCCACCTGCAACGTGGGAGACCTGGGTTTGATCCCTGGTTTGGGAAGATCCCCTGGAGAAGGGAAAGGCTACCCACTCCAGTATTCTGGCCTGGAGAATTCCATGGACTGCATATTCCATGGGGTCACAAGGAGTTGGACACGACTGAGCAACTTTCACTTTCGCTTTCAACCATTTTATAGAGACGTCCCTTCATAAACTACTTGGTGACCTTGAGATAGTCAAACAAGTCAAGCAAAGCAAACGTGGGTACTTTCTCAATATTTTCCAGTTTTCAAATTAAATGCATTTATTTATTTATTATGAGCTCACAAATTTAAGCCTATGTGATGTATTCCAATGCACGGCAGTTAATATCTTCCCTGACCTTAAATGTGTTTTCTGGGTAGGTCTCCTGTGGCCCAGGTTGCCTTTGATAGCTTCCCTGCCATCAGGTGTGAAGAGATAACATTGTTAACATCTTCTGCCCCAGACCAGAAACTCAGCAGTTTCCCCAGAGGGCTCCGGCTCCTCTCCAAGGGGAAGGAGGTTTAGACAGAGCTCGTCTCAAGCACTGCCCTACACCATCTCTCTGATTCCCAAATGGTAGAGCTGAGCAAGAACTTAAGAAACTATAAAACAAGACCACTGTGTACATTCAAAATGGTGCAAGAGATGATATTCTGTATTTCTTAAGTATGATCATGTATTACAGTTAATAGCAAACCTAGCTAACATGAAACATCTGAGTGAGTGTCAATCGAAGGGAAAGAAGGGGCAGGATCTGAGAGGAAATGGATTATTTAAGGGGAAAAAAACAGAAAAGAGAAAGAAAAGAATAGTTTCATGTTTTATGAACTGAGATGTTCATTAATTTAACTTCTGTCACCTGAAAGTCAATAAGTTAATAGAAAAAATTTTCAAAAGGAAAGAAATACAGGCCAATCCAATCAGAAAGCAGGTGTGTGGCTGGTGAGGGGAGACGGGAAATGACCGCTAATGGGTGCAGGGTCTCTTTATGGGGTAATAAAGATGTCCTGGAATTAGACTGTAAGGATGTGCACATACTTGTGAACATACTAAAAACCACTGAACTGTACATTTTATAAGGGTAGACTTTATGGCATGTAAATTATATCTCAGTTTAAGAAAAAGAGATCGTATATATCTTCTATTACCCTCCTGTATACAAATCCTAGAGAAATTCACATAGAGATTTGGGCCCTTGGAAGTCTCAGGGGTTTCTAGGAAGCCTGCATGTCTATTTCTGGGGCTTGACTAACTAACATTGCAAGAAATATATCAACATTCTATTCAGCAGCCCAAGCCCATGATTATGAGCTACACAGCAGCAAAGAGAGAGCCTAAATACATGGTGCTTAGTGTAAGATGTACAAGACCAAATGAGATTTATAGCACACTATTTTACATAAATTTTAGCATATTTTTGTATGTGCATACATATACACACTGTTTTTCAAAGTTGCACAGCCATATAACTGCATATATTAAACACATCAGGCGGATGCCTGGACAAGAGGCAAGGACGGTGATGAGACTCAGCCATGGATGTAAAAGCAACTGAATAAAAATGAAGAGGGGAGTCCTGCTTGAACCCAGGATGGAAACGAGCCACTCTGAACCAAGGACCTGAGGGACCCTCTGCACTTGAGGTCCAAAAGAAAGGAATGAACAACAATCTCAATTTTATTCAAACCCTGGGAGTTATTTCTCTCAAAGAACATCAGAGAGATGGAAGCATATTCTTAATTCACTGCAAAATGCCTTCAGACTGTCCTCTTCACTTTTGCCCTCAATATTCTCGCCATAATAGGCTATTAATTTCGAAAACCCTCTTCTTCCTTCATCCTCACCTTCCAACTCCAAACTCACTCAGACTCTCTGAGCTCTTGTTTTTCTTCTTTTTGGAGAGCAAATTTCATTCGCCTCCTTCGCCAACCACCAACCCTTGCTTCTCCAGTTCTGTTCTCTCTTGTAAAAGTGAAAGTAATAGTTGCTCAGTCATGTCTGACTCTTTATGACCCAGTGGACTGTAGCCCACCGGGCTCCCCTGTCCCTGAAATTCTCCAGGGAAGAATACTGGGGTGAGTAGCCTTTCCCTTCTCCAGGGGATCTTCCCAACCCAGGGATCAAACCCAGCTCTCCCACACTGCAGGCGGATTCTTTACCAGCTGAGTCACCAGATACCGTACACGTGAGTCCAGCAAACGCTGCCTTGTGCTCTGGGGGTGGGTGGGGGGCGCAGCAGAGGCTCAGCAGCTGCTGGAAGCCTCTTAGTGCTCCAGGCTTGACCCCCAGCTCCGTGGGGCTCCTCAGCACTCTTGTTGTCCAGTCACTAGGCCATGCCCATGATCACATGGACTGCAGTTCCCCAGGCTCCTCTGTCCTCCACCCTCTCCCCGTGTTTGCTCAAACGCACGTCCATTGAGTCGGTGATGCCATCCCACTATCTTATCCTCTGTCACCCCCTTCTCCCACTGCCCTCAATCATTTTCAGCATCAGTCTTTTTGAATGAGTTGGCTCTTTGCATCAGGTGGCGTAAGTGTTAGAGCTTCAGCTTCAGCATCAATCCTTCCAATGAATATTCAGGGTTGATTTTCTTTAGGATGGACTGGTTTGATCTACTTGCAGTCCAAGGGACCCTCAAGAGTCTTTTCCAACCACAGTTCAAAAGCATCGATTCTTCAGGCTCAGTGCTCTGAGGGTCTGATAACCCAGCCTCTGCCTTGCTGGTCCCCCAGTTCTAGGAGACAGGCTGTACTTTTTTTAAAACTTTGATTATTATTTAGAGCTTTCAACAGTGTTTCTCTTTGCTCTTTCAAGCCCTCTAAAATCTGTGTGGCCAGTTCCTTGTATGAAATCCCACCTGTGAAATGCCTGTGCAGTCTGTATTACCCTGATTGAATGCTGGCTGTTTCAACATTTAGTACCAGAAGTAGGGCCAGCTCAGGAAATAGACCCTCAGAGACGGGATTCTGGAATTGGCTTGGCCATATCCTTGGTCTTGAATGAAATTCTGAGCTCATTAGCACTGGGCAGTCGGGAACGATCACGTCCATGGTGAGTGGTGGCATCACAAGGGGAGCGCCCCCTGTTGGTCACGGGGTGGGGCCTGTAGAACCCGGGGCCGCAGGCACGTGGTGGCCTCACCCGGCCATCCTCGTGGTAAAGATGACACAGGATTATGGGGTGAGAATTCCCCTTTAATTGCTTTGTAGAACTTCTAGGAAAAAATGACAAACTCGGGGTTATAAAGGCTCGATTTAAGCCATGGTCAGAGAACCAGAGAGACTCCAGGACAACCCTAAAATGATCTCTTGCTTCTTGGAGCTGCAGTGAGGAGCTGGCTTAAAATTGGGAGCAAATATAATCACACAAGGTGCAGACTTTATGTTGAATTCTGTTGTTGCTATTTAGTCACTAAGATGTGTCTGACTCTGTGACCCCATGGACTGTAACCTGTCAGGCTCCTCTGTCCACGGGATTTCCCGGGCAAGAATACTGGAGTGGGTTGCCATTTCCTTCGTACTGACTCTTTTGTGTAAGCTAAAGAATTGACTGTGGAGAAATGGAATTTTGAGCGTTGCAATGGGTGCATCTGGATGGACTTACACAGAGCTGAGAAGCTGGGGCATCTCTTAGGGTCCCTTCCCAGCAGAAGCAGTCCTCCTCCTGACTCCAAGGAGTCCAGCTAACTCAGTTCTGTGTAAAGACCTTGCATGTGCTTGTCTGAGGGAGGTGACTTGTAAGGAGACGTCTGTCCTCCCCAAACCCACCCTCCTCACTCCTTCCATCTGCAACTAGACTTGGATCTCTCCAGGTTTCAGCTGGAAGCTAGTATAAGTCTGACTTGGAGGAGGGAGTTTATAGTCTGAAAGGATGATGAGAGCTTGCTAATTTTCACCAGCAAAAATATGAGGAATTGTGTGGAAATGAATTTGAAGGGTGTCAGACCAAAGAGGAAGGAAGATAAATTGGGATGAGACCAAATTTACCAGTAGCAGGTGTGCTTACCAGAGATTCTAGATAAAATACATGAGCTCCAGAAGCTGAAGGGGTTTCTACCAATTTTCTTGATTGATTGCTTGATTAAAAGTCAGTCCACTGATGACCTCATTGGAGATGCCAAATCTTCCCTGGCATAAAGTAGAGAGAAGAAATCGATGGCTGAGAACACCAAGGATGCTGGAGAGGATTTTTTATATGTGTCTACATTTCTCCACAGCCCTCCCTGAGAGGGCTCGGAAGAAACTCCCTAAGAAATGCATCTGCTGGAAGGGCAATGGTGTTCTTGAAAAGCTCTTGGTCGGCTTGAGAGGCCAGTGGGGGCCAAGGGGAGTTAAAGTAGGGCTGGTGGACTCCTGAGAAGGAGACACCAGAAGGTAACACCCTAGGGGCAGAGACATTGTCGCCACAGGCGGAAGGGATGACGTGCAGACCGCTTTTTATCACAGGCATCTCTGGGGGTGACTATTCATCATGATGTCTCTAGGACTCAACACACGGAAAGCTCATTAGATACTATTTGACACAAAACACATAGAAAAGCTCCACCTTCTGGCGGGCAGAAACCTGACGCTAGAGACCACGGTGGCAAGTCATGCTGTCTCAGCCGGTTTCCACACTGGACCTGTTCCCAGACTCAGAACCCTGTGGTTGAAGAATCTGGCTCGGCTTCCAGTTTTGACTGGACCGTGATGAGCGCCTCCTGGTCAAATGGCCCAACCACGAGCCACCTTAGCACGGGGTTGCAGGGGCCGGGGGGATGTTAGGTTGGAATAAAGTGTTAAACACTGTGCAGAATAGACCTGTGATTTTCTAAATCAAGACCGTGTTCTGTGACTTAGAGGATACAGCCATTTCTACTGAGCAGAGAAGTCGCTGGACCTGAGTCGTGTTGGGGGAGGGGGAGACAGCAGTATTTGTCCCCCACTGATAATCAAAGGGACAGTGAGGACAAAAGATAAGTTGTGAATCGATCCCTGCATCGAGTCACGCCTCTAGGGAATTGTCTACCCCGGCCGGCACTGATGGCCGGTAAAATTGATCATCTGATCCTTTGCTTCAGCTACATTCTAATTCCTTGAAACAGGGACGCCGTGGGTAACACTCACTTCTCTATTCCCAGTAGCTCGCCGAGTTCATGGTGAGTGCCCACTGCTGCCTGTGGAAATGGGAGAGTAAATAAATGAATTTCACAGGAGGGGACATGAATGTCCGAGCAGGGAAGTGGTGACTAAGACTGGCAGAGGCAGCAGACTCAGCGCTCTGACCAGCTTCGCAGACTCTCTACTCAGGGTTTGTCCAGCAGATCAAACAGTACCTCTGCCACCCATCTTTTCTCATATAAAAAACAGCAACTAAGTTGCTTCCCACTGAGAAACTTTTGCATGCTGATCACCAAACCCCCAAGATGCAGAACGAAAGCAAAGCGATGCTGCCCCTTGTTTATGGGCGTCCTGGTGGTTCAGATGCTAAAGAATCCCTGGGTGGGGAGGATCTCCTGGAGGAGGAAGTCGGCACACAGTTACAGAGTAGGCCGGCTCCTTGCTCACTGCCAATGAATGTGGGCGCCAGAGGAGGAACACGCAGCCCTGGGGAGAACATAAAAGCTGCCAGGAAGGGAAGGGCTTTGACCTACTCCTGGAGGCAGCGCTTCTCCAAGTGGGGTCTGGAGCCGGCGGCCTCAGCGTCCGTCTGCGCTAGATGGATGTGTGATGAATCTCCAGGATTACAGACCTTTCCCTGGGACGTAAACAAGCTCACCGCCGCATTACTGTTCCCAACGTACAATCAGAGAACTAGTAAACCCTTTAAAAAAACCAAACAAAAAACCTGACGTTGTGAAAATGATTAAAAAGTGTCTACAAGTAGTGTCCACTAAAGCCCCTTACCCACGCGTGGTTTTCTTCCACTTGTAAAGGCAGGCAAACACGTTTCCCATAAACAGTCCTGCTCCTTACTGGCTTTACAACACAATTTGATTTATAAAAATCCAATTTACACAGGACTTTCAAGAGAGACATTTATTGTGGAAAGTGGGGTATTTGACATTTGGTTCTAAGATCAATAAGGCTGGGGCTGCTCTGAGTTAAGGGCTCTAGCGGCTGGGCTCTGTGCATGGGGCCCTTTGCTCTGCGTCAGCTGAATCGCAGACATGATTTCCCACCAGGCAGGACATATTCAGTGGTAAGCGATAAATCTACCAGGGGTCAAGCAGCCTCAGGAAGTCTATGAAGTGTGTATTTACAGATTTGTGCCAAATTGTTGGAGGGATTAAAAAAAAATCAATCCTCTGATCTGTCTATCCTCAGAGAGTCCATCGTAGAGGAAATGATCAATAAATGCTGTATAAAATCACAATAATGATAATTGTTACTATCATCATCCTCATAGCTGCCTTCCCAACAAGAATATGCAAATAAAGATAAAATCAATAATAAAAGGTTTGGTTTCGCCCCCTCTGGGGTGGTTGTCTTCAGGGCCTGGTTCTTTAGGTATTTAATTTCAGATTTATCTCTCTGTTTCCAGACGAGACACTGTATAGATTTTCTAAAGTTCTGGGAAAATGCTTGAAGACACACATTTGATCCTTTCCTCCTCCATCTGATTGTGGGGGGAAAAAATGTAACCCAGAAAACACAGGTATGTGAAAACCTGCATAGTCTCAGTGACTGAAATACTGAGGCATTTTTTTTGCTGAGTACAGGCCAGATGGTTAGGCGGCCTTTTTAAGGCGTGAATGTGCAGAGGAGAGTCTGAACCCCAGACACCCTGGGCCTAGGGGTCAAGGGGCTCGCGGGAGGGTGCTTTAGAGGAAGCTCCTCTCTGGACCCTGGGGCTGGACAGGCAGGTGGGGACAGCGCCCGGGACTCTGCATGGACACTGGGGCTCAGGGCACAGTCCAGCTGGTCCTCACCTGGCCACGAGCTGGTCTCGGGCAGAGCTGAGACCCCATCTGAGACTCGGCTGAGGGTGGATCTGCTCCCAGACTCACCTGCCTGTGGGCAGCGTTGCACCCCTTCCAGGCCGTCCCCCCTGGCCTGGGTCTCCCATCGTCCATCACCCAGAGGCTGTCACCCCCAGTCAGCCACGTGACCCTCCCCTTAGAACATCTCACACGCGGCTGCTTCCAGGCTAGTGAGGAAAGCCCCCATCATCTTCAACAGCGTCGTCACAGGGGTGATCACGCCCAGCACCTCTGCTGTCTCTATGGCTTAAGGGCCAGTCAGAGGCCGGTCCACACTCAGGGGGGCTCATAGAGGGAGGGGAGATCACGGGGGCCCCTAGAGAGCACACCCACCTCAAACACCAAGCCTGCAGTTGCCTAAGCATCCGCTGAGGGCCTGAGACTGCGTCCCGGCAGGAGGCGAGGTGTCGAAGGTGCATGTCCTTATTAGTAGCTAATTTTTTGTAATAGCTAGTTTGTAACGCCTCCCTCCATCTCTCTCTCCCCACCCTCCTGCCTTCCCTCTCTCCTTCCCCACCCCCTCCATCCTCCAGGAGAGGCTGCCTGGAATGACCACTCTGGCTGCTTGAGAAGGACCGTTGCTTGCCCATGTTGGGGACAGAGGTCCCAGGACCACAGGGAAACTTCTGGAACATCCAGGCAGGTGTTACCCACGTCCACACACTCACTCACTTATGCACTGACTCATTCCACAAACACCGTGTGCCCACCAGACTCCCGAATGGAGGCAGTCAGAGCAGAGAGCCTGGGCGGTCCGGGTCAGTGGCAGGGAACTCACATGTAAGGAGACACGTGGACAGTTTAATGTCCGCGGGGATGAGTCCTCTGAAGGGGCCCTCAGATGAGCAGCAACAGGTCTTTAAGTTGGGGAAGCTGGACGCCCACCAACTTCCCCACGCAGCGGCCCTGACAGCAGCGTCCCCTGAGGGAGGTGGGCAAGGCCAGGCTTTGTTAGCAGACTGACCGCCGGAAGCAGGACGGCCGCTGCCTGCCGCGGTGCCCTTGTTGATCCAGAATACGTGTGGAGGCAGGAAAACGTGCGGGAACCCCCGGAGAAGACGGAGTGGCATTCCAGAACCAACCCAGGGCTGTCGGGATTGGAATAGGCCGTGAGACAGCGATCGCTGCTGTTTGGTCACTCAGTCATTCCCACTCTCTGCGACCCCATGGATCACAAACCCTCAGACGAGCCCAGTGAGCACATATGCAGGTGCGCGCTTCAGAAGAATCCAGAAGTGCACGGCGTGCAAGTGAGGGTTTGGGAGGCCCCCAGAGGAGCCCCCTCACCGGGAAAGCAGGAGTCCTGTCTGCAGCCCAGCTCAGGTAAAGCAGCCCCTGAAGATCAGATCACCGGGAGGCCGGCCACCTGCCAGGAGGTCTCAGCTCCACTGAGCCCTGGGCCAAGGGAGACAGAGCCCCGCCCCCAAGATGGGGGGTCAGGGAGACAGAGGGAGGGGACAATGCTAAAATCTTTGGAACAAAGGACAGGATCGCATCAGCTACTGGACTGACCCAGGCTGGGACGATAACGGGAGGCAGGGTGGCTGGAGCCGGGGGTGAGGTGAGCACCCCTTCGGCTAGGATGCTCCGGAAGTTCCAGGGCAGCCGTGGAAGTGGGCGAGCTCTGCTGGCGCAGAGAACCCTGGGGCCTTGGCCTCCTGGATGGACGGGCTGGCCTGGAGGTCTCTGGGGAGAGGGGAGGGGTCCCAGGGCTGGAGCAGGGGAGTCCAGTCCTGGAGGGCGCGAGGGCCCAGTCTGAGCACACGGCCAGGCTCAGTGAAGGACCGTGGCAGGGAGGCTGGATTCCATTCCGGTGGCACATGGGGGTCACTGGTTTCAATGGGACATAAACAACCTTTGAAGACACAAATAGAACACTCTCCAGAGCTCGGGAAATGTCTGAATCTGCATATCAAAAGTGCTCATTAACTGTGAGGCCGGGGTGATGAAAGAATGGCAGCAGCCAGGTAGACCCCACGTGTTGAGAAGCTGAATCTCAGGGTCTGACAGAAAGCAAGCAGAGGAGACAGATGACACGTCAGCCTGGCTTCTGACTCCGGCTGCTTGGAGGAGAAGGCGGAAGAGAAACTTACCCGTGGGGAGGAGACGGGTCCTTCCAGACGCCCCAGTGAGGCTGCTGCTCCTTTGAGGAAGTGTCAGGAGAGATGGAGAGAGAATGAGCTATCTAGGAGCCACCCCAAAGGCCCCCCCAAGCGAGTCGAGCAGTGGGCTGAGATGGGGGGAGACCAGCTGGGGGCACCTCGGCGAGAGGCTGAGAGACGTCAGGCACCGGCAGAGCTGGGGGAGGCGCGAGGGTCCACCAGAGTCACGGTGAGTCCGGACTCACCAAGGTCAGGCCAAGGGCAATGGCCTTGGACTCAGGTCAAGACCCTGGGAGCCTCGCTGAGGAATTTCTCCCCAGCCGCCCACCCTGCCCTCCTGAACGCAGGTCCACGTGGGAGCCCCAGTCTGCACCGCCTTCAGGCTTAGACCCACGGTGACCACGGGATGCTTCTGCAGCCAATCAACAGACTCCTTTCTCCCCAGTCTGGGCTGGGTTCCTGCCTCTTCAAAGACAGGGGTCCCGGGCCACAGAGGCCCGAGTGCCAGGTGAGCTCACATCCAGGCAGGTGGGTTGAAGAGGCTCCAGGTGCGTCTGTATGAAGAACCACCTTCATGGGTGGATTCAGCACAGACCTGGGACTCGAGATCACACTGCTCCTGGAACCCAGATAAAGTCTGGTCCCCAAAGGAAGAACCTTCCTCAATTTGGTGACAGCTGGACAGCAGGAGGGCGGTGCTAAGATGCCGGGGAGGAAGCGGATGACCGCGCAGCATCCCACGGGCGCCCACAGGGTCCCACCACTTCCTGGACCCACGGCCCAGGGCCTCCAGCCCGCCCAGGGCAGGACAGCCGGGCGGCTTCCTGGTCTCCAGCCTCACCATCCGTTCTTCTGCAGAGAAAAGGAGGAAAGACAGCCAGAGTGACTGTGGACTTGACAGTTGGCCTCACGAGTGACAACCTGAGTCGGTTTTGCATCATGGATGGGGAGCGGGGTCATCCCCTAGGCTGGATGCTTCCCAGGAGGGGAAGCCCCCTCAGGAGGCTGCTCTCCCGCTGGAAGGGCGGCCACCTTTGCATCCAGCTGCGCCTGGTGGACGAGGGCGGGTTAGAGCAGGAGGTGGCATCCTCATGTGCTTGGATTGGCTGTGTCCAGAGAAGCCTGAATACAGATGGTGGTTCATCCCATGGAGGCTACTGTTTCTTTCTTTCTTTCCTTAATTTACTAGAGAAAAAAGAAATAGGTTGATTGGTTCCTCTAACTTTCAATAAGGAGTCAGAAAAGATAAATATGAAAGGCCTCAAATTAATTCCAAAGAGCTTAATTATTTTTTTTCCTGGGATGCATTCTTCCTGAAATGAGTTTTCCTATCTTCCGTGTGTTAGAGCAGCCCCCTGGCATGGCGAAAGTTTATTTTGGGCTTGGAGAATGAATTTGCAATGAAAAACTCACTGTCATAATCACCCGTATTTGCATAATATGGGTTCTTCATTAGAGCGCAGAGAATAACATCAGCCTGATCATCGAATCGGATTCTCTGCTACTGGCTTCGAGGTGGTGGGACCTCGAGCATCTGGGCTGATGGGCAGGAAGCAGAGGCAGTGTGGTGGAGGTGACCGTGAGCCCGGAGCTGAGCTGTCCGTAGAGACGCTGAGACAGAAATCTTGTCTTCTTGACCACGCAGGAGGCTCCCTCCGGCTCACAGGTAGAGATGCTGGCTCTGACATCCTCTGTGTTTTCATGGAGCAGCATAAATTCTGGAAAATAAAATAGCTCTCCTGAAGTCAAAATTTCCCAGGGTGGACTTTCTTAGCAACCTGTGCCAGGACCTCTGGGAGCAACACTATGCAGCCACGTTCAATTCCCTGGACACACATGACATATACATACTCAGCACACGCATTTACCATGCACATGCACACACCACACACACTGTCTGCAGACACTGTGCAGACACACATACATGGCCCATGGCACACACCTACCTGCTGGCATTGTGCACACACACACACACACACACACACACACACTTGTCTGCAGGCATTGCACACACACACACTTGTCTGCAGGCATTGTGCATGCACACACATGCACACACACACACACCCTTGTCTGCAGGCATTGCACACGTGTGTGAGCACACACACACATTTTTGTCTGCAGGCATTGCACACACACACACTTGTCTGCAGGCATTGCGCATGCACACACATGCACACACACACACACACACACACTCTCACACTGGGTCGTCCTCATCCTTGATTAGTTTCATTTAGTGCCAAAAGGAAATTCAGGCCCAGCGTGGGCTGGATTCAGAGCCAAGTGCAAAGTACAGAAGCTATACATTGATTTCAAGATAGGGAACTGTAATTAGAAACAACTAGAAATAGAAATAATTGCTCCAAATTCAATTTCTCATAAGAAAGAAATGGATAATCACTAAGGAAGAAAGAGTTTCTGGACCAGACCTCCTGTGTGTGAGGAGCAGTGCTGGGCGTGGGGGGAGTGTCCCCCGGGGGGCTCATCCTGGTCTGAGTGTCCCCTTCCAGCTACGAGGGGGCTGCAGAGTCCAGCGTGGGCCTGGCCCCTCTGACCCCCTTCCCTCCCCTCCTTGACCTCCAGCTTCCTCTGAGCCAGCGATGCCCTCAGTTCAGAGGTGTGGCTGGACCCTCTGCAGAGAAGCCTCTCCCTGCCTTCCCCCACCACCCTCACTCCCCAGGACCCTGCCCCGAGGCCACCCGTCGGGAGGGCTCCTCCGCCTCTGAGGCCAGGATCCAGGCTTTGTCCTGTTCCTGATGCCTGAAGGGCTACAGTCACGCTCCGCCAGTATTTCTTGCAGGGCGGAACCAGCAGAGAACGCACCGTTTCCGACATGTTTAAAGATGAGACGTCGAGGAATCTGATTCCTGGAGTGGCTGCCTGACACCCTGGAGGCCCAGCGCAGTAAACGCAGAGCCCAGGCTTGCTGCACTGCTCCTGGCAGCAAAGCCTTTGAACCCCTGTGCCCTGGGGATCGGAGTGCTAGGGGAGGATGGGAAGGATGTGCAGAACAGGGGAGGCGCAGCAACATGAAGGCATGATTCACTTTTTTATCTGCTCTGGTAATCGAAAAAGTGAAAAAGTGAAAGTGCTAGTCACTCAGCCACGGTCGACTCTGCAACCCGACGGACTCTAACCCTCCAGGCTCCTCTGTCCATGGGATTCTTCAGGCAAAAGTACTGGAGTGGGTTGCCGTCTTTTCTCCAGAGGATCTTTCTGACCCAGCGATCGAAACTGGGTCTCCTGGCTTGCAGGCAGATTCTTTACTGTCTGAGCCACCTGGGAAGTCTTTTAACTGGGTGTTTAGATCATTTGCATTTAGTGAAATTGTGATACGGTTTGGATTTAACCTACCATTTGGCTATCCGTTTTCTATTTGCCCTGTTTGTGGGTTCCTTTCCTTACTATTTTACTACCTTTATTTGGATTAACTGATTATTTTTATGAGTTCATTTATCTCTTCTGTTGACTTCTTACCTGTATTTTACAGCCATGTCATTTTAGTACTTATCTTGACGTTATACTATAGATCTTTGTATCTACCTTCAACTTCGTATAGTCTACCTCAGCTGAAGATAAAAGGAGAAGGGGTGGCAGAGGATGAGGCAGTTATCACCAATAGTATGTATCTATGATATATAATTATAGATATAATTATATTATAATCATATGATATATAATTATATTTTTATAATTATTATAATGTGATATACAATTACAGGTTATAATAGACAGTATCACCGACTCAAATGGACCTGAACTTGAGCAAACTCTGGGAGGTAGTGGAGGTCAGGGGACCCTGGCATGCAGCAGTCCACGGGGTCACAAACAGTCGGACACAATTTAGTGACTAGACAACCACAGTCTTCCAGTACTCCCCTAAGAACCTTACAACAATGTTCAGTTGACTCTTAAACAACAGAGATTTGGAACTCTGCAGGTCCACTTGTATGCAGGTTTTTTTCAGTAAACGCCTCCTACATCGCTACACGATCCTCGGTTGGCTGTATCCAAGGATGCAGACCCATAGACACAGAGGATCAACCGTAAAGTTACACGTGGATTTTCAGCTTCAAGGAGGATCAGTTCCCATAACCTCTGCGAAGGTCAAGAGCCAAATGTGCTTTCATCTTGTTCTCTCCATATTTGCACTTCTGTTGTCATTTATTTCCCTTCTACAAATGTTATAAACTTCATACTACCTTGCTACTATTTTTGCTTCCAACAGTTAAGATTTTTTTAAAGATATTTAAATAATAAGAAAAACCTTTCTCTAATGTTTCCATGCAGTTTCCATTTCAAGCATCATGAATCCTTTATGTAGAGACAGGTCTCCATCTGTATTGTTTCCCATCTGCTAAAGAACTTCCTTTAACATTTCTTGTAGGATGGATTTGTTGGTGCTGAATTCGTTCAGTTTTGCATGCCTAAAAGTCTGGTTTTGTGAAGATATTTAATTGGCTAAAAATTGACAGATTTTTTTTTTATTTCTTTTAGTGCATTAAAGATGATACTTAACTGTTGTCTGACGTGCATTGTTCCTGAACTGAAGTCTTCTGTCATTCTTATCTTTGTCTTTCTATATGCACTGAATTACTTTAATCTGGCTATTGTTTTCAAGCCTTTTATTTTGAAATAATTATAGCTTCACAAGAAGTTTTGAAAATATTACAGAGGTGACAGGTACTCAGAATCCCCCAGGGGTTACATCTTACCTAATTTTAGTACAAGGTAAAAGTCTGGATTGAACTCTGTACAGTGTATGTGCATAGTTTTGTCTCGATTTATCATGGGTGTGGATTATTGCAACCACCACCAAATCTGAGATACAGAACTATTCCATCACCGTGAAGACATCACTCACACTTCACTCTTGTCATTACACCCACCTTCCTGTCTCACACCATCCCCAATCCCTGACAATCACTCATCTTTTTTTTTTTAAATCTATATGGGATCACACAGCATGTTCCTTTTTGACCCAACTTTTCCATTCATCACAGTGTCCTTGAGATTTCAGATTCATACAAGATTTGTATCTTTAAAAGTCTCATCCTTGTTTTTTATTGAGTGGCATTCCATGGTATGAATGGATCACACTGTTTTTAACATTCACCTGCCAAGAAACATTTGGCTGTTTCTAGGTTTTGGATATCATAAATGCAATTGCTATGAACAATTGTTTACAGGTTTTTTGTAGATTTAAGGTTTTATTTTTCTGGAATAAATATATATGAGTGTAATTTCTGGATCAGATAGTACATTTAATGCATAAAGCACTGACAAATGTTTTCCATAATGGCTATACCATTTTTCATCCCACCAGCAATGAATGAGTGATGGAGTTTCTCTCATCTTTGCCAGTTTATGATATTAGAGTTATTTTTTTGCTCTAACTGTTTTCGCTTTAGCTGTTCTAATGAGTGTGGGTGATATCTTATCATGGTTTTAATGTTATTTCCCTAATGGCAGTGATGGCAAATATCTTTCATCTGCTTACTTGCCATCTGTGCATCCTATTCAATGAAATGTCTTCATGTTTTTTGCCCATTTTCTATTGGATTTTTAAGTTAGGGATAGTAATTTTTATTTATTTTACTTTTTAATGCTGTGTTTTGAGAGTTCTTTATAGTTTCCAGAGACCTGTTTTTTTTTAATCAGGTCTGCAGTTTGCAAATACTTTCCCCCATCTGCTCCTTGTACTTTCATCAACTTCACATAGTCTTTTGCAGAGCAAATGTTTTACTTTTGATGAAAATCAACTGACCATATTTTTCCTTTTTGAATCATGTGTTTGATGTCATTGCTAAGAACTAGTTACCATGCCTTAGGTTCTGTATATTTTCTCCTATATAGTCTTCTAAACGTTGACTGTTCTACATCTCACATTTAAATGAGGATACATTTTGAATTAATTTTTGTGTAAGCTGTAAGGTTAAAGCTGAGGTTGTTTTCCTTCTTTCCCTTTTGCGTGTGGATTTCCAACTGCTCTAGCACCACTTCCCTCTGTCGTATGTCTGCTGACTATTCTCGTATGGAACTGCTTAGGTTCCATTCCTTTCATCTGTTTGTCTGTCCTTCTGCCAACACCATGCAGTCTTGACTACTGTTGTTATGTGATAACTCTTGAAATCAAGTAGAGTGATTCACCCATCTTATTTTTCTTTTCCAAGGTTGTTTTGTTTTCTAATTTCTTTGCATTTTCATATAAATTTTTGAATAAACCTGTGTATATCTACAAAAGTATCTTGTGGGAATTCTTATGGAATTAAATTAAACTAGCATATCAGTTGAAGGGAGAATTGCCATCTTCACAATGTTGGATCTTCAATTCATGCTAATGCATGTCTTTCTATTTATTTAGATTTTTTATTTCCTTCACCAGCACTTGATCATTTCAACATTTCAACATTCAAGTCCTTCACATATTTTGTTACATTGACAAATACTTAGATGTACAAATACTCCTAAGTACTTATTTTTGACCAATCATAAATGGTATTGTATATTTTTAAGCATCAGTTTTCATGGGCATTGCTAGTGTATGGTAATGCAATTAACATTTGCATGTTGACTGTATTCTGTGACACTGATAGATTCAGTTATTAGAAGTAGGTGATTATTTTTTGTATATACATTCCTATGGAGTTTCTAGGTAGATGATCTTGTCATCTGTAAATAGCAGCCAATCTGTTTATTTTGTTCCAACTTGTATAGTCTTTATTTCCTTTCATGGCCTTATTTTTCACTGGCTAGCACTTCCAGCTCTGTGTTGAATAGGAGTGAGGAGAAAAACTACCCTGGCCTTGTTCCCACTCAGAAGATCACTCAGTCTCTCGCCATTAAGCAGGACCTTATTTAAAGGGTAGTTTTGTAGGTGCTCTTTATCAAGTTAGGAAGTTCTCTATTCCTAGTTTTCCAAGAGTATTTTTTTTTAATATATCTATATTGAATGGGTGGAGAATTTTGTCAGACACTTTTTGTACGACTGTAAATTTATTTCTTTAGCTTAGCACTATGATGTTTCGCAGGGGCTTCCCAGGTGACTCAGTGGTAAAGAATCCGTCTGCCAATGCAGGAGACATAAAAGACGTGAGTTTGATCCCTGGTTTAGGAAGATCCCCTGGAGGAGGGCATGGCAACTCACTCCAGTACTCTTGCCTGGAGAATCCCAGGCACAGAGGAGTCTGGCGGGCTGTAACCCACGGGGTCACAGAGCTGGACGTGACTGAAGCAGCTGAGCACACACACATGCAGATGGGGGCCTCGTTTACTGATATTTAAATACTGATCTGGTCTTGATCCCTGAGCTAAATCTCACTCGGTCACAGTATATAACTCACTGGTACATCAATGTGTTTTGTTAAGAATTCTTGATGGTATTTTGGTAACAATTTTTGCATCCATAGTCATATTTTAATATTAATATGAAATAATGTATTTTTAAATTTTTCTCGCTTTGGCTCTGGTATCAATAACACTGGCTTCTGATAATGAGTTGAAAAATATTCTATGCTTTTCCATTTTCTGGAAGTGGTTATCAAAAATTGGTACTAATTCTTTAAATGCTTGGGAAATTCCCCAGTAAAACACTTAGACCTAGAGGTATCATCTGTGCTTTGTTCAACTCAACTGAAATCAAATGTTCATGTGTTTCATCAAATCTGAAGTTGTTTAACCATTATTCTTTTTTGAATACTTTTCAGTCCCACCCTTCTTCTCCTCTCTCCTGGGACTCCCTTGACGCAAGTGTTAAATTCTCTGTTATACTCCTCCATACCTCTGAGATCCAGCTGATTTTCAGTTAGTTAATCAATTCTTTTGTTATTTTCTCTCTGTTGTCCACGTTGGGTGATTCCTGTTGTTCTATGTCCAGCTCACTGACCCTTTCCTCTGTCTTTTTCATTCACCATTGAGCTCATTGAGGATTTTATTTCCATCATTTTATTTTTCAGTTCTGTAACTTCCATTTTCTGTTCTAAAATTTTCAGTTCTGACCTTTTTATTTCTTTGTGGAGACTTTATATATTTTTCATTTGTCTTAAATGATTGAAATTGCTCTTCAATGTATTTTTGAGATGCCTTTTTGAATATCCTTTTCAGACAATTCTAACATCTGTGTCTTCTTAATGTTGGCCATGATTGTCTTTTCTCATGCAGGTTGAGATCTTAATGGTTCTTGGTATGATGAGTGAAGCTCAGTTGAAAGCTGGGCACTTTGGATGTTATTTTATGAGATTCTGGTTCTTATTTAAATCTTGTGTTTTACTGGGCCTCTCTGTGAGAGCATATGGACCACCCCACCACCACCGCTGGGTAGAAGCCCAGGAACTAAATCGGCCTCCTCTCCAGGAGGGAACTTCTCATACTGCTGGGGGTGGGAGGGAGTCCAGACTCTCTGTCAAGTCCAGCGGACCCCTCCCTGGCTGCTTGGAGACAGGGTCTCTTGCTACCACACCCCCCATGGCCCTTATTGACACGTGGAGTGGGAGGCGGCCTCCACTCCACTGGTGATGGTGAAGGTCGTGACCGCTCACCAGGCCTTCCTTGAAACCACCTCTTTGGGGAGGGGGAGAGCTTTCTCACTACCACCGGGGGGGTGTGGGGTTCCCCACTGACACTGCGCAGTGGGGGCAGGGTTTTCCCTACTCAGCCTCTTGGGTGTGACCCCAGGGGTCGGGAAGTGTTGGAATGCTTTCTAATAACCTGGTGAGAGGAAGTCTCCAATCTCCGCTTGTCCTTTGCTGGCATGGGTGGGGCTGGGACCACAGCTTTACCATGGCTTTGGCAGGAACAGAGGTTCTTGGGGCTTTTTGTCCAAGCCTGTTGGTGTTTCTGGCTTTCCAGCTTTGCCAGAATGGGACGTATGGGCCCAGACAAAACCCAGGGACAGATGGTGGTTCTGTTTTCTCAGCCCCAAGATCCCTAGCCAGCCTGTCTTCTCCCCACCTTTCAGAATTGCATCATGTTTGTTTTATATATAATCGCTATGATATGTACGTGTTTTCAGCAGGAGGACTATGAACAATTATATCTACTCCTTGTTTGAAGCTGAAGCTCCAATACCTTGGCCACCGTATGTGAAGAGCTGACTCATTGGAAGACCCTGATGCTGGAAAGATTGAAGGCAGGAGGAGAGGGGACGGCCGAGGATGAGATGGTTGGATGGCATCACTGACTCAATGGTTGGATGGCATAACCAACTCAATGGTTGGATGGACATGAGTTTGAGCAAGCTCTGGGAGATAGTGAAGGACAGGGAAGCCTGGCGGGTTGCCTTCCATGGAGTCACAAAGAGTCAGGCATGATTTAGGGACTGAACAACAGAACAATGAGCAAGGATGCCAACGCCAGGGTCACTTTGCCAGGGAGCACACCGGCCACTTCAGGATAGACCACCACCATCTCCAACAGGTGGAAATCCTGTTCCCAAAATGACGAGAACTCTGGATGCAACAGACATCTGTGGTGGGTTGATTAAGACCTGGTGTCTCCTTGTCTTCTGCAGCTCGGACGCTTCCAAGCCAAGCCAACTTCTCCATGTAGGAGATCTTTGCTCACTCCCTGCTCTAAAATATTTGGTGGCTCTTCCTGTCCCCAAACATAAACCCAATCTTAATTTTGGCCTTCAATGGCTTTCTCAGCCTGCCTTTCCATCATCACCTCCTAATGCTTTCCTCAGCTCTCTTGCAATGTCTTTAATATTGTCCGCAGGGAAAACAGATAATTTTCGCATCCATCTTCCTTGCCAGTTAGGATGGCTGCATGGAGTGCCGCACTGTGACCACGCAGTGACTTCCAGGGCTCCTCCAGCTCTGCACACACTCGATCGAGAGTGTTCAGTCGCTTCAGTCACGTCCAACTCTTTGCAATTATATGGACTGTAGCCTGCCAGGCTCCTCAGCCCATGGGGTTCTCCAGGCAAGACTGGAGCGGGTTGCCATGCCCTCTCCGGATCCAGGGATCGAACCCGCATCTCTTATGTCTCCTGCATAACCACTATCACCACCTGGGAAGTCCTACATACTTGACGACCGAGGGTAAATACCCAGCTGGTTGGGGTGGGGGGTGGCGCACAGACCTACATCCAGTTGGTGAGGGACACACCGCTGGCTTGAGTGAGGGTGCAGCTGGTGCCTGGGAGCTCAGGGTGAGATGAAGAGTTACCTCCATGGCCAGTCCCTGGAGCATCTTGCCCACAGCTCAGCCCATCAGTGGCCAGCAGCCCTGTAGGGGAGAGCGAGCTTTCCTCTGAGACAGGGAGCACTGAGCCTTAGGTCACAGTGGGGGTCACTGGTCAACCCAGGGTCATTCTAGAGGAGGCTGTCAGGGAGAAGGAGATGGTGGACTGTATGCTGAGTGGGTACTTTACTGGGGTGGGGGCACCCCAGAACACAGATGGCAGAATGCATGCCTGGGTCAAACCGCCAGGGAGAACATGCTCCTGAAGCCTGGCCAGGCTCAGAAGCCACATCCAGCTAGACTCAGTGCACAGAGACACCTAGGGTGACGTTTGCTGAGAGGGGAACAGGGGCCAGGACAGCCCGTATCCTGGCTGGCCTCAGTCTCTAGAAATAGCAATAGCAACAGTAATAGTAATAGCATCTTTGACAACAGTTGCAATAATTTCAGGCAAACTTCACTTCCACTCAGGAGGCACTTTCTTAGACACCATTTCATTTCATTTCATCCCCTGAGGGCTACCCAGCCCTCACTTTCTTTTTATTCTAAATTTGATATATTATATACATATTCATGGCTTCCGACTGGCACTAGTGGTAAAGAACCTGCCTACCAATGCAGGAGACCTAATAGATGTGAGTTTGACCCCTGGGTCAGGAAGACCCCCTGGAGGAGGGCATGACAACCCACTCCAGTATTCCTGCCTGGAGAATCCCATGAACACAGGAGCCTGGTGGCTACAGTCCATAGGGTCACAGAGTCGGACACGGCTGAAGCGACTTAGCATGCACGGATACATAGTCATGTCCATACTTTACAAAAATGCATAAAAGCACATCACTTATTTATCTGCATGCTTAATTTTTTATTTCTTTTTTTATTAGCCTCCCCTTTCACTCTCCTCAAACCCACAATATCCACTGCCTCCCTAAACTTCAGCACTGGGAAACTCATACCATCCAAACTTCCAAATTCAGATGTGTGTATATATATGTGTGTAAATATATAATATATACTTGTATAGCACACACATATATTATATATAACACATATATGTATATACAATACATACATGTATATATATTATAGCTAAATGTGCATTATATGTATATATACCGACACAGACATGCATGCATGCACACACATCACGTGTGTCACGTGCAAAAACGCACAGTGCATGTATATGTAAATACACGTCCGCATGAGGACCCTACACTTAATGGGCAGACTTTGTATTGTGTCAGCATTCTGCAATGACGAATTTTACTAAACACCCCTTTCACCACCTTGCTTTCAAGCTGGGTCAGGTCTTGTCCCGTCTTGTCCCATCCCCGCATCACCTGGCGGAGTTCAGCTTTACTTTTCTGAGTGGCTGCTTCCCTTCCACACTGTGAACTTCCACAAAGCTATTTACTTTCAAGTTTATGTTTCAGCTCTTCCATGCGAACGTGAATCTTGTCAAACGTGAACTTTGTAGCAGCTGCATGCGCTTTTCTATTAAAAAAAAGTCACAGTTAGGTTTTGTTTTTGCTTTTTAAGGATAAAACTTCAAAGAGCCTGCTGTAAAAATACAAAATTCATAAACTTCATGATGAGCTCAGAAATCAAGCAGAGTTTGCAAAGGAGCAGCTCAATGAATTGGGAAGAAGTTCCAAATCCCTTTGAAATGCAAGTTAAAAATTTCAGACCATGGAGGGTCTAGGAAAGTTAGTGCTGCTTCCTTTTTTTTTTCTTTTTTTTTGGTCTCTCTCTGTTTCTGAACTTCTTTTTAAGAAGCTGTAAATTATCTTTCCTCTTAGTAATATTCACTTAGCCCCTCTATGTTCATAGTGCTGCAGGCTGGAAGGAGGGAGACGGTCCTGGACCAGCATGGATGCGCCCTGTGCCTCAGACCCTGGTGGGGCTGCAGGACAGGCATCGTCGCTGAGCTCCAGAAGGCCCTGATGGGGAGTCAGCACAGAGGGGAGAAGTGGCCAGGGGTTTGGTGGGTTAATCACCACTGAGGAACTGCAGCTTCCTTGGGTCCCGGGGACTCAGGCTTCCAAGAACAGATGACAACCCTGCCCTCAAGGAACATGTTCCCTCCTGAGAAACCAATGCTCTCCAGGTCTGGTCAGTGCATGCAGTTCCAGAAACATAAAGGTGGATAAAGCAAGGACACGGGTCTCCATTTGGTGGGGACAACATTCACACCTCAGTGGACACCACAGGCTCAGAAAGAGCAAGAAATGGACCACTGCAGGCCCAGCAGGATGGAGTCACAACATTGTTACCACACTCGGATGCTTCCCAGGGCACTGAGCATAAAGCTCAGAGTAACCGTGGACGTGCGTAGGAAGGCAGAGGACGATGTGCCTGCCTCCCAGGGAGCCCCCTCCCTCGTTCCCTGGCCTCTTGCTCAGTCACTTGGCCTCCTCTCTGCTGCTTTAAATGGCCAACCCCTCGTCTCCACTGCTCCTTGTCGCCCTTCACGTTTGCAGTCAAGTGACGGGAACACACGAACCTCCCCACTCTGCGCCCCACCCCACTGTGCATACAAATCCGGAGGTGTGATGTCTGCAAAAGCAACATGCTGCACTGACAACTGGCTTCACAGTGAAGCTGCCTGACAAGGAGCATCGGGGACAGACACTGACTCTGATACAGCATCAGGAAGAGAGGAGGTGGAAACCCAGGAGGGCGGGTGGGAGACTCCTCCACGGCGTTGTTCACGCTCAGAAAAGCGCCCAGGAGCACTGGGGTCGCCGGTTCTCCTCTGATACAGTATCAGGAAGAGAGAAGGTGGAAACCCAGGAGGGCGGGTGGGAAACTCCTCCACGGCGTTGTTCACCTTCAGAAAAGCATCCAGGAGCACTGGGTTTGCTGGGTTCTCCTCTGATACAGCATCAGGAAGAGAGCAGATGGAAATCCAGGAGGGCAGGTGGGAAACTCCTCCACGGCATTGCTCATGCTCAGAAAAGCACCCAGGAGCACTGGGGTCGCCGGTTCTCCTCTGATACAGCACAGCAGCAGTGCAGCAGTTCAACACCCCACCCAGAGGTTCAGTGAGGGGCCTGAGGATGGTGGTGATGGTGAGGATGATGATGGAGATGGTGCTGATGGTGTGATGGTGATGATGGTGATGATGGTGGTGATGGAGATGGTGGTGATGATGGTGGTGATGGTGGTGATGGTGGTGATGATGGTGATGATGGTGATGGTGGTGGTGATGATGGTGATGGTGGTGATGGTGATGGTGGTGATGATGGTGATGGTGGTGATGGTGATGGTGATGGTGGTGATGGTGGTGATGGTGGTGGTGATGGTGGTGATGGTGGTGATGATGGTGACGGTGGTGGTGATGGTGATGATGGTGATGGTGGTGATGGGGATGATGGTGGTGATGATGGTGATGGTGATGGTGATGGTGGTGGTGATGGTGGTGATGGTGGTGATGATGGTGGTGATGGTGATGGTGGTGATGATGGTGATGGTGGTGGTGATGGTGATGGTGGTGATGGTGGTGATGATGGTGATGGTGGTGATGGTGATGGTGATGGTGGTGATGGTGGTGATGGTGGTGATGGTGGTGATGATGGTGACGGTGGTGGTGATGGTGATGGTGGTGATGGTGGTGATGGTGGTGATGTGATGGTGGTGATGGTGATGGTGGTGGTGATGGTGATGGTGGTGGTGATGGTGGTGATGATGGTGACGGTGGTGGTGATGGTGATGGTGGTGATGGTGGTGGTGATGGTGGTGATGATGGTGATGGGGATGATGGTGGTGATGATGGTGATGGTGATGGTGATGGTGGTGGTGATGGTGGTGGTGATGGTGGTGATGGTGATGGTGGTGGTGGTGGTGGTGATGGTGATGATGGTGATGATGGTGGTGATGGTGATGGTGGTGATGATGGTGATGGTGGTGATGGTGGTGATGTGATGGTGGTGATGGTGGTGACGGTGATGGTGGTGATGATGGTGATGGTGGTGATGGTGATGGTGGTGATGATGGTGACGGTGGTGGTGATGGTGATGGTGATGGTGGTGATGGTGGTGGTGATGGTGATGGTGGTGATGGTGGTGGTGATGGTGGTGATGGTGGTGGTGATGGTGGTGATGGTGGTGATGGTGATGTGATGGTGGTGATGGTGGTGGTGGTGGTGATGGTGATGGTGGTGGTGATGATGGTGATGGTGGTGGTGATGGTGATGGTGGTGGTGATGGTG